>NC_092819.1:117154439-117454439 GCF_023375885.2 Dermacentor andersoni | reverse complement strand
TTATGTTCTGTAGACTTCGTGCGGTTGCCGCCTCAAGCCGCCATGTATATGGCTTTGACATGCTGCCCATCTGGCTGCCCATATGGCGGTGACTATGTGGTAACTCCTAATGTCATTGTTAGCCTGCTACGAACAGTTGCCGTTTCTCATACCGTTGGCACCATTACCGATAACCGCATATTTCTTCCTGTTTCAAATTTTGGTTTAAGCACGCAAGTTATCCTGGAAGGCATGTCGCTCGGCAATGCTTCTCCTACCGACGATAGGGCAATCTCTGTATTAGATGTCCCATATTAGGATATGCATTTCGGATTTCATAATGCCCCAGTAAGATTCCAAAAGAATGATGGACCCTCTCCTTTCAGGCTATAAGTGATCCACCTGCTGATGTTATACGGATGATGTCATCGCATTTTCCCTTACGTTTGACAGCCACATCAGTGGATTGGCTCCTATTCTTGAAGTCTTTAGTGAAGCTGGGCTTAAACTCAACTCTTCTAAGGTCCATTTTGAAGAGTGCGAAATCAAAGTTCTTGATCACCTTCTCAGTGCTGCCGGTATACATCCTGATCCTGATAAGTTTCACGCAGGCAAGAACTTTTCTGTACCCTGCTCAGCAAAAGATTGGCACAGATTCGTGGGCCTATAGTCCTATTTTGCTTGGTTCATTAAGGATTTTGCGGATATCGCCCAGCCACTGGCTGACTTTCTCAAGAACACCCAGTTCTTTTGGGACCGCGAACAAGCGACCGCCTTCTACACCCTTATCCACATATTGACAACGCCTCCAATATTAGGCCACTTTGATCCGTCTGCACCGACTCAAATGCGCGCAGACGCGTGATCGTGGTAGAGGTGCTCTCCTCGGCCAACAGCAATACGGAGTGGAGAGCGTCATTGCTTACCCCTGTCGCATCTTGTATCCTTCACAGCGCAATTTTTCTTCCCACGAACGTGACTGCCTCGTTCTTGTATGGGCAATAGCCATATTTTGCCCTTGCTTGGCCGCCCATTTTTTCCCATCACGGACCACCATGCCCTGTGCTGGCTATCGTCACTAAAAGACCCGAGTGGCTGCTTTGGCCGCTGGGCACTCGGACTTCATGAGTATTCTTTTTTCGTGATGTACAAGTCCACTTGCTTATGCCTAGACGCCGAGTGTTTTTCTCGTCATCCCGTCGATCTTCCTAACAACGACGAACAGGGTGTCGACACATGCCTTCAGATCTCATCTGAGTTTCGCGACATAGGTACTGATCAGCGAAGGGCGACTTTCTCCGGTCAAAAATTGAGCCATTGACTTCAGAAGATCTCTCAACCATATTGTTTGTGCTTCATGACGACGCCCTTATTGACGCAAAATCAGCTACGATGGACCATATTTACTGGTAATTGCCCCTCGTGATCTCCGTTTTACTGTTCTTGTTGAAATCCACGACGCACCCACTGCTGGATACGTTTGTACCTCCCGCACTTACGACAGAGTTCGACGTCACTTCTTAGGGGCAGGCCTTTACCGCTCTCTGCGTCGTTACGTTGCGGTAGCGACCCCTGACAGCGTCGAAAGAGCCACGTGCGCAACCTGCTTCCCACCTTCATCCAACTGATGTCCCCACGAAGCCTTTCTTCCATGTCCGCATTGACATTCTTGGCCCCTTTCCCACATAGATAAAATGGACCAAATAGATAGCCGTTGCCGCAGGCTATGCGACGCGTCATGCCGTTACGCGGGCCCTGCGCGCCAGCTGTGCTACAGATGGAGGAGAGTTTTTACTTCAACACGTGATTCTTTACCATGGCGTGCCAAGGCATCCTCTGATAGATTGTGGCGGCTATTAGCTGTTCCAAGTTGTCGAATACATACTTCGTTCCTGCTCTACCGAACACCAGCTCTCCAATGCATATTATACACAAACAAACGGACGGACTGAACGACTGAATCGCGTCCTTACAGAGGTGATGTCCATGTACGTTTCAGAACATAATCGCGATTGGGACAGCACTTTCCCTACTTCACATTTGTGTACAACTCGTCACGTCATGACACCACCAGTCTCTCGTCTTTCTGCCTCTTGTTTGGACGCCACCCCCCTTACCTATTTACACCTTGCTACCGTCGGCGTAGCGACATACCACTGAATACGGCAATGACGCCGTTCGGTCGGGATCGTGGTTGCCTGTGATCGACTTACGGCGGCTTAGGCAGCACAAAATCTCGCTACGACCATCGCCATCGGAACCTTTAGTTCTCTCCCGGTAGTCTCGTTTTTCTGTAAACTCCAAGTCGCCATCTTAGCCGGTCCGCAAAGCTGCTGTCACGCTATACCGAGCCCTACCGACAATTGCGACAATTAGGTGAATTAAATTACGAAATCGCCTGTGGTGAATAGGCGCCGTCTTCCTCACAGCTACGAACTGACGTTGCCCGCGTGTCCCGTTCAAAGCTGTAGTGTTCATCTAGTTCTCTATCCTAACAAGCGCCGGGACGGCGCTCCAGCCCCCTTGGGTTTTGTTACGGGGCTATGCTATGTGCGCGCAAGTGGGAGACGAAGATGAACCTTTGTACCAGTCAGCGGTATTACCACTAACCTTTGCCTATGTAACTAGTTGCACATATATGTCTGCAAAGGCATTCTTCTCCATAATAATATAATTTCTTTCTCACTCCATCGTCACTGCGTCAGCATCATACAGTCGTTGTAATGCCTCAATGCTCATGGGCGAGCTTGTCAAGTGAGGGCCATAACAGAATAAAACCATATGAAAGTATGTAGCACATAGCTGAATGAACAATGAACAAAGCCTCATAATTACCAGTACATGTAGGCATTACGCGGGCCTTTAGGAGTATGGTATATCACTGCATTGGTTCGTTGATATTCGTGTTGGCGTCGGCAGTGATCGTGAGATGAGTTGTGCCGCAGTTTTTTTGCTGGCTTTCTATGAAAAATGCTTCTAACAGCGCTATCCCCTTCTTCACATTTCTGAGCAAATATTTTTTTTGTTACTCGGACTGCGTCTACGGTGCCCACACAAGAAGTATTAGACAGCGATGTGATGCGCTCTATGCATACTGTTGGCCGCACTAGGTTATCTCAAACGCGGTTCTACATGGTAGAGTGGCTGAGGTTTCGGGCTTAAGTAAACAGAAGCTCTGAAGTTGAGAAAGCGAAAACCAACCGGTTTACTGGTACTTGAACAAAACGTATTTTCACCATTGAATAGGAAAAAGAGAAATAGGTCAAGAGTTTCGCAACGAGCGTCTGGATGGGCCTCGTTTCCATGGCCCACATCACCTGCTCTTCTCCGCACCGTCATTATACCACCTCTGTTGCCCTTCTGGCGTCAGCCATACACACACAGGTCACACTCCACAAGGACGACAGCCATTCAAGAAGCATAAACGACACAGTCGCAGACAAAACATTGGCCCGGCGATCCCCACCAAGTCCCAGCGGGCCAAAAGGTGGCCTTTTGAATGGAAGTGGAGATCTTTTACTCCCAACTGGTCTTCTCCGCTGCTTCTCAGTATAGTTCAGGTACCAGTTAGCGCTGTCTTCCTTCCGCGAAACCTCCATGAGCACTTCGCGTCCGATCCGCCCCCCTCGGAGTGGCAGCTCTTTGTTCTCTTTGTGGCAATTCTCCTCTGACGAGGGCAGCTCACTATGGGAAAATTAGAAGCGCCCAGTATTGTGCGGGAAGTGTCCTCCGACTATCTTCCTAGTGTAGTTCTTCCATTCTACTCTTGCGCGCGACAAGCAGCATGTTGTCTACTGCAGTGATAGCTGCTACCTCCCCCGCCGAAATAGCCACGTAGGGTAGCAGTTACCGCTGCTACACGGAGAGACGACTTCATTTTGTGCGCATCAACGCCAGAAACTCACCGTCGATTGCCACATTGTCCAGTATGCCGTCGACCAGATTCTTCGAGCTGTCTCTCAAACTCAAACACGTGCGCAAGCAAGCATTCAGCCCCATTTGAACAAACTAGGTCAAAGAGGGAGGGCAATAAATCTTTCTTTAGTAGCTGTTAGCGAAATACACCAACTCAAAACCATCTGGACTAGCTTATGCTGATGGATCAAACGTACTAAATTATGGACCTACGCACACATTCTCATAGACAAATAAAATGCAGTGCCCTTACACTATGAGAAAAAGATGACCAATGAAGCTGTGAATGTGGGCCTCTTAATGGCGAACTGCACCTCCGCCGTAGGTCGACCCGGTAATGCACCACCTTCGGGATTGGGCCACGTATGGGGAGTGCTTAGCGCCAATTTACCCTCTGCCGCGGGTTGCCCCGCCATTGCACGATATTTATGACTGGCCCAAGTATGGGGTGTGCTTAACGCCTGGTTCACCTCCACCGCTGGTCGGTCCGCCATTGAACTATCTTCGGAATGGACCGCGCATGAAAAATTGTTGGGCTATGTCCACGGAAACGAGATCCTCCAGAGCCTGGCCATAAACAGCTCCGCTGTAAAAAATCAAGTAGCAATTTTCGGTAATGGCAAGGAGCGATCCTGTACCGCTTAGAAAGAGCGACTAAGTGCGTCCCCGTTTCCATTCAGTTTCCCCTTCTTGTACTTCATGACAAAATGATATTGCTATAGAATGATGCTTCACCTCAGGAGGCGACTGTTCTTCGATTTCGCTGTTTGCATGGAGGCCAGGGGACACCGGTCCGTCTCTACAGTGAATATGGCGGCCCTTAGATAGCATTGCGATTTCTGAATGCCACACACTGTACAAGCACATTCTTTTTCCGACGCGCAGTAGGCCATCTCACGAGAGCCTAGGTTTCGTCTCAGATAACGCACGGGATGTTGATTACCGACGTCATCCTTCTCGCACAGAACGGCACGTAGTCCTCGATCACTCGCTTCATATTGTAATGCATTCTCGGTCCAACTGGGGAGATCGCAATACCAGGCGGCTAACCAGTACAGCCTTAAGGCTTAAGGATCCAGCTTCTTTCTTTACATCCCAGATTACATTTGTCGGTTCTGTCCCGCGGAGAGCATCCGTCAAAGGGCTTGCCAAAGTTGAATAATCCTAGATGTATTCATTATATAATACCCCGTGAGCCTCAAACATGCCCGAATGGCCGTCGTCGTTTTCAGTCGAGGATAGTCTTCTACCGCTGATATTTTTTGACCTCACTAGGTTTTCTAAAATCTTGACCTATGTGGTAACCTAGGTAGTCCATGGTCACTCTTAGTGACCACACTTCTCGGCCTCCACGGTGAACCGAACTTGATGCAAGCGGCTGAGCACCGCTCTAAGTTGCACCAATGGGTTTGCCTAAGAAGCATAAGACTTCGATGTCATCTATAAGGGCCAGGAAAAATGCTTAAGAATCTTTTAGAACTCTATCTATGAGACGTCAAAAACAAAAGGGAGCATTTTTGAGTTCGAAGGTGATCATTGTCGCTTGATAGCTGCCTGTTGGTGTGACGAATGACGCGTATCTGCTGGCTCGCTCAGGACCGGAACTTGTCAGTACCTTCGAGTAAGTTCAAGCGTAGTCATATAGACTGCTTGAGTCACCTGTTCCACCCTGTCTTCAATATTTCGAATTAGATAGACTTGACCTTTGGTGAGAGCATTTAATTTCGAATAAACTACTACGGGCCTTGGGTCTTTACCTGCAGCTTCCATAAATACCATAGGTGAAGCCTATTCGCTCTCAGAGGCATTAATTACTACTATACTCGAGCTTGCGCTTAAATTTCCTGTCAAGGATTTTTCTCTTTCTAGGCTAGAATTAATTACAATTTATTTGCACTAGTTCCTTGGAAGCAAGCTCAATATTGTGCTCCGTCAAACCAATTCTACCCGGTCTGTCGGCGAGGCGTTCCTCAAACTCTGCTATAATTTCGCCTTTAGCCGAGATCACACAACTGCAACTCCTTTAGTTCCTCTCCCTGCTCAGTTCTCTTCAGGAGATTTTGATCGCCGCTTCCTCTTCTGCTCAGACAAACCATCTTCATCTATTCAGGACGATTTAGTGTCATATTCACCACTGCCTCTATTAGCACGTATGGTTTCATTAGGTTGCAATGACAAATGCGCGCCTCTTTACATTTCCCAGGGGCGTTCACCACTTAGTTGGTGCCAGAGAGTTTTGCAACCACTTCATCAAAACCTTCCCAATGTACTTCGAGCCTGTTTTGCCTTAAGACTATTAATAACATTACCTTGTCACCGAAACGAAACGTCCTCTGACGGCCAGTTTGAGACATTGGATCGAGCCTGAGTTGACTCCTTGCTGGCTTCCACAAGTTTTTTAGGGTTATCCAGACGCAGCACCATAGTAGGGTCTTCTCTGCGCCCTTACCACGTTTCCCGCACCATTCTCAAAAGCGAGCGCAGTGACCCGCTGTAGACCAATTCGGCGGGGCTGAAACCAGTGGATTTATGTCGTACCGCTCGGAAAGTGAAAATTGCTTATGGTAGGCAAGTGTCCCAGACGCACTTATTTTCATAACGCAGCTCTCTGAAGACGCGCTTGAAAATGGAATGCCACCTTTCTACTTTGTTCCTCTGTGGACGATAAATTCAGTTGCGCGCTATTCTTATGCCGCTTCGCCCTAGGAATGACGTGGTGAGGATAATTGAGATTACGCTGTCTCGATCACTTTGAATCTCGTAAGGGAATCCAACTCGGGAAAAGATCAGCAGCGAGTCCACAACAACCTTCGATGTCAACTGACGCAACGCAAGCGCCTATATGAAATATTCATGGCCGTGATAACCTGGTTTGAATGTACCGGTACCCTGTCTCTGTCACAGGAACTTGTCCAACCACATCAATCAGCAATCGCTGAAACGGCTGGCTAAGAATCGGTACTGACACCAACAGTGCGTTCCGCTTATCCTGCATTTTTTGACCCGGTGGACGTGTCCCATGACGGCACAAATTTCTGCACGTTTTTAAAACACCCAGGCCAATAACACTCCTGTAACAGCATCTGTTTTGTTTTCCTATTTTCAAAGCGACGCTACCGCGAACTGCCATGGAAAACCCGCCACAAGTCTGCCCGATACTTCTGGGGAACGACCCGTTGATCTGGCTCCACTCCCCGCTTATCCTTGTATAAGCGATACAGCACACCGCTTTTGAACTCGGAAGCAATATTTTTGTAGGAACAGTGCTGTTGTGCTCTCTGATGTTCTGAATAGTGGGGCACTCCACCTGTTCTGTAGCCAACACTTCTCTATTCAGACTTAGGAGTGTAATGAAACTACTTGAAACTGGCGGCAATAGTGCATTCTTAAGCGCCTTCTCGTTCTGCGGTTCGCGAGACTGATTCTCCGGCTCAGCGTTCTCGGATGTCTCGTTATCGCGGTGGTCTACACTGAGTTCATAGCTTTGGGCCAAAGTCTTTTTGTGTGTTTTCTGCATAATGCAACTCTCGGAAGAGAGTTCAGTTGTCGATACTCGCGCCTTTGAAAGGGTTAATGCTTGTACAACCCGGTCACCGAAAAAAATGCCCCTCTCTCGCAATAACACATCTGATTTGTTTGAGAAGAAAAATGATAGCATTAAGAGAGATTTCATGAATTGCAGCTTTGCCTATTGGCTCGCTGGAAGTACCTTTGATGACTCCAGTCGCGATTAACAAGCACGCGCTCTGTCCCTCCACCACCTGGAGGATCCATGCACATCGAACTGAGTAGTCGGATGGTGACACATACGATGGATGCACAACAACCATTGTTGCTGCCGAGTCGCAGAGCACTCTGCACTGTTTCCAATTTACTACCTGGTCATCGAGGTAGCAAGTCCAGGTAGAGTTGCTCTTCCACGTAAGGCCTGAAAAACTTGATCTTTTCTTCGCAGTCATCAATATATGAAAGCGCAACCCTTGCCTTTACCGCTATGCGACCTTGTTTACCACTATGCGACCCGGCTGATTGCATTTGTAGCATATAAGTGGGTTCCTAGTCTCGAAAGTGGTCTTTGCCTTTTGTGCGTTGTTCACTGTAGGCCTTTCTTTCATTTTTACCTAAGGGGGCAATTTTTTCTTCTGTCTCAACTCGAGCGCTCGAAAGGAGCTACACATAACGGTTATTCGCACTTGTTTTGCAACTGTAGGCGATATCAACCCCTAGGCTTTTGCTAAGCTTTGGCGCAATACGCACACCTCGACGAGTTTGGTCCCTTTCGGCGGTTAGGTGCGTGGCCTCTGTCGTGTAACCTATTCCTTTCCTCTTTGGGGATACAATTGTAAAACTCATCTAACGGAGTCTTTTCCACTATAGCGTCCCGGTCACTGTAGTGCTCAGTACCATTTCATAATTTAGTTAAATTTACCTTTAAATAGTATAGAAACTCCGGACAGTTCTCCTCTCTCGATTTTTGGCGCCCTGAAATCCTTGCGTAAACACTTCTGCACAAAGTATACGCTTCTTAAAAAGGCAATAAGCCTTGACCGTCTAGTAGTTGTCCGAGTACTCCTTGCTGAGCCGCGCAACAAGTCTCCCTCAAACTATAGTTTCTCGCACGTTACTTCAAAATTGGCAAGATGCAGACAGATATTCATTGATACCACATACGGCTGCGTGTACCGAGACGTTCTGAGCTCTGCCGCCTTGTTGAGATGACGTACCACTCTCTAGGGACTATTGCCTGACCTACTACACAAGCTCCAACTTGCCGAGCTCGCTTGGCCGCTAGTTGGTGTCGATGTATTTGCTGCGACATAGTTACTAGCGTTAACAAGATTAACGGGAAAACAATGTTGGGACAGGTCACACCGCTAACGCTCGGTCCTTCCTGCCTCATGCTTCTGTCGTTTTTTCTCTCTTTCTAGCTCTTACTGCTGTCTTTCATTCCCCCTTTCCCGCTCTCGCGGCTATCTGAGTTGCTCGTCCATTTTTTTCTTCGATGAGGCTCCATGCTTCACTGAGCTCTTCCTAATCGGCCACCAAATCAACGATTGCTTCTCGGATCATAGGTTATCGTGGCAAACCTTTTGAATCAATCCCGGATTGCACACTCAACAGAAACAGCTCCAGCTTCTGTAGCCTCTGCAAGCCCATGATCCTTTCAAGGGCCGGCTAGTTCCAAAGCAACAAGGCCAAATTACCTATTCTCTAGGCTTGCCTCTGACTCTCTTTTAGAACCTAGCTCACATCAAAGGAAAGGCCAGGCATTTACCCACACATTACCGATGTCTGGAGACAGCTTCTCTCTGGCTGGCCGACCATTCTTGCCGCTTGTAACTTCATATCTCACCGCTGATCACCAGTTGTTGCAGCACTAGGCTATCTCAGACCCGGCTCCATACGGTAGCGTGGCGGAGGCAACAACACGTATGTGTGCTGTGCCCGAAGGCGGCCTGCCACATACTCACGCTCTTCTTAGATATGTGTCTTAACAAACACCTCAATTGTTACGCATTGTTGATCAAATATGCAGTTGAATATTTCAGGAGCATTGCATTTTACATGTTATTGGCACGTGTGCGTGTTTATTTTTCACCGGTGGCCGCTTTTCAACGTCTAAGACATGTTATCGGTCAGCGCACCGGCATGTATGGGAAGTCCCTGGAGTGTTCTCGATGATTCTATCCGCTGGCTGTTGCCACTAAAGCGTGGCTAATATGATTGCTTGTATGCGCAACGTGAATTGTGCATGACTTTCTGCAATACACGCGTGCACCAGCGATTATCCTGGAACCTTCGATAACTCATGTATAGAAGATGACGTGCTACGCCCGCAGATCAGATTTTGAACGATCGCCGACCCTGTTCACGGTTTTCATAGAGCTTTGAGTGTAGCCTGTTTATATGGCCAGTGGTTCGCCCAATAAAGTTAGTTTCGCCATTCACAGTTTTGTTACTGCGTCCTTGACCGTCACATGACATCTGGTGGAGGAGCTTTGCGTTGATGTACTGGACGCCTTTGACAAGCCGTGATCCAAGCCCCGTCCTCGTAGACAACACGAATGTTGTCCAGGACCACCGAGCAAGCCGCAAGATACATCTGCCCTCGAAGCGCGCACTTCTACCGGAGAAGACTAGGAAGTGCATGGCCATGACAGCAGCCACAATGACAGCTACAGTTCCACCTAAAACAATCGTGTTGCAGCAGCCAATTGAACCAACGACCTTCCGCGGATCGTCATTTGAAGACCAAGAAAGCTGTATGCAAACGTATAAAAGAGTCAATACATTCAACAACAGCAACTACGACAACGAGCTGCGCCATGCTGAAGTGTGCTTGTAAGACGCCGCCAGGACGTGGCTTGAGAACCGAGAGTCTACCCTGACAACGTGGGTCAAATTCCTCAGCAGATTTTTGAACACCTTCACAATGTCACCGGCAAAGACAGGGCTGAGGTTATACTCGAACCCTGTGCGCAGCTTCCAAACAAGAGCATCGCAATCTACAATGAAACAATGGCTCGCCTGTTCTACCAAGCCGACCCGGACGTGTTTGAGGAAAAGGAAGTTGCTTCCCGATGCGTGGTGTGAAGTAAGAGCATTTCGCTGGACGGGGGTTTGAGAGAGTTTCAGAGAACAACATTTCAGAGAGTTGCGGTGAAACTACAATGCACCCAACGCAGCCGCTGTACGTGGATCGCCGCTTGCGTGACAAAAGAGTAAAATAAGGGGGTTCTCATGCACTCCACATCTCCCAAACTAGATTTTTTGAACATGAATATTTTATACATAGCGACACCATATTGTTACCTCTGTGGTAGTCGAATACGTTTTATTGAGGGGGAGAAATTGTATCTAGCCTGTGTGTGCGCGACATATAAGCACAAAATGCAACTTCGTATGTCTCTTTACCAGGCAGAATGACCATATTTAAACGTTGCTGCGTGACTTCGTAATAGGCTACTGTGCTTGTCATTTCTGGGTGAGATATTTGCATTTTTGTTATGGCAGTTTTTCTTAAAATGTGATCTCTTTCATTTTTTTTAATTCGGCAGTTCTGTCTCGCGTTTTGTATTAAATATATCTCGTATGCAAGCACTCCGTTCTTCTTACACTCCAGAGTTGGGTTTCACCATTTTTCACTCGTGCGCAGCGCCTACCACTTTGCCGCACCAGTCCAGCGCACTAGCATCAAGCACGACACTGAACTCGTAATCTGACATGACACTGGAACCAAGTGGTACTTTGTTTTGTAATAGGAAATTTAGTGACCAAAATGTGTAGCCGTGGTAAAAGGAAATAAGAAAAATTACGCTTTTGATTTCTAATCTTCCCTCAAACTTGGCTGCCATATTCTTTTCAATAACATTCATCTTGCAAGCGAGAATGTGTCTGCTGTCATCTGCTAAACACTAAGGGCATAGCACA
This sequence comes from Dermacentor andersoni, assembly GCF_023375885.2. NCBI lineage: Eukaryota > Metazoa > Arthropoda > Arachnida > Ixodida > Ixodidae > Dermacentor > Dermacentor andersoni. The sequence goes on along the minus strand of NC_092819.1, from coordinate 117,443,114 downwards.
TTATGTTTTGTTTTTCTGAATCCCGCATATGATGGCCAGCATAGAAAATACATTCTGCTATGTGGCCACACAGAGAAGCACATTTGTTGTGCATGCAGCAGCGCTTTCCTTCCATTGAAGCTGCGGCACTACAATTGTGCCGAAGCGTCAATGCCATTCTCCGTACTTTCCTCCGTGTTTTAGTGCGGTCGACATGACTGACCTTTAACATGTTCAGTTAAGGAATTTTTACATCAACATGGTGATGCAAAGAAATTCTGTGGTGGAATAAATTGCCGTTTTACTCCGGCTTATATTCGGCTACTAGTGCGGTTTTCTGGCGGATATCTCAGTTTTGAAAACAGCAAGCTGACTATAATTACCGACACTTTTTTACACATCACGGCTTTTGCATGCATGGTGCTTTTGGCGTTTATTAGTTTTTCACTAAGTTGCGCTTGTCGAAAAATATGTTTATTTCAAACTGCGCTACTTAACATGTCACAGATCTCAACACTGTTTTAATAACACTTTTTCTTTTTCCCGCGTGGTCTACGCGTCTTCTCCACATACATCATTCCAGTTAGATAAAGAGGCGACGCCGCAGATTTCTTCCAAGTTCTTCCTACATTCCGGTGGCACATCATTAGCAACATCCTTGGAGATGTAGAGTATTCAACCTGGAGGAATGAAAGGTACATATTGAAAAATAAAGGGAAAACAAAACAAATACTTAATTTCAAAAAGATATTGCGGCTATGGTGTTCCTAAAATTTATTTTATTCCCAATCCACAAATGCATTAATCCTTCAGGGAAGTTCCCAGGTAACACCAGTAGTTGGTTGTTACCTGCGGTAACAAGCAACTACTGGTGATACCGGATAGGATTTGGAAAACGTTTATTGAGCCTGCAGTAAAGTGTGCAGGCGCGCTTCGAACGTGGCCTACTGTCGGCATCTTGGCGGGTGCTCTGCCTGGATCCCTGCTCGCAGTTGCCGGCTCGCGAGGCTCCTGCCGAGAGTCAATTTTTGTGAACGCATTCCGAACGTCTAACTAAAGCACTTTTTAGATGTTTCGTCTCACGTGTATAAAATGTCAGCGAAATCTTAAAATTACGGAGACTATGCTGGCGTGAATGTTCAATAACGTCAAACCGCAACTTCAAGAATCAAGGGTATGTTAGCATTTTCAACGCAGGGCGCGCCCACGACGCTTCGCAGTCATTTGTCTATGCTCCCGCAGCAGCGCCTGACATCAGGAGCGACACGCCGGTGTCACAATGATAGCTGCACCGCAATTACTGTTGTGATTGAAGCGGTGTTAGTGATAGCCACCGTGCTGCGATCTCCTCGACAGTAGTAAAGTAAGCAGGTTCTAAATTTGTCAGGCATCTCTCTGCGTGCTGAAAACACTGGGTGCCTGGAAGCCTGATAAAAAAAGTGGTCGCGGGCGCACGTGATGTTCGGTTAAGTACGCTGTGCAAGTTGTGAGCCGTTCTCATTTGTTCTGTATATTCATGGGATAATAACCGGCGTCCTTTAGCTGTGCTGACGCTATTTGCCGTGTGTTTTACATCAGTGCTTCGTGGCATTGGCTGTATTGTGTGTTTTCTCAGCCGTCTCACTACCACAATGGCGGGATCTGCGTTCGCCGCCTTCATTGTTCTCAATACGTGCTGGTACGTCGCACGTTCGGGTAGAACTTTTTTCTTTAAGTGAAACGCTTTACACTTATGTTTTCCTCAACAATGTATCCATTCTTTCAGGTGTTAACTGCGACAATTATTGATTGTGGGCATCTTGTGCGCTGCCGGATTTCGTCATGTTTATTTTTCATACGAGGATTTCGCTTGCTTATTGTCTTTGTGTTTACGTAGCAAGAAACCACCGAAGGAAGGTCATTCAAGGACGACACGATGGTCGGAAGCAAACTGAACTCGTCCTATTTTTGGTCATTTTGTTCTTGTATAAATTACAATTACGCGTGCTTGCGTGCTCACGAGTGTGTAACCATACAGCTTACAGCGTTCCCTCTTCATAGCAAAACCAAAAGATTAGTCCAATGCTTCGGCGTTTCATAATAAGTAAGAAATAGCACTGGTGCTTTGGCCTGTGTGAATTGCAAAACTGGTAGCCTAGGGGGTCCTTCATCTAGAGTGAAGTCACGACTGCTTGTTGTTTAATAATGGATGATTGTATTTCACCTCATTTTTAACTGCACATCAGCCTTTGAACTGACATGATGTCTTTTTTTATCCTTTTCACTGTATAGACGGATGGCCATCCTCCTTGTCACTTAGTGCTAGCTGAATGACCGAACCTCATCATTATGATTTGTGTAAGCCTATGTACTCTACCCTCTCTGGTCCTCGCAGTCAATAGGTGGAGACAAGGGATCACTTCACGGTAATGTAGCTCGTTTGTCTCTGAAAAATGGGAAGTTTTTGCACTGATACACAATAAGCTGCCACTGCTACTTCTGGGCGGTGTCCACCAGCCTACACATTTTAGTGACCAGAATTGAGTTCTTAGTTTAGCAAATCCTTACAAAACCTAACTGTAGGTAGCCACAGCATCCTAAGAACTCACAACGAACGCTGTTGTGTCATCACTTATCAGCATTTCATACATCAGTAAATTTTGCTATAGCAGTGTATGGAGGAGTTTGCATGCCAGCTTCAATACATTTATGCATCAGGGAACCAAGAGGTTTTATATTTTGAATATTTTCTGTGGGACTTAGTTTCTTTACAATTACTCTATAGCATCAGTATTGATTCTAATCTTAGATTTGAGTGTGGAGCAGAGGTATACTTTGCTGCTACGACTGATAAAACGTGGGCCGAGGCTTCCATAAAAGAACAACCTTCAATTTTTCTCTACCACCATCAGCACTAGGCTGCCACATGCCAAGAAATCCCGCCATGTAGCTTGACGAGATCGTCAGGTAGCTGAGATAGCGATTGCGTTGTCACATGTGCGGGTAGAACATGCATTACTCTGCGGCTTCAAGCAGTATGCAGATGTGCTTTGCAAAATTTTGTCATAACTCTTATACTGCCTGTGCTATTTTTCAAATCTATTACAATAATATGAATCAGAGGTGTTATGAAATTTTAGCAACTTGTTTGATTTCGCTATCTCATTAGGCTGCCGCCTTTGACCTTCCTCTAGGTGTAATTATTCAGCCCGGGCTATTACCTGAATACAGTTTTTGATTATGGTGGCTTCTAGGGGCTAGTTAATATTTCAAAAGGGCGGTACGTTTGGAAGGTTGGTAATTTGTACTGAAAACCACTGTCTGTTCTCTGTTGATAGTCACCGCTTGTCCGTATATCTCTTCTACGCTATTGATGTCGTGTTCTCTCTATCAATGCTTTTCAGTAATCAATGTGGATATTAAGAATTAACGTAGGCTCTAGAGGCACTGATGAATTTCAAACCTGTCGAAATCACTGGGCGATTTCTGGCACCACCAGTATGCTCATACTTACAAGAAAGGGGTAAAATTCTTATTACCTTATGAAATACTTTCAATTTTGTATAACGTGTCAGCCAAGGTGACGCGTTACTGGCGAGAAGTATTGTCATAAGCCAATTAGGGTGAATTGAAAATATGTCTACAAAATTCGTTGACCCTGCACCGAAGCATTGTCCCTGTGGAGTGTGATCGCCAGGCTTTTGTATGTTACCTGCTGCCTGTATGAAAAAAGTATGAAAAAAGGTGATAACTAGACTACAAAATTCCGAGCTTTCTTTTGGTTTAACAGTGTAAAGGAGGACTTAACATGATAATAAAAAAATATCACATCATTTACCTCAAAGAAAGTTATTGTATAAAGCTATTATATTTGCAGAGAACTTCTGAAATACTAGTTCGACAACTGGAGAAGTGCCTTTTTAGCTGCAAAACACCACATTATTGAAAGAACATCTCTGCCTTCTTTGTATTTTAATAACTATACGCCAGGAAATGTATTAATAATCGTAAACCTCATCTAATACATTCTCTGAGGCCAGTACTTCGAGAGAAAGGAGTACCTAGATCTATCTTTAATACAAGACAAACTTCTTGCTTGCCACATGTTACAAGTTGAACTTCCAATTTGTGCATTCTCATTTCCCCACGCGTATTTTGGAGTTCTGTGCACATTATGCCTGCCTGTGTCAACAAGAACCTTCACACGTAACCTGCAACAGCAAGCTCTTTTGGGTAGCCAGTGCTCTCCGACAAAGGCTGGCCTCCTCTAGCTGCGGCAGCAACTATCTTCGAGGTCCATGCATGACTACCTGCGCTGCTATTTGTCACTGTAATTATTTATACTTTCTGCATATTTTATAATTTACTAGCTAATAAAATTCGGCTATGCATATTGTGTGAAGTACATGTCTTGCGGCATTTTAGCCGGCAGTCATGCTTTTTGCACTGCAGTCCGTCAAGTGCTCCTCTGTACAGTGTGTGTATAAAAAAATAAAGCATATTCTGTTGTGTCTTTCAGTCGCGGTGACATGAAATAAGCAAGGAATTCATTGCTTGGTGGTGGGCCGAAGCACAGGCCAATCAAAGCTTGTTAGCGGCGCTAGTTACCAAGTACCATTATCAGCCCCGACATTCTGTGATAGCATGAACGATTGTTTATTCATCATTACTAAGCATCAGTGACCCCACTCGTTTTAGGAATGCACTAATCAACATGAAATGATGTATGGTAGAAAACGGTATAATTACATACTTATTCGTGCACATAGCTTTGTAAAGTGTACTCTTGGTGTATATAAATAATTCATACTGTTTAATTGTTTTTTACAGTTATGTAAATATTGTGAGCGTTATTCATACGCTTCATATTCTCACCTGTACATACTCATCATCACCGTTTTGGGGCCTGGTGGCGGTTTTGGGGCTCTCTCTCGAGAGAATAAAGAAGAGACTGGCTGCCTAACCCTCGTCTCAAAAGTGGTGGAGTGTGCTGTCCGGTTCCTTCGCCCTCTCGCTCCCGGTCTCTCTCCAGCTTCACCTACGATACATCCCTGGAGCTCCGCGTGGGTCGCCGCCTCTACCAACTGCACTCAACCATGTCGCAAGACCAGCAGACCAGTACCACGACATTCACCTTGCCTACTCCTGCGGGAACCCCTTCTTGGACAGTCACCACCCCTCAGAAGGATCCACCGGTATTTGCTGGGCTTCCAGGTGACGACGTTGAAGACTGGTTGGAGCTATACGAGCGCGTGAGTGACTTTAACCACTGGAACGAATCAGCAAAACTTGCTCACGTCGCCTTCTACCTAACCGGAGTTGCGAAAACTTGGTTTTACAATCATGAGCTCGATTTGGTCAACTGGAGCATCTTTAAACACCATCTATGCCAGATTTTCGCGAACTCGTCTGTCCGCTCCGATATCGCTAAGAAGAAGCTTGCAGAGCGTGTTCAGCACTCAGGCGAGTCCTACACTTCGTACATAGAGGACGTCCTCGCCCTCTGCCGCCGCGTGAACACCTGGATGGCAGAGAGTGACCGTGTACGCCACCTGCTCAAGGGTATTGGGACTGCGGCTTTCAATGCTCTTGTAGTGCTGAATCCCACTACCGTCGCCGACATCATCAGTACGTGTCAGCGTCTCGATGAGCTTCATATGCTCCGCTTACACCCTGACACTTCTGATTTCAAGGCGTCCAACGACAGCGAGCTACGTGCCTCGATTCGCTCATCATCCGTGAGGAACTGCACGCCCAAGCTTCGTCAAACCCTCCTGAGGTCCATCTGACGCCTCCTGCTGGCGGCCTACGCCATAGCGTGAGGGAAGAGATAGCTGCCGTGACCTGCCCGCAAATCACGAGCCCGCACCCTATCCATTCGCCAACGTGCGCTCAGGTTGCCTCTATAGTGCCACCCTCCCAGCAGCCACCACAACAGGCACCTGCACCGCACATGTCCCTGAATCCTATCACTGCAAGGACATCGTCTGTTCCGTCTTATAACGCATGGAACCCACTTCGACCGGTTTGTTACTGCTGCGGCATCCATGGCCACATTTCCAGGTTTTGCCGACGCCGTCAGCAAGATGAAAGACGTGGCTATGACGGCTTTGAAATGGATAATAAGTTTTCGGTCCCTGTACCACGACGTCGGCGTTCTGACTACGATTCTTATCCACGACGTTCCCCATCTCCACAGGACTTCAACACTGCCGGTTCATTGCGTTTCCCGCGTCGTCACTCTCCATCACCGATGCGGCGCTGTTCTTCCCCTCTACGACCGGCTACTTCGTCCGGAAAACTAAATGGTGCAGCTTCAGGAGGGAAAACTGCATCTTTTGGACAACGCGAAACTCCTCCAGAGCGCCCGTCAAATGTACTTTTGGTGTTTGTTGAAGGTGTCCGAATCGAAGCCTTGGTTGACACAGGTGCATCGCTTTCCGTGATTAGTGCTGACTTGTGTTCTCGATTGCGAAAAGTGAAGACACCGTAAAATGGCCCTCCCCTTCGTTGTGCTAATGCAGTTCTTGTTCAGCCCTCCGGTGTTTGCACTGCGCGCGTTTTCATTGATGGCATCCTCCACCACATTCAGTTCGTCGTGCTGTCTTCGTGCACTTATGCGATGATTTTGGGATCGACTTCCTGTCCTCCGCCTCAGCTTTCATATCTTGCCGTCAGCGAACTATTCATATGACGGACACTAAATCTTCGTCCGCTGTCAATGCTCATAGCCTGTGTTTTGTCACGTCTACCGACTGTTTCATTCCCGCGGGCAATGAGCATATTCTCACACTGACTTCCGACACTATTATTAATGGTGATGTGTTCCTTGCACCGAGCGGTTACTGCATTTCTGGTGGGCTTAGCCTTACTCCTAGCCTAGTACGGCTTCAGGATGGTAGGGCGTTAGTCGCTGTTCATAACTCTACTTCTTCGCCGGTTGTGTTCTCCCAGGGCTCTACTCTGACATGGTTTACTGACACCGAACCTCTTTCGCTGGTACCGCTTCACACCGAATCACCACCTTTGTCTACCACAACTGATTATCACACTGCTGCCGCTGCTTTAACGGCCGCGATAAATCCCGATTTGACCACTGCGCAGAAAGAAGACCTTCTGGCACTCCTGCACAAACACAGAGCCTTATTTGGCGTCCACTCCAAGCTTCTGGGGCGCACTTCCGTCACAGTACATCGCATCGAAACCGAAGGCAGTTCGGTTGTACGCCACCGCCCGTATCGCGTGTCTTCCGCAGAACGGAAAATCATTGGGGATAACGTTGATGACATGCTCAAAAGAGACATCATTCGGCCATCCTCCAGTTCTTAGTCATCTCCTGTCGTGCTGGTTCGCAAGAAAGACGGCTCTGTACGATTCTGCTTAAATTATCGAGCCGTCAATAAGATCACGCGCAAAGACGTATATCCGATGCCAAGAATTGACGATGCCATTGACTCCCTCCAGGGTGCACAATATTTCTCTAGTCTAGACCTCCGATCAGGATACTGGCAAATCCCCATGCACGAAGCGGACAATGACAAGACAGCCTTTGCAACACCAGACGGACTTTACGAGTTCAACGTCATGCCATTCGGTTTATGTAATGGCCCTGCAACATTTGAACGCATGATCGACACAGTTTTACGTGGCCTTAAGTGGAAGACCTGTCTGTGCTATTTAGATGACATCGTTCTTTTTTCTACAACTTTTCGTCGGCACCTTGAGCGCTTGGACGAAGTTTTCACATGCATTTCCAACGCTGGACTCCAACTCAACACAAAGAAATGCCATTTTGCCAGAAAGAACATCATAGTGTTGGGCCATCTTATCAGCAAAGATGGCGTTCGACCAGATCCCGAAAAGCTTGCTGCCGTGCTTCGCTTCCCTCGCCCTGAAAATCAAAAGCAATTAAGAAGTTTCATGGACCTGGCATCCTACTTCCGCCGCTTCATCAGTCATTTTGCGGCCGTGGCGTCGCCGCTACACAAGTTGCTCACGTCGGGCACTGCTTTCCCTTGGACAGATGACTGCGAAATTTCTTTTCAATCCCTCAAGCAGGCATTAACCACCGACCCTGTCCTCTGTCACTTCGATGAGAACGCACCAACTTGCTTGCACACCGACGCTAGTGGCCATGGGATCGGTGCTGTACTTTTACAGCGTGATACCACATGTACTTACATTTGGCCACATTTTAAAGAGCATCGCAGCGTAAACATTAATCCGGAGTCCGCCCCTATGGCGTGCCTCACAATCCGATTGTGATTTTGACACGTATAGCCCCATGATCCGATGCAATTTTAGTACTTCTACCACGATGCGATCTACCATTTTAGGCAATGACAATGCTCAACCTTCCGAGAGGTTATGAAATATGGCGCACAACAACGCCTTAAAAACAAGTCTCCCTGCGTGTTCTGTGCACTATGCAAACAGCAGTGGTGCACGCTGGGTAACGTTTAACATCAACTGGCCACTCTCGTGTGAGACTAAACTTTGAAGAAATCAAGCTTGGCCGTCAATATTACCGATAATTATCGTGAATCAAAGCAACCAGCACAGAAAGCTTCGTTTACATCGATTCCCACAGTGCTTGGGATCTGCATAATTTTTGTCACTGAAAATGGTGAGATAATGGTATGCCACTTGCCACCTTCCCTTGTGCTGTCGGCCTGGATGAATCACAATGAAAAACGCTCCCACCTGCTACAACTGATGGCCCCTGATCATCGCATAGTGACTGGGCCGATGATGCAGGCGCTGTACCATCGAACCATCGTGTGCTCAGTAATTGCGAGCACTGGTGCTGTTCAGCCGAGGCTGCGTCGTCACCGTTTATCATGTTCTTGAACAACAGTGACGGCAACTCCGTCACACCTGCAAGCCATTTTTCTAAGTGAAAATTGAAAAGCAATGAATGACATGATCAGTGCAAAATTACTGGCACTGTAGCAGAAAAAGCCATCCGGGTCCCGGTGGCAACATCCAGTATTTGCTACGTATCTGTGCTATCCGAATCATGTTTCAACATGTAGGCGTCGGCGGCAGCGTCTCGCTTTCGCAGCTGATCGTCATGCCGCTTCTTGTGCCCCATTGGACCGCTCACGAGCCGGCTGTGATAATGCACCGTTGTTTGCACGACCCGGTGCCCTAATCTTTGCACCTTCATTTTAAATTTCTTTCAATAATCTCCCGAAGTAGGTGCTCCTCTTCACAATACTCTTCCTCTGTGCAAGGTCAGTAAGGTCATGAATAACATTTTTACGCTTGCAGTTTACGATTCTGATTAGTATGTTTCTTATTAGTATGATTCTTATTAGTAGTATTTGTAGTACTAGTGAACAAGTCAACTAACTTGCAGAGATTTTCCTATCGTTCTATGAGTACAGGCAAAGCATCAGTTCGGTACGTTCGCGCAGGTGGCGTGCTGTGAATGTCTTGCCTGTTGCAGCATCCAGAACAGTGACGATCTGGGCCTATCTGCTCTGGTGCGCTAAATCGTTGGCCTCCCTTACCTCACGGAGGAGCTTGATGTCGTAAACTGGGATACATAGCACAAGAGCGACAGAAGGAGGAAGCGGGAACACAGGACGAGCACTAACTTTCAACAATTGATTTATTGCAGCTGGTAAGCATATATATACTCACTGGGAAGCCATTGCAACAGGCATACTGAAGAGAAAAAAGAAAAGGAAAAGCAGTCATGTGACTACTATGCCAAAAAATTCAAGCTCTTCCCTAGATAAAAAAAATAGACGGCGTGCTAACACAAGCGTCACCTGCTCTAGCTATCTCAGCCGCTTCGGTAATTTCCCTTTTTATCTTATTCCTGTGGCGATAGACAGCAACAGTGTGTTTTAAGAGAGGGTTGCATGGTGCCTTTACGTCATATTTTCTACAATGGGCAGCCAGATGCCCATCTATTGCGATGCTCTCTTCTCTATTACTATGCTCCGCCAGACGTACGTTTAAACTTCTGCCTGTCTGGCCCACGTAGTACTTCCCACACGAAATTGGAATCTTATACAACACGTTACGAATGCATGCTACAAAAGGATCCGTGTGCGCGGTGGCGCTACCTAGCTTCCTTTTCCTCGTGGGACAGCTCAACACACTCGACCTCAAAAGTTTGTTAGGTGCTGTAAAAACAACGTTTATACCAGACCGTTGCCCTACCTTTTTAGGCTGTGGGAAACTTTATGAAAGTAGGGAATTACAGCCACCTTTCGTTTGTCCCTTCGCTCTTTCTTCTTTTGAGCTTTTATTGGTGCACTTTTGGAATACGCGTTGTTTAACAGGTACCGCCTCGTTATTTGAAATGATTTCAATATTAACATTCCCCCGGAAAACAAATCCTCGCAGGATCTTTTAAATAGCATAGCTTCGTGCGGTTTCATTAATATCAAGACTACGCACACTCGAGTATCACCAACAAGTTCAACTATTTTGGACCTTTTAATCACTAACATAGATACACACGTCATCGCTGCGGGTACAATCAGCAGCGATATAAGTGATCACTAACCGATATTCATGGCATTCGTAAGTTCTGAAACAGGAAACAAAACTGCTTGCAGCCCAAAGTTTGTCTACCAGGCTATAACGCAGTCATCACTGGATATATTTCGCTCCAAAATTGAAGATACTGAGTGGGAGCCTGTTTTCAGCGAAACCACTGTAGAAGCCGCGTATCTATAGAAGCCGCGTAGCTATGAACGTGTCGTTCATAAAGCTCTTCAATGTCCACTACAGCAGCTGCTTTCCGATGAAATCATTTAAGACGGGAAAACGCACACGAAAGCCTTGGATTAACCTGGAACTGAAGCGCATGATCACAGAAAAGCAAGAACTTCATGATTCCTTTTTGAGAACGCGTGACGTCAATACTTTGGCGACCTTTAAAAAGTTACGGAACTGTTTAAATGGTTTAGTAAAAAAAGCTAAAAAGGAATACTATGAGAACTTTTTCCAAACAGAATCGAATTGCCCACCTGATCGTATGTTGAAAATAATTAATTCCGTACTGGGCACAAGTTCAATGGCTAATGAAATACACGAAATTGTAATTACTAATAAATCACTGTCAGCGACGGCTCTGTCAGAACATTTTAGCAAATATTATGCGTCAGCACCAATCATCCATGCTCCTCGCACAGACATCTCCTACAGACAGGAAGGAAATGTTCGGGAAAGGGCATTTTTACAAACGAAGTGTATAAAACCTTCACTGCATTAAAAAACAGTAAAGCCACTGATATCGATAATATCCCGATAGCATCCGTAAAATATGTTATCGACGTTATCTGCCCTTGCTTGGTCCATATCTTCAACCTAGCGATTGCTTTATGGACGTTTCCTGCTAAAATGAAACGAGCCAAAGTGTCTGTCATATTCAAATGGGGGGAAAGAAACAACATCGAAAACTACCGATCAATATCTGGTTTGCCTATATTTTACAAGGGCCTTGAAAGGATAATTTTATGTCGACTGCATAGTTCTTTTTTTTTTGAAGCACGAAATTATGTCTGAATGCCAGCACGGTTTCACAAATGGCAAGTCGACTGAGTCTGCGCTCCTGGTACAAAAAGAAATAATTCTCTAAAACATTGAAGCGGGAAAGTTAACTCTTGGAATCTTCATTGATTGCAGCAAAGCATTTGATTCACTCTATCATGACACACTTTTAACAAAACTAGAAAAATACGGCATATGAGGTGTTCACTCACGTTTGCCGTCTTATCTCTCCGATCGACAGCAATGCGTAGTTACAGACGGTACTACGTCATCCTTTCGCCCATTACTGAGTGGCGTACCCCAGGGACGCATTCCGCGCCCCTTTTTATTTAATTCACATGTGAATGACTTACCTTCTATTGACAAGTGTACAGATTTTGTTTTATACGCAGACGACACTAGCCTCTTTGTTTCTTCTGATAACGAGTCAGATTTATTTTTACACACCAATAATGTGCTGTCCATAGCGCACGAGTAGTTCTTATGTAACAGCCTACAAATCAATCTAAAAAAATCAAAGGTCGTTGTTTTTGCTGCAAAGAACAGATCTGTGTCAAGCGGCGATTTAAACATAGGTTCCCATTTGCTTGATGCAGTACAGGAACACAAAACGTTAGGTGTTCTATTTTCTAGTCACGCGATGTGGAACTCACACATAGACCTTGTTGCAAGGAAATTGTCTGCTGCTTTATCTGTGCTATTTAGATGCCATCATATGTTCCCACCTCGTGTAATCTTTCAGCTTTATCATTACCTATTTCGGTCGCATATAAACTATTGCACCTTAGTATGGTCTACGAATACACAACGTAACATTAGCAGGCTGTTGCTGCTCGAAAAGAAAGCTATTCGTTGTATTCACAATGTTCACTATTTACATCCTACAAAACCGTTATTTCAAGAAAGCAGAATAATTTATGTCAAAGCTCTTTACGCATACCGCCTCCTACACCAATTACAATTTGCAGATAAAAAACATAGAATTCCTTAAAGATGTGCCAGCCCTCGTAGAACGAGCGAGCACCCGTGTAACACGAGGATCGGAAAAATGGAAGATAAGGCATCATCGAACAAAATTACTTTATGCAAACCCTGACATACAACGTATACGCACAGTTAAATCAACTGCAGAAGTGCGTAAATGGAGATACGGTTCTATCACGCATGCTACTGCGAATTATCTTTGTGTTTGATAAATTTCACCTGACTGTTCGAAATTTGTGAATTAGTTGATTTCCATACCTGTTCTGAATGTACAAATCACGTGTATAATATTTACATTTCTTGTAAGTTGCACATGTACATTATTTACTGCTGCTTAACTTCCTTTTCATTATTGCTTTTTATAATGTTCATTTTAAACGTGTAAGAGTATATATTCCCCTGGCGTTAGTGTTATTTACCCGAATTTCAGTGCGCTCGTAATGAGTATACGTGTATGTAGATGTATTCATGCCCAGGGAAGTGGATATGTAGCACGTGTTGTATTAATAAAGCTGCTTACGAAAGCTTATTGTTTGTATTACGGATGTGTGCGATGCTGATGTGCCTGGTGGTGGTCCCCTGGCCTCGTCAAGCTGTATGTTTACAGCTTTTTTGCCAGGGTGGCCCTCAAAACTGCACTTTGTGCATGTTGCAAATAAACTTGACTTTTTTATCATCAGCTCTCTGTGGATGACGAAAATATGACTCGAAGGCACCATGGTACCCTCTCTTAAACTCTTGTTGTCTATCGCCACAGGAGTAAGATAACGAGGGAAATTGTCGAAGCAGCTGAGAAAGCTAGAGCAGGTGACGATTGTGTTAGCCCCCGTTTAATTATTTATCTAAGAAAGAGCTTGAATTTTTTGGCGTAGTAGTCACATGACTGCTTTTCCTTTTCTTTTTTCCCTTCAGTGTGTCTGTTGCAGTGGCTTCCCAGGGAGTATATATATGCTCACCAGCTGCAATAAATGAATTGTTGTAAGTTAGCGTTCATCCCGTGTTGCTGCTTCATCCTTGTATCCCAGTTTATGATTGAACTACCAACAGGCCCAAACTTCTCTGTTAGAGCTTGATGTCGTCAGCAGACGACAAGCGCATGCGAGGATTGCCTATGGCTACAACACTCATGTTTGTAACGTTGCTTGCACTACTGAAGCGCCATCTAGAAATGCGCGCTCTCACCTTGGCGAGACTTCGCGATACCATTCTGCTAAGCACGCAACACCGACGATGCTAACTCGATTGAATTGCGTGCGCCCACTATACCCGCCATTATGTTTAGCGTTCTGCGCATGCGCATTGACGGCCCGCCATTTTGCAGCGTACGCAATGGTGTAGCGTACACTATGGTATGGCTCCGTGAGAATGTTCCTTGCGGCCAGGTGGCTCTCGACTTTTATTACCAACAAATTTTCCATATACAAGCAGTTTAAAGTTCAAACATCCTTGTAGCAGCGAACGTGCGCTGCCTAAATCTTGCTTGGTAACAGAAACAATACACGATTTAATGATGGTGCAGATTTAGTGCGTCATTTCTCTTAGCACATTGCGCTGGTTGCAGCGCAAGCAAGATATCGAATGTACCCTCCGTGGTTGCTCAGTGGCTATGCTGTTGGCCTGCTGAGCACAATGTCGCGGGATGGAATCCCGGCCACGGTGGCCGCATTTCAATGGGGGTGAAATGCGAAAACACCCGTGTACTTATATTTAGATGCGCGGTAAAAACCCCAGATAGTCGAAATTTCCGGAGTCCTCCACTACGGCGTGCCTCATAATCCGAAAGTGATTTTTGTACGTAAAGCGCCATAATTTGAACATAACGAATGTGCACCGTTTAACAGCTCCTCATGTGACCACCGTGCCGATGAAGGGCGGTAGAACTGATGTCTCACACTTTTTTTTTCTGTGCGTTTCGTTTTTAGAGAGATAGTGCTGTAAATGCAATGTCATTCGTTCTTGTTCCGGGGAGTAAAATTTGGGTTTAAATGATCTCCACATTGCGCTTCTGTCCAAGAGTAGGTGTAGGCAGGAAAATCCTTGCTCACACCCACACACAGAGATGCACCCTCGCACGCACACACACACTCAGCACCCTCTCTCCCCCGCATGAACACACGAACACGCACTCTCTCCCGCACGCATACAGGCGTGCGCGCGCACACACAATTTCTCTACCTCGCAGACACACATTCTCTCTCCCTCGCACACACACACGCAGACGAATTATCTCTCACCCTCGCCCATGCGCACGCACACACACACACACACATACAAAATACGCGCGCACAGATATTTATGCGCACACAAAAAAGCACACATTTTTTCTCACGCATGCATGCTTCAACATGAACACATACTTTTGCACAAGAACACATTCAGATGCGCCTATATATGCCTGCACAGCAAGCACGCAAGCGCACGCAAGCTTGCCACTAACACACGCTCAAACACTCATACACGCACTCGTGCTCATGCAAACGCAAATATGGAGCACACGCACTGGAGCACACACAGGCGCGCACACGTGCATTCAACAATACGCATACACGCTCAAGTGGCGTACACGCATAATCACTCTCAGTTCTCGCGGCTGCCTCGCAAGACCTGTGGGGGCAAACAGACTACATTGCACACCATCTACCATTACCGCTCCAAAGCCAGCTGCGATAAATCGGTTTTGGGTTTAAATTTGGCGCTTCTTCGACTCAATGTGCCATCTGCCGGAAGGGTGCAAAACGATTTGCTCCTGTCGTGTGACTTCCCTCCCACCCCTGAGCAACACACTACTTTAAAACAACACCAATGTTCCGACTGTAAGTGTCATAAATGCATGTGTTGTTGGAAGGGAGTGCCCTCTCGTTGTAGTAAGCGCCCGCAGTGTCCTTATAATTAGTATCGCTATAGTAAACACAGGATTTATTTGTAGTCTCCTTCTCCATCAAAGCAGAGGTCTCTGCTATGTTGAGGGACGACGACGCCACAGGTGTCGACGAAGTAGTCAATGCAGTTTTGTGGCACGTTGTCTTTCACTTGTTTTCTTGCCCATAGTGTGCACTCTATGAAGAGAAAACAGATAATACGAATGCGTGATGTTTTAGTTTCTTCCGATGAAAAAGTTTCAGCACGTGGCTCGTATTACGTCGTGTTTTGAGAACGGTCATGAGCTTCAAAAAAAAAAAAAAAAATCGTCGCTCAATAAAGCAGCCGTGAATAAGGCAATATTGGTGATTAGCAATGTTTGATGTGTGCAAGAAAACTTGGTTAGGCAGTTCTGAACGTGACTATATTTGAATAAACGTTTGAACGTGCGCTTTCCTTTAAGTATGCTGTGATAGTATTACTGTATTTGAGTAAATAGCGTCCGAAGTCTGAAGAATTGATCGCAGCAGTTACTTAAAGAGTAATTAATTTGAGATAGTTTTTGTAGTTTAGCAGAACGATCTAAAGGCTGTAATTTTAGTAATAATATGAAATGGCTTTATGGTTCTAAATATTATTTTTTATCACCACGTCAATATACACTGTAAAATTATGTCCAACAATCTAATTTTAACTTAATACAGTGGTCCTGCGGCGGCAAAATATCGCGACGCTGGAGTACTTATGTTCACCACTGTCCTTTCAGATTGGCGAAACAAAGCTTATTGCTATTTCGCCTACGCTTTATGAAATATTTTCTTACGATGACCATGGAAGTCCAAGTCCACTACATCACAGTTGACATAGTCAGTATAGTAAATTATGCCTTCTCTCTGAGTGGAATCTGAAAGAAATAACTACTTTCAGTTACGTGCTGGTACAAACGTATAGTAGGTATTCAACTATGAGTGATAGATGGATGAAGCACGTGAATGCGTGCCGCGCGCAAAAACCCAAGCGATTCGCATTATACGCATCTACTGTGAGAGAAAAACATACCCTCATCAAGGCAGATTATCCTCTCTGCTCCATCAGTACATACAATAGAATAATTGAATAATACCTAATTTATTCCCTCATGTAAATTCTTTGTACGCCAAATAACCTTCTCTTCCCTTGGAAAAACATCTTGCTATGCTTCAGCAGAACAATAACATTTAACCACATCACCTACCCACTCAACGTTACCTGAATAACCACCGAAATAACACATACGCGAGTCTGTTTTTTAAGCCACGTTTCCCTGGAGTTTCCTGTTGTTAATACCGACGGTGCTGCTTAGAGGGGGAACCGGGAAAAAGCATACTGCTGCTAATGTTCAGAGTGAGGCTCGCTGGTTAATGGTATTATGTTACAGGGTTACAGCGTTGCGTGGCTAGCGCCGCAGTGCATACGACTGTATGCGTTAAAGGCGACTGAATGATGACATGTCTGAAAAGGTAGGAAATTCATGCATCAGGAAAATGAATATGCCGACTATAATAGGTGGGGCTAGTAACTTTTACACGCAGATGTTACGATGTTGTAGAAAGTGTGTTTGAATTTCTTTCCATGCAATTTATGTTGTTTCATATTTTGGCACTTGAACTCAATCAGCTTCGCGAACAACCTGATATGATTCAGTATAATAATGACATATATAGCAGCGGATTTACAATCTTTTTTCAGTTGTCACGTGCGCCCGTTGGGTTGAGACACTATTGACGGTCACAGTATTCTCGCACAGTAATGACGGCAAGGAAAAACACTTCAGAAAGCAACGAATAAAATTGAAACTTTCATAGGTTAACGTCTGCCCTGAATTAAAAAAAAAGTCTAATTAAAAGAACAACATTATTGGCGAGCGAAATTGAGTGTTTTGAATTTAATTTTGCTGCTCAAATTAGAAGGCACTTACAAACATGCATAACAGTGCGACCGCTGTTGCTCATGACGATTCGAAAGCGTTCGACACAGTTGTGCTTGACAAGTGTAAAGTGATTAAACACACCTTTCTGCCATGTAACATGCAAAAACGTTCATCTACTTTAGATTACCGAAAGCACCCCCGAAAGCGCAGTAACCAGATTGCAACCACTCTCTGCTTAAAGTGGTCAAAAGAAAACAGTAAAACGATGCTTGCCATTAAGCCCCACTTTATTCCCTCATACTTTTATTTAAACGTAGAAATATGCCTGAAACCAAGAATATCTTTCCCTAAAGGGCTGCCGAAAATAGCGCTTCTACCTAGTAAGAATCATACTCTCTCTATATAAACCAAGCATAAGAGACATGAAGTATGCGTGAAATAAAGCAATCAATCAAGATATCACAGAACGTCCGACAGTTCGTTATTGTTTCTGAACTGGTTAAACGCTTGCGACTGTGACTTCAACTCTTAGATATGAAAAAGCCTACTATTGACTTCTTTGAAAATCCTGAGTCCGGTTTTGATGCTGACTGCATTTTTCTCTTCATTTGCTAAAGCTTCAGCCACTGTTTCTCAGAAGTCGTGTTCCGTGTAGCCTAATAACCTTGAAGTTAACCACAATTTCTCCACTCGATCAAAAAACAACCTTTAATACGTCATTCACCAGTAGATCGTCGCCAACAGTTGATCCTCATGTTCACATGTAACTTGCCATGAAAGGTCTCTCCTTAGGTCACTGGTCTTGGTTTTATTACCGACTTGAGAGGCTCTGCTCAAGTTTTTGCTATTCAATTATTACAGCGAAGCTACTAGCTTCTAGTTGGTCGGCATTTTTGGTGTCCGCGTCTTTTAGCGAAATTCCGGGCCGATGCCTGCAGCCATGCAGGTTTAGAGGTTGTAGCCCCGTAACTTCAAGCAAAGTGTAGCAAACATTCCCTACTTTCTTTGTAAGTACGCATACAACACACGGAACAGCTTACGCTTCCCTAAAGAACTAGGACAAAACCAGTATCCGAACCGTAGTATTGATGATAACGCGCCCCTGATAACATTGCGAAGCTCGTAGCGTTCCCCGAACACGCTTTCTGGTAAAGATTACTTTTGCACAAATTGCCACGGCCACGGCACCTTATGACGTGAAGAGTGCCGCCCCTAGTATTTCGCCTATGAAAACGCCATCCTAGAAACTGATTGAAATGTTGTTGCGGCACCGCTATGGGCGGCGGCGTGCTGTAAAAATTATGCCCACTACCATCACTAATAGAATACAGCATTGCATACCCCCTCAAAAGTTGTAGTAATGGTTTGCAAACGCCTCGCTGGACAACTACTTTCACAGGGCTGGGATGGCGGGCCCATATTTTTTTTTCAGAATACTGTCTATACTACCACAAGATGACGGCTCTTGACAGCTCGTGTAAACTATAAAATTAACATGACAGAATCTACTCTTGGTGCTATATCCGGCACATGAATCTCAATAACGATAATCTGAGCGCGTCTATTTATGCGTGTATCTCGACATTTAAACGCCCACATTATTGTGCTTTCTTATTTCGTCAATGGTAGCACAGTACGCTCTCTTCACTCCTACAGGTACAAAAATTTTATGCAAGCTATAACCTTCAATAAAACAACCACATCGGTTACATGACTAAAAATTCTGCGCGATAACTTCATATTACCCCGAATAGATTGAAACTGAAACTTCACGAAACCATTGCAAGATGTATAATTGAGCATGCCATGTCTATCTCGCACTGCATATGCTTTATTAGAACTCACTCTAACCATTCCAAACGCTGCATCTGGTTTCTTAATTTTTAATTATTTTCGTTACGACATTGTTACGTCTATGAAACAAGCTTGTAATCTATACAAACACTCATCAGTCCTCAGTCTCACGAGTGCGTCCGTTTCATAAAAAGCGTCTTTTTAACCGCACTGAACTCATCCGCTTGTTACACGTTGACTGTAAACGTCATCCCGTTTTGATTGCAGCTATTTTGATCATACTTATTGAACCAACTTGTCGCACCTATTTCTACCCGGGCTTCTTTATTAGAACAAATAGAAAAGGGAAGTAAACCTGCTTTTTTTTCCCTATCGCTAGAATTTTAGGCAGCAGTGCAGAACGCATGGAATTAAACTTTAAGGCTGCTCATATTTTCGTGTACTTCATTCAACCACGAATTTCTGGGAATCCTTCACTCATAATACTTATTTACACAAGTGCACGAAATAAAGTAATAAATGATAAATGCTTGCACAGAACAGCTTTGAGGGCGTCACGCTGTCGGGCAAGATTTAGTAATTTGGGTCTTGAGAACACGGAGTGTACAGCACGTGGGAGCATCCTGCACTTCTTAACGTACATATTTATTGCGCACGCTAAAAAGCAAAGTGTCACAACTTCTTAAATTATACCAATGATGATGAAGCAACATCTACTGGGCCCGAAATAAATCGGTGGTGCACGCAGGCACCAGATGGGGTCGTTCCCTAGTTACGGGACCCATATGTTTTCAGCAGCTCCTGGCCCCTGTCCGTCAGTGCGAGCTGAATCGGTAAGGCGGGGCTGGATTTCAAGGTCTCCCATCGCTCAAGGGGTTGGGGATTGGGGGTGTTGGGAAGGGGAGGAGGGGAGGTCTTGAGTTCTGTGCACTCTGCCAAGACGTGCGGCAGGATGCCCTTTTCTCGTCTGCAAAAAGGACAGAGCATATCGTATTCCGCAGGTTACATGCGCAAGCGATCCCACCTGCGCTCGACGCAGAATCGTCTGTTGTTGCCTGGTGAGGTTGGGGTGCGGTTCTGGCAGTCTGCACCTTTCCTCTCGGTACATCCAGGTAATGTCCCGAAAGCTGGTAACCGGGTGCGGCAGCTCTTCCGGCTCGTGCTCGGCCCGGATTGACCAAGATGACCGCGAACTCTTGGAATTGTAAGCTTGGACATTTGCTGTCTGTAGTTTTTGTAAGACGATGAAATTCTCAGTTTTGAAGACGTCGAATGCTTTCATACGTTATTTTGATCATTTTGAATAAATGTCACGTCGCACATTATCTGACGCACACATCAAAAATAAATACTGAACGTCAATCATAATTGCCATTTGTGCGTATAACACATCCCATGATAATGGTGCCACGAGCAATAAACAAGGCTTACCTGCACCTACGGTAAAGGTGACAGTACCCGGTGGTTCCCCGGCCTTCACGTAGAACGGGATCTCCTTCCTAAGAAAATATTAAATACCGAAACAGTGCATTTTTAAGCATTTTCTATGGCATATTGATTGATCTGCTCGATGCAGGGCTCTCCTATTTAGGAATTTATCCTCTTTTACAGCGAAGCTGTATATAGCTAGAATCCCGAAATATATTCATGGCGTAACGTCCGCACTACTTTCATCATTTATGGCTCAAATCCGTTATTCCAACGGCTCATAGCACCATAAGGCAGAGCTCACAAGAACGTAGCAGTGAAGCGACCAGCTCAGATTCTTTAGAATTACCCATACACCCTACAGAACAGCAGAAGTTTCAATAAGGACCAAGCTTAAAACAAATATCCGAACCAGATAATTGGTAATAAGGTGCTCCTACGCCTACATGCAACGTGAAGTACGTAGCGCTCCCGGCATACGTGGAGCATATTTTTGCTAAGCTGCTGCGGCGACGGCACCATGACTCTGCATACGAAGCTAGGAGTGACGTAACTACACATTCGCACGTAAAAGAAAAATCCGCCTAGCAACTGATTTGTGTTGCGACAGTGGTATCGGAGAGCTCCGTGTTGTGAGGACACCTGAAGGGGAGCGTACATACGAGGCGCGGCGGATTTTTCTCCTATCTAGTCCATTCTTTGTAGGAGCAGGAAATAGCAGCGCAAGCCAAGTCGCAGGCCACCAAAACCTCGTAGGTTAATAAAAACACGAAATGCATGTGGATGCCGCCACGTGAATAATTTCAACCTATGTAGCAATTGGTGCTCGTTGCATTTGCCGTTTACAGATTAGCTTTCCAACCGGCATTACGGCATAAATTGCAGACCATATTTTTGCACATATGTTTAATTATTTTCACATGATGTACCGGTTATGTACCGCATGAGTAGGTGCGATGGTAAATCTCACGATCACATTTATTTTTAAACTCCTGCAGGCAAATTATCATTACTTCATTGAAAAATTGAATGATACTGAATAACGACGTGATTCTTTCATGCTAGCTCAGATTGTTAGCGTGATTTCCTTCCTTTTCAGCGAATTCAATGTTCACACTGTATAACAGTTCACTCAGTTGCTGTGCAATAGTACTGATATAAGGATTTAATATGCAAACAGTCCTAATAGCGGGTGCTCAATGAACGACAACCAGCTTAATCAAAGTAAGTTGTGTGACACATTAAGATAAACTTCTTGTATTCTTTTGTGTTATTCTCAGAAAACACGAAGAACAGATGTGCCGACCGTGAGTGCACAAACCTCTCCTTTGCAAAATATATAGCGACGCTTTATTTCGCTGCTTCGTATGTGAGTTAGACTTAACGTATTTGACACAAGATAAGGCTACCTTGGCCTTCAATACATTTGCACTCTGTAAATATTTTTAATTTGATAGGGCATTATTATTTGAGGGGGGGTTCCAGCACCCGTTCTGCTCGAACCTGTTTTTGCGTAGCTCCGGATTTTCGCCCAGTTTGCTGGTTTGCCCCCGCTACTTGAACCCTGTTGTTTATGGACCGTTTTGGCGGTTAATAATCTCTACTAGCGCACATTTACAAGGTCCGTGGGCATCTACACCCTCCTGCTGCGTCGTCCAGCCCGAGTTCTTGTGCGGCTTCACGAGTGCGAGTGCCCCCGTGGCACTCGCCGCGTGGGCACGGAGCATCAAAGCTTCTGTCTGCTGCGTCGAGGGAGCGGAACATTACCGATGCAACTGCCATCCAAGTCAGGAGCATCTCCTTCGCGGAGACGAGTGCACCATGTGTAGGCGGTACCCTGAGAATGAATGCCACACGCATAGAGCACAATAGCCCTGCTGTCATGGTGCACACCTCGGGCAAGAGAACGACGGAAGCTACTGGCCTTCCATCGGAGGAAAATCTAATTCCTGCAGCGCCAAAAAGACCTCGCTCATCACACGGACTGCCCGCACGTCCAACGCGCACGGCTCTGGTGTCACCAACGACATAGTGGTACAAAGTAGTTATCAAGCCTCGTGCTAGATATGATATGTCAACTCTGCCCAACGGTATCATTCAAGCGGCCCTAGACGCCTGTCTAGAGACTTCCCGATTTCAAGGTTTCGCTCTAGGTAAACCTGCCAATACCGTCTCAGTATGGATGTCTGCTATGGCACAAGTTTATTAGCCCGGAGAACTGCAACATATACAAGTCTCACAAGAATGTGTTCTTCCAGTCCAGGCGTACCTCGCCATTGGTACTGATTTAAGACGATACGTGGTTAATGGCGTTCACCATGACGAATAAACCGAAAGGCACCTGCAGGAACTATCACGTCCCACACATAAGGTCGCGGCTGCTTGCTACCTAGGCAGCGGTCATACATGCCTAAACACTCTTCGAGGTCATAATTCCCCACTTGAATGTATCCTGTATTACGGCTGCGTACTGCGCCCGCGTCGGTTCAAGCCTTCCGTTGTGTACTGCTACTCTTGCTTTAGACAAGGACACATGAAGTCATCCTGACTCTACCCACTCAAGGACGACACCGTGGAGCCTTTACCACCAGCAATGTTTAGATGCGGCTTATGCCAAAGAAACAAACATGGCATCTCTTCCACGACGTGCCCTACGAAGATGAAGGCCACTAAGAAATTTCGACAACGCCATTCTCGGCAGCCAGCAAAGTCACATCGAGATCCATCAATGAAACAAGTCCCTGTGTACAACCGTTACGCCATTCTGGCCTCGCTGGAAGAGGACGCTAGCCAGGAGACTATATCAAGTACAGCAAGAAGTGTTGCTGCTACTCCTACATTTAGTGCAGCTGCTAGGTCGTCTACTTCACGACCACAGCGGGCATCACAATCAATAGAGGACACGCCGCTTCCTTTGGCGAATGGAGAGTTCGAAAGTGAGGCTCGTCTGGCGACCCTTGAAAAGGACATCTAACGTCTCAAGGAACGCCATACAATGCTCCGGCGTCGTCATGACGGAGCGCGGTCGTCGCATTCGTCGTCGACATCTGTTCCTGCTCATATGTCTAACCCGGCATCTATGTCGAAACCTCTTTCATCCCAAGAACTCTTGCGTTTCATTGCACGACAACTCCAGCATCTCACCTCGGTTGTGCTGGCCAATCTTAACCTGTGATGGCTGTTTTGTCTTCAAGTGTGCAAAAAGACATTTTACAGTTAAACCGCCGCGGCATCGCTGGAAAGGTCGGAGAGCTGAGTCAGCGTCTCAAATATGAGAAGCTGCTTGTTTGAGCTCTACTGCTTCAAGAATACAATGCCCTGCCTCCCATTTCAAGATTTGTGGCATACTCATCGCCTTCAATTTTGTACCGTAGGAGTGCTACGCCCGATGTCGGTCCATAATAGACTGAAGCTTATGTAAGATGCACTCTTCATAAGACAAGTGATGATCTTTCACGGCGGTGTACATTATGGCAAGAAGTCGTGGCCGTATTGGTTTGTCTCCAACGCACGGACGTTATCATCGTTTCGTACTATGCCCGCCCCTACGGCGATCGTGCGGCTTTGTTGTGTCTCGGCTGGTAGGTGCCCCTACGGCAGAAACATCTGTGTTGCACCATTATAATAGCATGAGATTTTAACGCGCCCCACACCACGTGGGGTTGCGCTATTTACGGTGCGCGTGGTACGTGTGTGCTGGGCAAATCGCTTGACGCCCAATTGACCCTGCTTAATGATGCATCAGGGCCTACTCGTCGGCGTGACTACCCTCGCGTGCGGCCACATTCACCGGACTTATCTTGGTGGCTAGGAAGCACAACCGTCTCGTGGTCATCTGAACCCGACTGCTGGGGTAGTGACCATCATCCGATTCACCTTGGCTTATCTTCGGGCGGAACAGGCCGCCTCCGCCGACTATGTCGAGTCGCGGACTGGGATCGATACAGCGCGTTATCAGAATGCACTGTATCCAACTATATGGGGGACCAGTCCCATTCTTTTAGTGTGGCATTAGTTGAGGTAACACGCGCGTCGTGGGTTGATCAATCGTGAACTGCTCCAGATTTGCAACTTCTGCGTCTTTGGGCGTTGCGCCGCCAAGCAGAACTTTCATCAGAACGTGACCCTGCATCAATTGCTCTTCGGTTAAAGGCCTAACGCCTTACTTCAGTATCTCAGCGCAATGAACACCGCTTAGAACGTGGCCACTGGATAGACTGGGGCTCTTCTCTGCGACATTCCTCGTCCAATGCCTCTATTTGGCGCACCTTCCGCGTAATGGAACGTGGTCGGCGCCCTACAGAACCCGCAGCCTGCGCCCTGTTCGCAATCGGTCAGAAACCAGCAGTATTCACAAGAACTGTCGCCTACATATTTTTTCCTTCTCTGGACACAGTACCGCCTCCTTTCGTTGTTCGAAACTGCCTTCCCGCGGACGCAGGCGCGCCACATGGAGGGTATGTAAGCTGTCTTCACTATAACGAAATTTTTAGCGGCAATATACCTGTCGAAGCCACGCAAGGCCCCAAGACCAGATGGCATATCATATGAACTCTATAAAAACAACGAAGGCAATGTTCTCGATGTGCTGTTGGGGGCCATAAACGAAGCTTGGGCTACAGTAATTATCCCTGATTCTTGCTGGCATGCAGAAATGATCGCTATTTCCAAACCTGTAATGCCCCAAAACAACACCGCTCATATGTGCCCAATACCGCTAACCTCAACGTTAGGCAAGCTGATGGAGCACATGCTAGCGACATCTATTACCTGGTGGCTCCAACGGATGTTCCACGTCCGCCGCCAAGGTCTATTAGGGGTGAAGCTGGCGAACACTCCCAGAAAGAGGATGGGGAAAGTGTATTAAGAAACTGGATGGGGAAACGGAGCCGCGGTAGCTCCATTGGTAGAGCATCGCAAGCGAAAGGCGAAGGTTGCGGGGATTGTTCCCCACTTGCGGCAAGTTGTTTTTTTCATGCATATCTATTTCCATTAATTTATCGTTCTTTTATTCAGCAAAAATAATTTCCCCTATTAGCAAACTGGGGCATACAGTAGTAATGGGTGACTTTATTGCAAAAATGGGGGAAAAGCAGGCGGGTTAACCGGCAAATGGCAACTACGGCGTCGATTGTACAAACGCTAGAGGAGAGATAGGGGTAGAACTCGCGGAACGGAATAAGTTGAGAATAATAAACAGCTTTTTTAGGAAACGCAGGAACCGAAAGTGGATCTCGAAAAGCCGTAATGGTGAAACAATATATGAAATGGATTTCATACTTTCTGCGAATGCGAGCATAGTGCAGCATGTAGAAGTCATAGGTACGGTAAAGTGCAGTGATCATATGTTAGTGAGGGCTAGGATTCACCTCAATTTGAACAGAGGAAGAGCTCAATTGGTCAAGAAAAAAACATGTAAACTTAGAGGCAGGAAGAGTAAAAGCAGGCAATTTTAGGCTGGTACTTGCGAACAAATATGTAGCCTTAGAACAGATGGATAATTATGACATAAAGGTAACGAATGAAACCTTAACTAGGCTGGGTTCAGAGGCAGCAATTGAAATGGGAGGCAAGTCACGAAGGCAACAAGTAGGCAAGCTCTCTCAAGTAACAAAACACCTAGTAAAGAAACGACAAAGAATGAAAGTGTGCATGTCAAGAGATAAGATAGAATCCGCAGAACTGTCAAAGCTGCTCAACAAAGCGAAAAAAAAGTGATATTTAAAATTATAACGTGAGAAATCCTGAAGAATCCGTAAAAATGGACGCAGCCTGAAATCCGTGACAAGAAAACTTGGCATATGACAAACCAAGATGTATGCACTGAAAGATAGGTAGGGTAATATCAGCAGCAATCTCCGAAGTAATAATAAAAGCAGCGGAAGAATTCTATACTGACCTGGACAGTACCGAGAAGACTCAGGAGTACTCCACTCGAAACAATAATGAACATTATAATGAAACCCCTCCTATAACTAGAGATGAGGTAAGAAGGGTCTTGCAAGGCATGAAACGGGGAAAAGCGGCAGGAGAGGATGAAATTACAGTCAACTTAATCAAAGCTGAAAGAGACAATGCAAGGAAAACTGGCGGATCTCTATACGAAGTGTCTATCGATTGCTAGGGTCACAGAAAACTGGAAGAATGCAAACATACTAATCCACAAAAAGGGAGAAGTTAAGGAACTGAAAAATTATAGGCGCATTAGCTTACTGCCAGTATTATATAAAATATTCACCAAAATAATCTCCAATAGAATAAGGGCAGCACTGGACTTTAGTCAACCAAGAGACAGGCTGGCCTGGAGCTTAACGTTATCATTGAAAAGGAAAGTATACAATCAGTGCATTTTACAGGTGTTGACATATGGGGCAGAGACTCGGAGTCTGACGAAGAAGCTTGAGAACAAGTTGAGAATCGCGCAAAAAGGGATGGAACGGAGAATATTAGGCATAACTTTATGAGAGAGAAAGGGAGCGGTTTTGATCAGAGAGAAATCGCGTATAGATGATATTCTTATAGAAATTAAGAGAAAAATAGACCGCTGGGCAGGTCATGTAATGCGCAGATTAGATGACCGTTTGACCAATAGTGTGACGGAATGTATACCAAGAGAAGAGAAGAGCAGTAGAGGACGGCAGAAGACTAGGTGGTGCGACAAAATTAGAAAATTTGCAGGTGCCAGTTAGAATCGGTTGGCGCAGAACAGGGGTAATTGGAGATGGCAGGGAGAGGCCTTCGTCCTGTACTTGACCTAAAATTGGCTGACGATGATGGTGATGATGACAATAATGAATTTTCTCTATGTTGTACTTGGTGTCACCGTTTGTTGGATTCTTATATGACTAATACAAAACTGGGTCCATCGGTTAACCCCTTTTCTTCTCGTTATGATGTCTAGACCTATACTTATGGTATCATCTTGGCCAAATCGGGTTCCATGCTCATCTAGGCGCAGAGGATGCTCTTCCGCACCTGTCTTCTATGGTTCTCAAGCGAGGCCGCTCCCGAAGAATTCGCACCCTTCTGGCAAAAGGTATTCGTATAACCATGTGAGTCATGATACAATTGTCGGAATTCTCCATTGGCCCTAGCCGTGTCTGCACATTCGACGAAGCCTTCCTGCACATTCGTGCCTTCTCCATTCGCCTGGCTGGCCAAGCAGCCGGTCAGTTCGTCGCACATCGGGGGGTCCCATAATGATCTGTGCTCGCACCAGTCCTTTTTAACATTGTCCTCCTACCACTAGCTTGGAAGCTAGCGGTGTTGCATAATGCACAGTAGAATATGTATGCAAATGACATCACTATTTGGTCAGTTCATCCTGAAATCTGCCACCAAGAACAAGCGCTCCAAGAGGCCTAAGGTGATGCATGGCTGGTATACTCAGATAAGGCTTGACATTTCCGAGGACATGACGACGTATATGTCCGTAGCGAACAAGTATGGGCGCCGTTTACTGGCACTCCGGCTTCTTCAGTTAATTCTCGATCAAGAGCCACTACACAAGGCTTACCCTCCATGTACTCGGCCTTGAAATGGATTCCTCCGGATCTGGGAACCATAGGTCTAGAATGCAAAGCAACAGGCCGCAGAAACGATACAGTTGACAAGTCAGATTGCGAAAAAATCTGGCGGAGTGAGAACCAACATGGCTCGCCTTCTTGTCCGTTCTGTACTGCAACCACGACTCGTCTACAGAGTTCAGTTTCATCATCTCACGAAGACAGAATGGGCTAGCCTTGAAATCATTAAAACGGAAGCTATGCGGGCCATAACGGGACTACCACGTCTCACTCCGTTGCCAACTCTACAGGCCGAGTCCCAACTCAACATAATCGACAAACACGTGCACCAATGTCGATGCACGGGCACCCTAAAGCCTTCAAATTTCTGCTCTGCTGCTTCACTCACCCGGTACATGGGACACGAGATAGACAATCCAGGTTCTACGAGACCCGATGTAGCTCCGTGGAATAGGGTAGAATTAGGCGACAATAAGAGTCTCGGTCGTCTGTATAGTTCGGTTTCTCGCCAGGTGAATGTTCAAGTTTACCGCCTTATGATCAAGACACTGCGACTCTTGTAGCATACACTGATGCCAGTGTTAATGGAACCATGATTCACACAGCTCTCGTGTGTTCATTGACAGAAGAGGCAGGCTAGACGTAGCCGTATGCTGCAGATCCTGCACCACCGGCCAATCTTGCCGAGCATGTGGCCGTACGAGACGGCTTGGCTGCGTTGCTACCTATTTTTCAAGCTGTTCGCTACTCTCAAAATTCCCGCGGACTATACTCAGCCACCCACGACATGCGTAGGGTATCTCTGTCCAATCTACTCTCAGGTAGCATTCACCGTCTTGCTGCCACTACGAATATCCTGATACGCGTCCACTTGGTGGCTCGAGCACTCCTTCGGGGTCTCCTTGAAGCAGACATGGCAATTCCCGCACAGATTACAACGTAGCCACATCCGCTTTTTCCTGAAAACGCCTGCCGACGACTGATCCAGGAAAAGGAAAACCTCCGACGTACCACACGAGCTGTTATACCTCCTTGTGGGTCAGACTTCCATGGTGGTTTAACCCGCCGAGAGGAGGTTCCGTTGAGGAGGCTACGTGGCGAGTTCGCGCTCACTCCGTCTGTGACCGCTTTCTCGCCACAACAGTACCACCCGCCTGGCGGAGCATCGTGCCCATCTTGCAACATAGAAATTGAAAATGTGACAGTGACACACCTACTATGGACATGCCCAAGACTTCATCTAAGCCAACTCCGCCACCTCCTGGCAACAGGCTTTGGGCCTGGCCGCCCACCCGACCTTGAATGCTGGATTCATGGATGACATCATCGTTCAGTTCTAGATTTGTTGCACGAGTTGGGTCTGTTCATGTACTTTTAACATCTTTTGTATTATGCCTAAGGGCAAGCTTTCGAGTTTAAAAAACATTTATTTGGCAATCAGTATAGTACCGTATACGCTGCATAAATAAGCAGGTACGGACAGTGACTTTCTGAACTGTTTCCGTATTGCTTGAAATATTTCATGTTTCTCCGTCATAATACGAGATGTTTAATGTGTGTCAAGCATGAAGTGTTTTAAGCCCACGTATGTTTTAGAAATTACACATCCGATAAGAATAACTCACTGTGTATTTGGAAAATGGAAGGTATACGTAGCTGTCATTTCTTCTGGGTTGATAGCAGTTCGGTTGGCTGACATGCATTCGAGAATAGTGTCGTTGTCGGACTCCGAGATAGCCACCGCAAAAGCGAAGCTCTGGAATACCTGCAGAAGAAAACACAATGAGCCCACATGCATGTCGGCTGAATCAGGGCACCACAAGGGTTTCAGCCAACCTTTCTGGTAAAGGAGATAAACTGCGTTGAAAAGTTAACTCTCGAATTCTCGGCAGTTTCTACCTCACAAAGATAATCGACGGTAATGCGATTAACCTTGAATCAATGCAGCCACACACCTTACGTCGACATCCGAAACGCGTCATGTATGAGGCGTGTATGCATCCGGGCTGCTCTCTCGAGCCTCCCACTAGGCACGCTCCGTCATCTGATGGCGCCATTTGCCCAAATGGCGCGTCTGTGAATATGTACCAAGATAAAATTGTGTGAATGTAGAGAGGACATGGGTATGACTAAACGCGGCACCAGAAACCTCTTAATTTTTTATCGTTCATGTGTGACACAAACTCGATGGGACGCACCCAGTGTTTTTACGTAAAGAGACGTCTTGCTGTTTTTATAGGACTGATACATGAAGCTCCCAGAGGCTCTTACAAACCAGTAGGCCCTTAGAAAAATGACAGAAAAATAGATGCCACACTACCTTAATAACGGCATCCAACCCTATGTGCCCACTAATGTGGCGCTCTTCATAGCTTATGAGTGCGAATGTGTTAACAAGAATAATTGTATTTTCTTGCAACACCTACACTGTTTCTCTTCTTTATGGTGCTTTAGATACAGCTCAAAAGGTTTGGGGCCCAAGATTGTTGCTCCTCATGAAAAGACGTGCTACAAAACCAAAATGTCTGCTCCAAATTTCGGAGGCTATAAACCTATATTTATAATCGCACATGTCAGAATCTTCTCAAAAAGGCCTTTTCACAGTGCCACTTCAGTTGGTGTACGAATTTGAAAATAACATATGTACTTGTTCTAAACAGGACGTGAGGTCCTGATTTGGGAAAACTACTGCTTAGGTTGCAAAAAAAAAAAAAGCCTACATTTATTTTAAATTACATTTATTTCGTTTCGCATCAGCGAAGCTAAATC
Organism: Dermacentor andersoni; assembly: GCF_023375885.2. Lineage (NCBI taxonomy): Eukaryota > Metazoa > Arthropoda > Arachnida > Ixodida > Ixodidae > Dermacentor > Dermacentor andersoni. The sequence continues at coordinate 117,412,373 of NC_092819.1, read as the reverse complement.
ACATATTTAAAATAATACAGCCACAAAGATACGTAGAAGCTGAAAACGCTAATGTCAAAAAGACTGTCGTGGACATGAATTACCGGGGCACGTCGGGCGAATACGCGAAAGGGAACGCCAGCGCAATGCTGACTACGACAATTATTTCCGTGCACTGAAGTGCCGTGCCATGGTTGGTATGTTTGAATTCCTGACTTAAGGTTGTCATGGTCACCTGTTGTTTTCCCGAGTTCCATTCAGTGACACTCATGTTTCGTATGTTTCACGTAGAGCGGCAGGTGGCAGTGTCCATTAGCCGGTGTATTTCGTGCCGGCGGCTGCTTTGGTGCCAACAGGAATTATGACGTTTGGCGAAGCTGCGTACTGTTTTCTCTTCTAGAATATTCGGATGTATGTTAGCTTAAAGTTAGGCGGAGGGGTTTGCTGAACGAACTGCGCCGTATATCAGAATTGGTCGTCAGTAGTTGTGCAATGATTAGTCTGCGAATCTACGCTTAGAATGGAAAAGCTCAAGAAGCATAGGAAAATTGTAATAGTCCCCTGGTACGTCTATTTATGCAACAATAATTTATCCGTGGAAATTTCCGTTAGCGTTACTATGTGAGTGCTAGATGTTATGGATTGAAGGGTCTTCACATGCGGTTTATATTTCCTTTAGCTGGGTAGTGAAGAGCCCACTGATGAAGTAGTAGTCATTTCTTCTTTCAACTAGAGCAGTCAAATTTTGGCCATCGATAAAAACATTGAGGTCGGCAGTTCCTAATTCTTGATGTAAGATACAGTGCTCGAGAGAGAACATTGATGCGTCGAATTTCCCCCCTTGCTTTGAGGTCGCATAAGCAGGTCCTTATAGATCTGCTCTTTCTTAGGTGTGAGGTTTCCTGTAACAATGGCGTGTCAGCCTTATGACGGTGCATTATTTCTTGCAGTACCATCGTAAGCGGCGGAGAATCTCAATCAGTTCGTCGAACCGCAGCCGCACCTCCGCTGTTCACTGCTTTCAGGTTTTCTGTTAAAAACTAACAGACCGATCATGGCTCGAACTAGTGCACATTCTGCGCTTCGGTGAAAGGTTGTAGCCTGCTGGCGTTTGGTGAGTTGTGCCCCCCCGTAGACTATCCCATCGGAGTCTGACCCTCTTGCACTTGACCTTGCGTGGCTTCGCCGTGTCCGAGAAAAAGGGGATCCTTAGAGTTCAGCTGATGTCGGGTGCTTGGACCTTTACGGCTCCTCGGCGGAGGCAACACGCCCCTTTGACCTCACCTTCACGTGGACGGCACCTACGGCCTGAACCACCCGGCGGAAATGGGTAGTTGCCTTTTCCTATCCTCCCCTCCAATCTTCGTTTTTCTCTCTCACTTACCATCTTTCCTGTTTTTTCCTCTCTTCAGCATTACTTCCTATTTTCTAGGCAGTCAGACTTAACCCTGCATGAGTAGCCAACCTAGGTAATGTCATATCATGTTATAGTGGTAACATGCAGCTGGCATTTGCAGGGACAATTTGACACGGCCTGAAGCGTCCCCTTATGGATACGCTGCAGGACGTGGGGGGTGGCTGGAGTTACTGCCGAAAAATACACACTCAGTTATGACTAGTTCCTTCTCCTCATTACCTGGTCGCTCCCTGTAAAGGGGGCGTACCTTTGAAATCTTCCGCTTCTTTTTTCGCCAAGAGAGAGAGAGAGAGAAAAAGAAACGTTTGTTATACGAAACAGTGCCCCGAGCGTGGCCCCATATCACCCTAAGGTGGGAAGGTTCCTTAGTCCAGGAACCCTCTGGCTTCGACTGCCCTCTTGGCCCTGAAGACGAATTGTCGTTGGTCTTCCAGGTCCCCGAGGGCGAGCTTGGCGTCACCATGTCTTGAATAGGCGGTTTGCTTCTTGTGCTCGTTTTGCGTCCGTTTCAGGTTCCATTTCGCTGCCTTCCTGTCACAGGCATTCAAGGAGCATGTCTGCCGAGTGTCGGGTACGTTGCAGAGTGGGCAGAGGTAGCCAAAAAGAATCTTTTTCTCTGTTTCATGTCATCCATGAAATGCCACCTGTAGCGATATGTTTTTTATAAGTCACCTCTTCGCATTACATCGTTTCTCCATATAATATGTCATGTATCATTTTTCACCTATATTACGAATATATTTGCTCACTTCCAAAGAAAATCTTTTAGGCGTCTTACAGCTCTGTTTCATCGATGATAATTATTCATTTGCGAGCGGTAGTCTATTATCATAGCCTTAGCGCTTGTTGCCACTTCTGTTCATTGCGCCAATAAACTCCAATAACTATCACCACCATCATCATCATCATGTTCTCATTTACCTTAAGTCTTGTTTGACTAAAACACTTAACTACTATCCTTGAACTGTGCAGTACATAGAGACGTTTCGACATGCATGTGATATGTTTCAAGTATCGTTATCTTTATTAGTCCTCTTGTAAATTGCACATATTGCAATTTACATATTGTTACGCGAACGAGGGATTAAAACTGGAGTCTATTTACAAAATATATTGTTGCGTGTGGAAAGACACAAACAGAAGAGGCTATTTACAGGCTATTTACACTGGAGCCAGGCAGCCAGGCTGACACTCGCTTGCGCCAAGCGCACCGACCAACTTCGTCGTCGTTCTCGCGGCGGCTCATTTCTTGAGCATGGCTTGAGCACATCGTAATACTACTCCCCGGCGGCAAAATCACCGTCACGGTGCTGTTAAATATCTAAGGCGCGTGGAGAGTTGTAGGGCTTGAGTCGGGCGACGTGTACGATGTCGCTGGTTGTCACAGCGGAGGACGTAGTGGGCGTGGCTAAAACGATTTCATAGGTGACATCGGTCACTTTGCGGAGCACGCGATATGGGCCTGTGTAACAAGAAAGGAGTTTTTCACATAGGCCAACTTTACGCGAAGGTGACCAAAGCAACACGAGGCTGCCGGGCACAAAATGGACATCACGGTGACGGAGGTCGTAGCGTTGCTTCTGCTTGTCTTGGGACAATTGTAGACGACTGCGCGCAAGTTGGCGAGCGTGGTCAGCATGGGCAATTGTATCACGGGCATAAGCGCTAGTTGAAGCTGTGGCGGACGGAAGCAGAGTGTCCAGTGGTAGCGTTGGTTCGCGGCCATACAAGAGGTAAAACGGGGAAAAGCCAGCAGTTTCGAGACGGGAAGAGTTATATGCAAAGGTAATGTAAGGTAGAGCCAGGTCCCAGTCACGGTGGTCGTCGGAAACGTATTTGGATAGCATGTCTGTAAGGGTGCGGTTCAAGCGCTCAGTGAGGCCGTTCGTTTGGGGGTGGTAGGAGGTGGTAAATTTGTGACGTATTGAGCAGGCACGCATGATGTCGTCGATGACTTTGGCCAAAAACGTACGGCCACGGTCTGTTAGCAATTGACGCGGAGCACCATGCATCAGAATAATATCATGTAGGAGGAACTCCGCAACATCAGTTGCGCAACTGGTCGGAAGAGCACGGGTTACGGCGTAGCGGGTCGCGTAGTCCACCGCGACCGCAACCCACTTGTTTCCTGATGTAGATTCCGGAAATGGGCCAAGAAGGTCTAAGCCGACACGATGAAAGGGCTCGGCAGGAATGTCGAGCGGCTGCAGGTAACCAGCGGGGAGCTGGGAAGGCTTCTTGCGTCGTTGGCAAACTTCACAAGCGGCGACGTAACGTCGTACGGAACGGGCAAGACCAGGCCAGAAAAAACGGCGACGTACACGGTCATAGGTTCGAGATACGCCGAGATGTCCTGCCGTTGGTGCGTCGTGGAGCTCTTTGATAACGATGGAGCGGAGGTGTTTAGGTACTACAAGCAGGAACTCAGAGCCGTCCGGATGAAGGTTACGACGGTACAGAGTACCGTCGCGGAGGACGAAGAGGCGTAGAGTAGCATCGGCCGGAGAGTGCTCAAAACGGTCGATGAGTGCTCTGATGTAGGCGTCACGACGTTGCTCGTCGGCGAAATGAAGCAGCTCGGATACCGAGAATATGCAAGAAGCACTGGCAATATTAGAGGAGTCAGAGTCGTCAACAGGGTAACGCGACAAGCTGTCAGCGTCTTGGTGCAGGCGGCCACTCTTGTACACCACGGAATATGAAAATTCCTTGTAGCCTCAAAGCCCAGCGACCAAGCCGACCTGGATCTTTTAGCGAAGAGAGCCAGCAGAGAGCATGATGGTCAGTTACTACAGAAAAAGGGCGACCGTAAAGGTAAGGACGGAACTTCGCAACCACGCAGACTACAGCAAGGCATTCTCGTTTCGTAATGGAATAGTTGCGCTCCGATGGTGTGAGGAGGCGGCTCGCATAAGCAATTACGCGATCCTGGCCACGCTGACGCTGGGCTAAGACGGCACCGACGCCATGACCGCTGGCATCTCTACGCAATTCTGTAGGGGCATCAGGGTCGAAGTGGGCGAGAATGGGTGGTGAGGAGAGAAGAGTAACGAGACGAGAGAAGGCGGCGGCTTCTGCAGTACCCCACGAGAATTGTACGCCTTTCTTCAAAAGATTAGTGAGGGGTCTAGCAATTGCCGCAAAATCTTGAATAAAACGACGAAAGTACGAGCATAGCCCTACAAAACTTCGAACGTCTGCGGCTGTCTTCGGAACCGGAAACTCTCTGACAGCGCGAGTTTTGTCGGGATCAGGCTGTACTCCGGAAGCATCAACGAGATGGCCCAGAAGAGTAATTTGCCGGTGGCCAAAACGACATTTGGACGAGTTAAGTTGCAGCTTCGCCCTTTCGAAATACATCAAGTATAGTTGTGAGACGTTCAAGGTGAGTGTAGAACGTTGGCGAGAAGACGATGACGTCGTCGAGGTAGCAGAGGCATGTGGACCATTTGAAACCTTGGAGCAAGGAGTCCATCATACGCTCGAAAGTGGCAGGGGCGTTGCATAATCCAAACGGCATTACTTTAAATTGGTATAGGCCGTCAGGTGTGATGAACGCGGTTTTTTCGCGGTCCATATCGTCAACAGCAATCTGCCAGTACCCCGAACGAAGATCAATAGACGAGAAATAGCTGGAACCGTGCAGGCAGTCAAGGGCGTCGTCTATACGTGGGAGCGGGTAGACGTCCTTCTTTGTAATGCTGTTCAGATGACGGTAGTCTACACAGAAGCGCCACGTGCCGTCCTTCTTCTTAACCAACACCACAGGTGACGCCCAGGGACTCGAAGAAGGCTCAATGATGTTTTTATCGAGCATTTTGTTGACTTCGTTTTGAATTACTCGGCGTTCTGACGCAGAAACTCGATACGGTCGTCGGTGAATAGGCGTAGCATCGCCAGTAAGAATACGATGCTTGACCGCGAGCGTCTGGCCTAAAGGGTGATCGTCGATGTCAAAAATATCTCGGTAGGACGATAATACTTGGCAAAGCTCTTCAGCCTGCGCCGAGGACAGGTCCGTTGCAACCATTTTCTTTATATTGGGATCGGCACCCGAGGCTGGCGCGAGGGGCCTGCTAAGCTCGCGAGAATCATCGGTCGATAACGCTGCCACGTATTGGTCGCCGAGACAATCAATGGTGGCAAGGCAAATACCTTGCGGTAGAATTTGCTTTGCCAATCCAAAGTTGCAGACAGGCATTCGAGTGTGGTTCCCAGTAATATTAAGTATACTGTGAGGCACTGTAACGTCATACCTTATTGGAATGTCGGGCAGAGGAGTGACAAGGTACTCGCCATCAGGAACTGGTGGGAAAGAAAACAGTTCAATGTAGGCTATTGACTTTGGCTGCAGGCGAAGAAAACCGGTGGGACGTAAGCGGCAGTGGGGTGCGTCAGAAGGTTCTGCGAGCATCGGCAACTCAAGGCGAAGGGTACCGGAAGAGCAGTCAATAAGAGCAGAATGTGCGGAGAGAAAATCGAGGCCGAGAATGAGGTCGTGGAGGCAATGAGCAATTACGGTGAAGAGGACTGGATGCTGACGCGTGCCGTACACATGCCGATGATAGGCACAGTACCGCCATCCGCAACGCGTACGACGCGGGCCGACGCTGGGGTGAGGAGCTTTTTGAGTCGTCGTCGGAAGGCAGCACTCATAATTGAAAGATGTGCTCCTGTATCGATGAGTGCCGTGACAGGATAGCCGTCAACGTCAGCGTCAAGAAGGTTTCGGTTCGTGGGTAACGTGAGCAGAGAATTTGAGGGCAGGGTCGATAATGCAGCTTTACCTCCAGAAGCTGCAGTGCCTAGTTTTCCGGCTGGATCCGGGAGGCGATAGGCGGCGAAGAGAAGCGACGGGGTTGGGGCGAACGAGACTGATGGCGTCGAGGTGAGGGCGAGCGGCTGTACCCAAGGTTCGGAGCAGGAGCATCAGCAGCAGTGGATTCATGGCGGCTGGTATAGGGAACGGAAGGTCCAAAGGTGCGGGAATAAGCGGCGGTGTATGTCCGAGGAGTTGGTGGCCATCGGTTGCGGCAGTGACGAGCGACGTGGCCGATGCGACAGCAGTGGAAGCAGATCGGCCGGTCATCAGGGGCACGCCAATCGGACGGGTTGCGGCGAGATGTGGCGGAAAAGGACTGCCGAGGACGAGGAGGACCGCTAGAGAACCGGGAAACGTTGGGTTGAGACGTGGAACACACAGAGTTCAGACCCATGTTCTGAAATTCCTGTCGGACGACGGCCTGGATCATCGCAATGGTGGTTGCTGGCGGATCGGGAGGCGTCGTGGAGAAAGCTGGCGAACAGGTGGCCTCGAGTTCGCGGCGAACAATACTGGTGACGTCGTCAGAGGTGGTGGTCTGACGTGGTCGACCCTCACATGTCGACGTAGCAGCAGTGTTGGGTAGCCGTGTGATGTGGTGTGTAATACGGCGGCTCTTAGCTTGCTCAAGGTGACGGCATTCTTTGATGATGGCGTCGATAGTCGAGACGTTGCCGAAAACAAGCAAATTGAAAGCGTCGTCGGCGATGCCTTTTAGGATATGTGACACTTTATCGGCTTCGGACATACCATCGTCAGCTTTGCGGCATAGAGCTAAGACGTCGAGGATGTGGAAACGTACGGCTCCGTAGATGACTGTACACGAGACGCAAGAGCCTTTCTCGCGGCAGCCTTGCGCCCAATGGGGTCGCCGAACAGTTCCCGTACCTTCTCTTTGAAATTGTCCCAACTCGTTATCTCGTCGTCATGCGTTTGGTGCCACACGCGTGGGGTGCCGCCGAGATAAAAGATGACATTTGCGAGCATAATCGTTGGGTCCCACCTGTTATTAGCACTGGCGTGTTCATAGAGTTTGATCCAGTCGTCAACATTCTGGCCCTCCAGGCCAGAGAACACACCTGGGTCGCGATGTGGGGCGACCGTGACGATTGGAGCAGTGGGACATGCCGAAGCCGTTGCAGAGGTGGGCGCGTCACCGGGAGGCATGGTGACAAGCTCGGTGTGCCGACCACTTCTGAGTTCCGTGGTGAGGACGGGGATCGCTGACCTCCACCAGAATGTTGCGTGTGGAAAGACAAACAGAAGAGGCTATTTACACAGGCTATTTACACAGGCTATTTACACTGGAGCCAGGCAGCCAGGCTGACACTCGCTCGCGCCAAGCGCACCGACCAACTTCGTCGTCGTTCTCGCGGCGGCTCATTTCTTGAGCATCGCTTGAGCATATCGTAATAATATTTTCAAAGAATAATGCAGCGCTGGCCAGTTCAGACAGTTGGAGAACCAGAGCGTTCTTCCTCCCCTTTTCTCGAGTGATGGCGCCCACGCGTCTCGTTCAAACAATCAAATACCACACGCGTGTAGCATAATCCCCCGGCGGCAGAAGTGACGTCATGGAGCGTCTAAATGTCATCGCTGGGAGGGTAATACTGCTTCAGTCATATAACGTGCACGATGTCACTGGACTGGGGAGCAGATAGGGCGTCAGGGGGCGATCTCGTAGGTGAAGGGGGTCATGGCACGAAGCACTAAGTATGGGCCTGTGTAATGAGGCAGCAGTTTTGTGACAGGCCCACCTGACGCGACGGTGACCATAGAAGCGCCAAAGAACCAGGCGGGAAGTGCACGTCTCTGTGCCGCCAGCCGTACAAACGTCTTTGACTCTCGAGGTTTCAGAAGGTGGTCACGGGCAATTTACCTTGCGTAAATTGCATATTGCAAGTGCATATTGACTGGTCGGCGCCGCGTGAACAGGGAGGGTTGCGTCGAGGGGCAGTGCTGGTTCTCGGCCGAACAGGAAGAAAAATGGTGAATAACCGGATGTGTCGTGGCGCGAAGAAATGAAAGCGAATGTTACAAACGGTAGAGCGAGGTGCCAGTCAGTGTGGTCTGAAGAGATATATTTCGCGAGCATCTCTGTCAGAGTGCGATTGAGAGGCGCCATGAGGTCATTTGCTTGCGGATGGTATGACGTGGATAGCTTCTGCCTAGTGGCACGGGACTGCAGGATTTCCGCGATAACTTTTGATAGAAATGTCCGGCCGCGGTCTGTGAGAAGTTGTCACGGACCTCCATGTAATAAAAGCAAGTGACATAGAAGAAAATCAGCGGCATTTGTGGCACAGTTTGTAGGATGCGCTCGGGTGATGGCATAACGCGTGGCGCAATCCGTGGCCACAAAAATTCAGCTGTTCCCAAAGGTAGAAAAAGGAAAACGGCAAAGTAAATCCAAACCAACCCGAAAGAATGGTTCCGCGGAAATGTCGAGTGGTTGAAGGTACGGAGCAGGGAGCGTCGATGGTGTCTTGCGTCGCTGGCATTTCTCACACGCAGCGACCAAGCCCAGCCCAAAAGAAGCGTTGGTGGATCCGGTCGTAGGTACGTGACACACCCAGGCGACCGGCAGTGGGGAGGTCGTGAAGTTCGTGGAGGACAGCCGAGCGAAGTTATTTAGGGATCACAAGAAGTAGTGCAGGACCGTCGGGGTTAACGTTATTGTGGTAGAGTACGCTATCTGGAAGTGTGAATATGCGATGAAAACTACCGGCAAGTGACGATTCCAGGCGGTCAATGATGATACGCAAGGACGGGTCACGGCGCTGCTCGTCGGCGACATGGAGCAATGGAAAACAGAGAGAACACAAGCGTCGGTGTTAGTGTCAAACGTAGAGGTCGCGCCTGCGATTGGGTAGTGAGAGTGGCAATCTGCATCCTGGTGTTCACGTCCCGACTTGTGAGTCACTGTTTAGGGGTATTGTTGTAGTCGGAGGGCCCAACGACCGAGCTGGCCAGTAGGCTCCTTTAGGGACGAAAGCCAACTGAGCATATGATGGTATGTGATTACGGAGAAGGGCTTGCCATATAAACATGGGCACAACGTTGAAACAACCCAGACGAGAGGAAGACATTCGTGCTCGGTAACCGAATAGTTGCGCTCTGCAATTTTCAGGAGACGGCTAGCGTAGGCTATAACGCGGTCGTGTCCGTGTTGGCGTTCCGATAAGACGGCGCCGATCCCATTACCACTGGCATCGGTTAGGACCTCTCTAGGTGCAGAGGGGTCAAAGTGGGCCAAGACACGTGGATGGGTGAGAATCGCGATAAGGCGTGAAAATGCTGCAGCCCGAGGGGAACACCACGTAAAAGGCACGTCTTCAGAAGTTCAGTGAGCGGTTGATCGACTGCTGCAAAATCTTTCACGAACCGTCGGAAATAAGAACAGAGCCCCGCAAAACTACGGACGTCATTGACAGACTGAGGAACAGGGAAAGCCGTTACTGCTCAAACCTTCTCCGGGTCAGGGTGTAATCCGGAAGCATCGAAGAGATATCTTAGCACTGTAACCTGTCGGAACCCGAAGTGGCACTCCCATGAGCCGATTTGGAGCCCAGCCTTGCGGAAGAAATCAAGGATAGGTGCGACACGCTCGAGGGTCGCCTCAAATGTAGGAGATGATGATGATGTGTTGTGTTTTGTGGCGCAATTAAGGGCCAGGTTTGGCCAAAGAGCGCCATTACAAGTAGTAATGCTGAAGATGTTTTATGGAAGATGTGACTTGGCTGTAAAGTGGCCTAAATATAGTCGCTGTAGAGTGCGTAAAATCTACTTGCTATAAAATTATGGCGATGACAAATGACGAATACTATGAACATTAAAATTCATCGTAAAAGAATGACGCAGAATAGAAAATATATGAGATGGTTAAAATACCTGGAGCACTGTTGCCTCACCGGAGCCCTTGAAACACAAGGGCCTAGAGGCACGTGCTATACGAAAGAACTATCACAGCGCCATCCTCTGAAGAGAGGGGGCGCTACGAACATGTGGGGCAAACAACATGCAACACAAAATCTTTCAGATAACATAGGACTGCGTTGGTGTCAAATAGCGGTTTTGGGCCGAGTAACATTACTGGATGAAGGGGAATGTGCTGCCGGGATGCTAAGGGAAAATGTTTCTTTCTTTCAGATTCGGCTTTCCGGCACTCCAGGAGAACGTGGAGGACGGTAAGCCTCTCCTGGCATCTACCGCTGGTTGGAGGATCATTTCCGGTGAGTAGAAAATTATCGGTGCCGAAAGTGTGTCCTATTCTGAGACGACAGAATAGGACATCTGTTCGGCGTGATTTTGTTACAGAGGGCCAGAATCCTAACTGTGGCTTTATCACGTGGAGCTTATTATTTGTTTCCGCGTCCCATAGGCGTTGCCAGTGGTTCCGTAGTTTCCTCCGTAAGAAGGGCTTCAGATCTGTGACAGGAACTGCCGCGGTGGGATTAGCAGAATGCCATGCAACTGACGTGGCCATCTGGTCCGCCAGAACATTACCTTCAATGCCCCTATGACCTGGCACCCAGCATATGATGACATGCTGGTTACCTATATACGCTTTAGACAAAACGGAATAGAGTTCATTATTTACCGGATTTTTGTGGTTAGAGAATGACATCAAGGCCTTCACAACACTAAGGGAGTCCCTATATATAACTGATTTTTGGAGTTTTGATTTCTTTATATGCTTTACAACCGACAACAGTGCATAGGCCTCGGCCGTAAAGATACTGGTTTCCGGATGCAGTACGTCGGATTCCGAGAAGGATGGACCGACGGCTGCATAGGACACCCCCTCGCGTGACTTCGATGCATCTGTGTAGAACTCCGTGCAGGAGTATTTGTATTGGAGTTCCCGGAAATGCATTTGTATTTCAATCTCTGGAGCGTGCTTTGTGACTTGCGCAAAAGATATATCGCACTGTATGAGCTGCCACTCCAAAGGAGCTAGCAGCTTGGCTGGATGCACTAGGCGGAGCTCGAGGAGTGGGACATGCATTTCATCACTAAGCTCCATCACACGCAGCGAGAAAGGCTGTCTTACGGAGGGACGATTATGAAAGAGTGTAGCATATGTCATATCGTTAATGATATTAAAACAGGCATGTTGAGGATTAGAGTGGACTTTCAGAAAATATGTTTGGCTGATATATGTTCTCTGCAGATGAAGTGACCACTCATTTGATTCTGCATATAAACTTTCAATGGGACTTGTTCTGAAAGCTCCAGTGGCAAGTCGGATTCCTAGGTGGTGGACCGGATCTAGCATCTTTAGCGCGCTCGGGGCTGCAGAATGATCACGGCACCATAGTCCAACCATGATCGAATGAGGCTCTTGTAAAAATTCATTAGACATTTCCTGTCACTGCCCCATGTTGTGTGGGATAACACTTTAAGTAAATTCATTGTTTTTAAGCATTTGACCTTGAGGTACTTTATGTGTTAAATAAAAGTTAATTTAGAGTCAAGTATGACGCCTAAGAACTTGTGTTCTTTGTTCACAGGAATTCGCTGACCATACATTTCGATACTGGGTTCTGCAATGAGCCGTCTATTTCTTGTTAAAAGCACACAAGAACTTTTGTTGGGGTTCACTTTAAATCCGTTTTCTTCTGCCCATTTGGACACTTTGTTCAAGGCCTGTTGTACTTGCCTCTCACATACTGTAAGGTTGCAGGATTTGAAACCTATCTGTATGTCGTCTACGTAAACAGAATAAAATATGGCTGGCGGTAACGAAACACGAAGGGTGTTCATTTTCACGATGAAGAGCGTGCAGCTAAGTACACCTCCTTGAGGTACACCAGTTTCCTGTATAAAAGGTCGCGACAATACTTTGCCGACTTTCACGCGAAATGTACGGTTGGAAAAATAGCTCTCTATTAGGACGAGCATATTGCCACGGATGCCAATTCCCGACAAGTCTCTCAAGATTCCATAGCGCCACGTAGTGTCGTACGCCTTCTCCATATCGAGGAATACGGATAGGAAATATTGTTTATGTAGAAAGGCGTCGCGAATGTTTCCCTCAATGCGCACAAGGTGGTCGGTTGTGGACCGCCCTTCTCTGAAGCCACACTGAAAGGGATCTAGACTATTGCCGAGTTCAAGGAAATGCACAAGTCTGCGGTTAACCATTTTTTCGCAAAGATTACAAATACAGTTAGTAAGGGCTATCGGACGGTAACTTGCCGCCAAGGAAGGGTCTTTGCCCTGTTTAAGAACAGGGACCACAATCGCTTCTTTCCATGTGGATGGGAGGTATCCCGTAGCCCAAATAGCGTTGAAAAGTGTGAGTAGTGTAAGTTTGGTGTCAGTATGTAAGTTTATGATCATGTCATACATGACTTTATCAGGTCCCGGTGCAGTGCTTTTGCATGTGTTCAAGGCAGCTCTCAACTCAACAATATTGAAAGGCCGGTTATAGGGTTCATTTTGTCTGGATTTTCGTATTATTGGCTTACGTTCTTCTATTTGTTTGTATTTCAAAAAGGATTGCGAATAAAGGTTTGAACTCGACACGCTCTCAAAGTGTTCCCCAAGTGAGTCTGCCTGATCTTTCAGTGTTTGACCTTGTGTGTTTACCAAAGGAAGAGAATATGTTTGTCGCCCTTTTATCCTATTAACCCTGTTCCAGACTTTGGCCTCATCTGTATACGAGTTGATACCTGATAAAAACTTCCGCCAACTCTCTCTTCTAGCCTGTCGGCGTGTTCGCCTGCCTTGCGATTTCACTTTCTTAAAGTTAAACAGATTCTCCGCAGTGGGAGAGGCGCGTAGCAACCCCCACGCTTTGTTCTGTTTTTTACGAGCGTTCCTACAGTCCTCGTTCCACCACGGGGCACGCCGTTTGCATGCCAAGCCATTTACTTGTGATATACATTTAGTTGCGGCATCTATTATGAAGGCTGTAAAGTATTCCATGGCAGCATCAATTCCTAATGAGGACATGTCATCCCATGAAATACTACTGAGAGTTCGGAATTTCTCCCAGTCAGCTCTATCAATCTTCCACTTAGGAGCCTGTGGTGTATATTCGTTCTTTTTAGGTGTTCGTAGCAGTATAGGGAAGTGGTCGCTTCCATAAGGATTGTTTGTAACTTCCCATTCGAGTTCCGGCAGTAGTGACGGGGAGATTAGGCTAAGATCTATTGAAGAAAAGGTTTTGTTGGCAAGACAGTAGTATGTGGGTTCTTTCTTATTCAGAATGCACGCACCAGAAGAGAAAAGGAATTGTTCAACAAGTCGTCCTCGCGCATCTATACGAGGGTCGCCCCACAGGTAATTGTGCGTATTGAAATCGGCAATAACAATATAAGGTTCTGGCAATTCATCTATGAAGGACTGAAATTCATGTTTAATTAATTTGTAATGTGGGGGTATGTAGAGCGAGCAAATAGTTATGAGTTTGTTTAGCAGAACAACTCGCACCGCCACTGCTTCAAGGGGCGTTCGTAGCTCTAAGGGTTGACAGGCTATACATTTATGAGTGACAATCGCAACACCACCCGATGATGCGACGGCATCATCGCGATCATTGCGAAACGTAACATACGTTCGGAGAAAGTTTGTGTGTTTGGATTTTAGGTGTGTTTCCTGTAAACACAGCACTTTTGGATAATGTTTGTGGATGAGTTCTTGTAAATCATCAAGGTTTCTAAGGAGACCTCTGATGTTCCATTGAATGATTTGTGTATCCATATTTAGAGTAAATTGGTGCGGTGTTTACGAAAACGGAAGGGATGCCCTAGATTACAGAGCCCTTTCGAGGCCCTGTAATAGGGGTTTTGCTCTTTCTGAAGCGTTCGAGCGAGTGTCGACGCTCCTTAGGCGTTTGGTGCTCCTTGAGGACAGGTGTAGTGTCCATTGCCTCCTGTGAGACGCCGGACAAGCGCTCTTGCGAGCGAGAGGTTTTCCGAGAGAGTCCTGCCCTGGAAGGCAAGACCCCTGCGCACACCAGCCCGGAGGTCGATGGGGCTCCCTGAGCGATTTGGCTGCGCTGGCCGTTGCCAGTGCTGGAAGGGGCCTCGGAGGTTGGGGCAGCCTCGGCTGCGCCCATCTTCGGGGTCGATGGCCCCGTCTGCTGGGTTGGCGGAGCAGCGCTTGCTGCAACCACCGCGGGGGCAGATGGCGTAGCTGCCGAATCACTGCTTGTGGGTCGGACAGCCGCCGGAGGCCGTTGTGACGCTGCCCCCTGACGCGCCACATCGGAATAGGCTTTCTTGGGCAGGTACGATACCCGCCTACGTGCCTCCTTGAAACTTATCTTTTCCTTTACTTTAACTGTTACAATTTCCTTTTCTTTCTTCCAGGAGGGGCACGACGGCGAGTATGCGGCGTGCTCCCCGTCACAATTTACACAGTGGAGAGCGTTCTCACAAGCTTCAGAGGTGTGTTCTTGAGCACTGCATTTTGCACAAGTTTGGCGGCCTCGGCAGCTCTGCGAGCTCTGACCGAAGCGCTGGCATTTGAAACATCGGAGTGGGTTTGGCACGTACGGCCTAACACGGAGCTTGATGTACCCGGCCTCGATTGATTCGGGCAAGATACTTGATCCAAAAGTAATTATTAGGTGCTTTGTCTGAATCTCTTTACCATGCCGCCTCATCTTAATTCTTCTGACATTGATCACAATTTGTTCGCTGAAGCCCTCCAGGAGTTCCGCTTCAGTCAGCTCAAGCAAATCATCATCTGACACAACACCACGGGTGGTGTTCATTGTACGGTGCGGGGTTAATGTTATGGGGGTCTCTCCAAATGACACTAGTTGCGGTAGTTTTTCATATTGTTTTACATCGCGGAGCTCCAAAAGGAGGTCGCCGCTTGCCATCCTCGACACCTTGTATCCTGGACCAAAAACATCAGTCGGGGACTTTGAAACTAGGAATGGTGAAATGTTTCGCACTGCTTTGTTTGGCTTTTCGGAATGAATAACGTGGAAGCGGGGAAAATTCTGGGTTTGGCGTCCAAAGAACTTGAAGACATCTTCGGTGCGCCCTCGTTTCTGAGGGCGATCAGCAAGGGAGGGGAAAGAAGTTTCCATGAAAAATATATACATTCGGCAACAGCGCCGACCGCCCACCACGGAGCCCAATGAGGGGACGCGGCAGAGCTTGCATACAAGTCTGCACGACGCCAGTCGTACGCCGTCACTATAACCGAATATGGTGTACCCAAGGTTGGATAGCCACACAGGGTTAACCCTTGCCGCCTGCCGCCAGGAGAAAGGAAGTAAAAAGAAGAGAGAAGGGGACAGGAAAGGTCGAAAAGTAAGAGATGAAGACGAAGATTCGAGGAGGGAGAGACAGGAAAAGGCGACTGCCGATGTCCTCCAGGTGGGTCAGTCTGGAGGTGCCGTCTATGTGAAGCCGAGGCCGAAGAGGTGTGTTGCCTCCGCCGGGGGGCCTTAAAGGTCCAAACATCCAGCATCGGCTCAACCCCCAGGATCCCCTTTTCCCCAGACACGGCTAAGCCACGCTCGGCTACACGCGGGAGGGTCCAACCCTCGTGTGCTCGGGTCCGTGGTGTCGCAACACACCAAACGCCTGCTGACGCAGACGCCCCTGCGGGGAAATGTAGGGGAGAACACTAAGACGTCGTCGGGGGGGGGGGGAGGGGCTGACAAACGCACGTTGACCATTTGAAACTTTGAAGCAGACAGTTCAGCATCCGTTTGAACATGGCCGGGGCATATATAAACCGAACGACATAACCTTGGATTAGTAGAGGCCATCTGGCGTGAAGAAAGCGGTTTTTTTCTTGGTCTTGTTCATCGGCGGAAATCTGCCAATAGCCAGATCGAAGGCCGATGGGCGAAAAGTATTTTGCGCCGTGAAGACAATCAAGAGTGTCGTCGATTCGTGGTAAAGGGTGAAAGTCCTTTTTAGTATTTCAGTTTAGGTGGCGGTAATCAACGAAGAAACGCCACGTGCCATCTTTCTTTTTCACGAGCACGACCGGTGACGCCCAAGGATTCAACGGGAGCTCAACAATGCCTCTAGCGAGAATCTTGTTTACTTCCTGCTGAATAACTTGCCGCTCTGCCGTTGACAAGCGATACGATCAGCGGTGGATGGGAACAGCAACAGCAGTAATAATCCAATGCTTAACAAGTGACGTCTGATTAAGTGGTTGGTTGTCAGTGTGAAATATGTCGCGGTAGAAAAGCAAAAGGCAATATAGGGCGGCTGCGTGGTCAGGTGAGAGGTCCGGAGCGATTATGGGACGTAATGGGCCGTCGAGGTTCAAGGCGAAGACGTAGGTTAGCGCTCGTTATGGACAATTAAGCTCCAGTATCAATTAATGCCGTCAACGAAACACCATCTACGTCTACTTCAATTAGGTTCCTGTTGGTGAGGAGCGTCAACGCAGGATTTGGACAGGACGAACGTGATGCAGCACTAACTCCAAGAGCTGCATGGTGAAGTTTTCCATCCAGGAGGGTCCATAATTGGTTGGCGACGAATAGCGGCGTGGCTGGGGCGAGGGGGGCCGACGGCGCTGAGGTGACGGTGAGCGAGCAGGACGACTGACATCGACGGATACGGGAGAGGGAGGAGGCATACGGCGAGGCGAGTAACGGCGTGGGTCGGCATATGGGCGAGGAGACGGTGGAAACGAGCTTGAATAGGGCGACATCCAGGAGGTGCGGCAGTGGTGAGCGATGTGTCCAATGTGGAGGCAACGGAAGCAAATTGGCTTGTCGTCCAGAGTTCTCCACTTGGCAGGGTTACGGTACCTGGGAGGGGTATACAGATCACCCTGAGGCGTAGCAGTCGGCACCAGTCGCGCGTCAGGTTGGGAGACAGAGCAGGCAGCAGAAAAACCTAGATTTGCAAATGCTTGCCGCACAGCTGCCTTAATTAGAGAGATCGCTTGGGCTAGCCGGTCAGTGGTGGGCTCAAGGAGGCGTTAATGGAACGGCGCAGGACTTGTGGCCTCGAGCTCGCGGCGTGCAATACGTGTGACGTGTTCATTTAATTGTGATGAAGTGGTAACGTCGACGCAAGATGACGTCGCCGCCGCGTTAGGGAGCCGGGAATGACACGGCGACTTTTCGCGAGCTCAAAGCGGCGGCATTCCTTGACAATGACTTCGATGGTGGACACAATGTTGAAGACCAACAAGTTGAGCGCGTCATCCGCGATGCCTTTGAGTACGTGGCCGACTTGGTCAACCTCGGCCATTTTCTCGTGAGCTTTCCGGCAAAGTGCGAGCACGTCTTGTATGTACAAGAGATACGATTCAGTAGAAAACTGAACTCGTGTAGCAAACACTTTTCTAGCAGCAACCTGCCAACCGGTGGCATTTTCAACGAGGAGCTGAGCTTCTCCTTAAAAGCATCCCAGGTAGAGATCTCGTCCTCGTGTGTCAGGAACCAGGCACGAGTTCCGCCCAATAGAATAGGACATTCGCTAGCATAATGGCAGGGTCCCAGCGGTTGTTTTGGCTAAGACGCCCACACAGGCTGAGCCAGTCTTAAACGTCGACATTATCTTGACCGGACAATATGCCAGGACCACGGGGATTGGTAACCGTAACGTACGTTGTTGTCATGGTCGCAGGTGGAGAAGGAGACGAGGTGTCGTCACCGGGAGCCATGACGCAAAGCAGGACGGTGCGGCCCGTGCGGAGTTCCGTGGTGAGGACAGAGAACGGCAGCGTTCACCAAAATGTTACGCGAACAAATCAATAATACTGGAGACTAATATGACATA
This sequence comes from Dermacentor andersoni, assembly GCF_023375885.2. Classification (NCBI taxonomy): domain Eukaryota; kingdom Metazoa; phylum Arthropoda; class Arachnida; order Ixodida; family Ixodidae; genus Dermacentor; species Dermacentor andersoni. The sequence goes on along the minus strand of NC_092819.1, from coordinate 117,394,429 downwards.
TATTTACAAGGAATAATGCCGAGCTGGCTAGTTCAGCTGACAGCTCGAGATCCAGAGAGCTTTCTTCCTCCTATTTTCTCGAGTGGGGTACATCGTGACTATGTTACGCGAGACCTCGTAGCCTTGCACCAGCGCCTTTGCAAAGGTGGTGCAAGTTCGACCACCAGAAGAAAGCCGCAAATAACCAAGGAAAGCTATTCGCTTTAAAAGAGAAGAGGTTGCCATTGATTGTGAAACGTTATCTTCTGACAACGCCATGTTTACTTATTCATAGTTTGATTTTAGTGCCAGAAGCCAGAATAGAAAAAAGTAATACACTAAAGTAGCCGACAAGGAATTCCCTTAATTGCGACTTTAGGCTAACTTCACAGTGACATTGGTGGGTCGATTCTGTCTAGAACCAGTGTTTCTATAGGAAACAATGCAAAACAAAAGTTTTTATCCAGACACTTACTGAAGAACAAGCACCAATGACGCCCCAGCATTATGTGTATCTGCACCGGACGCACAAACATATAGTACTGAAATATCAACGACGATTACAATACTCCCTGGTGCGAAATTTGAGCGCAAAACTGTATGCGTGTTTTCATTTGATGAAATATTGGTTCGCCCGGAAAAACTGTCTCATGCGGCTTGTTGGAAAGCGTAGGCGCGGAGTTTGTCAATTTGCCGGAGGGGGGGGGGGGGGGCACTTCGCTCCCTCTCGTTTTTCCTTCGTACCCCCACCCCCGCGCATGCTCCTTAGCAAGTGATATACACAGGTGGGCAGGCAATATATGGAAACATCACTTTTATTGAGTCCTAAAGTCCAGTGGATCTGCTAAAATGATTGACCGCACGGTTCTTAAGAACTGAATAAAAAATGAGAAAAGAAACTGAAAAAGATGTGCGCAGTTGGTAGATATTAATGACGCCCTAGTGAAAGTGGGAGAAAACACTGGGCAGCACGAACATTTCCTCAACCAGCTAACAATTCAAATATTACAAACTCGTTTTTTAGAACCATTAGAAAATACAGACATTTACACAATGGGCTAGCAACTAAAAATTAAAAATATATTTCAAATTATTCGTGTCTAAGAAACACTGCACTTTACAAACATTTCCATAGTAAGTTAAGAATGTAAAAACGTAAGGCACAATATAGTTGCTTCACCCTCATTAATGTAAAAGAAGTACCACACACCAATGCAAAGCAATAAAAGAAAAACAAAACTCAATGGGCTGAGACTGCAATACCGAAGCGACAAAATGCAGATTTTATGGGAATAGATAACGTCAGGGGGCTGTGACTACTTGAATAAAGCTGGCGCGTTATACTGTAGTGAAGTTCCCTGTTCTTTTATACACAGGTTACCGCACAATCGAGAATGAGTTTCTGCGCACAGTTGGTCTTTGAATAAACTCGCCCGCGATGTCACTGATATTTATTTTGCGGGCGAGCTCTTTGTGCACATGGAGAACTGCTATGTGATTTAACCACGATTGTCCCATTGTTGACATCATTTACGTTTTGAAGCGACGAATGCATGAAAACGATCTCTCAGATATGCCTGGAGCCACTGGGACAGCCAAAGCAATTTTGACAAGCTCAGCCACCTCGAGCAAAAGTTCTCGCAGCTGCTCACGGTTATCGCCCGCAAGCGTCTTTGCCACATCCTGAAATGTTTCGAAGGGTATGTTGCGCTGCCTTGCTATATCAATGAGCATACTACAGTGAAACTTGAGCCGCACAGAACCAAGATGATGCCCGTAGAACTTCAGCAGGTGCGTGCTGTCACCACTCCCAGTGAAAACTACTAACTCTGTGTCATGTGCCGTACCATTTCAGGTGCATATAGGTTATCCAACGACTAATGCACGGTGTCCAATACCTTATAGAGCGGCTGGCGGTACATGTCCTCGGCCGATGGAAACACGTGAGGTACAGATCCGTTGTCATACCGTCGTTGAGCCTAACTTTGCCTTTCCGCTGTTGCTTCTTTCTCTTTAACATTAATTTCAAGTTCACGCGCCTCTGCGTGCGTCTCCTTCAAAAATCGGCAAAATTCTTTCTTTCTTAGTCCACTAATGGTCTCCCTGACGGCCTTGACATTCTTTTTCTGCTTCCTAAACTCTCAGTGCTGCTTTAGGCAACGCAACCCTTCTTGTTTCTAATCACGAAAACATGAGGACGAACTATTTCTCGAATTTTGACAATGCTTTCAGAAATCTACTGGCTTTCGCTCCGGGGTCGTTCCAGTCTTCTGACGCAAGGCCACAAAGAAAGAAGATCAGGTGGCTATAGTTCTCAACAATCGACTTGAGAAAATGATTATTTAGCGTCTCCCTCGTGTCACAAAACATCTGCAACTTTGGGCTCTCATCTTCTTTGTGAACTGCATGAAACACATGTCTACGAGGCGGTGTCAGCCATGAAGATGAAGTGAGAGAAGAGGACGATGCTTGGTAATGTTCGCTTGATTCGGTCGCCATCTTGAACCACATCTGAAGCGTCCTTCTGTATAAATCTGTATATATAATATACATACTGTCCTCCCCGTAGCATCTTGGTGATAGTGAGGGTTCTTCCACGCTCAAGACGGATCTACACAGCGAACGGGTTTTGGCTCCATCTGCCATGCCTACTCAAAGCAACGATGGCAGTATGTCAGCCACTTCATTGACCATGCCCGAACCGATCACCACCAAACCCCATCTTGTGCTCATACAACTGCTGGTCCCGGGCATTATTTCCGGCGACAACAACACTGATGTATAAGACTGGCTGCGAATGGCCTAATGGGTAAGCGGACTCAAAAAATAGGACCATGTACTCACGCTGACCAACATATTTTACCGTGCGGTAACGGCACAAGTGCACTTCGAGGGGCACGCGCAAGTTTCGCGGCAGTGGCGCTAGATTGAGCCAAATTGTTTGACGGAAGAGCGAAGGTGGCATCTGGTCACAGTACATGCGTCATACAAAACTAATTTGGACGATGACAATATGTCATGTCGAAATATTGATTGAATGCTAAACGCATTACCGCTGACAGTAATCGTGAGAGGAGTTCGGTCAAATATTTTTGTTATACTTACATGATGCATTATAGTACATTACATAAATGGTGTACGTATAAACAGCATTTGAAATTATTGCTAATTTCATGAATAAATAGGTTTTAAGAAGTGATATAAACAACTTGACTTCAGTTGCTCTGGCAAAGTAGTGGGAAGTAGATTCTAAACACATGCTCAAAAAACAGTTCTTTAAATGTAACTGTGCATGCAGGTAAACGGAAGTGGCATGGCTGGTACCTTTGTTGTGGAGTGAGGGCAAGGTTTCCGTGTTATTTGATTGCAGGAAACGATACAACGCGTGGAAATAACAAAGGCGGTCAATTCTACGTTGATCGGGAAAGGGTTGCAACTAGAGCCCAAATTATTTTGCTATATGGTGTTGGAAAATGATCAAAACAGGAGGGGTACTTCCAGCCGCTGAGGAGTGAATCAATTACGCTCGTTATCATACGCTTTTGATGTTCTAGATGACAAATGACGTTTTTTAAGCATCTCTCGTAACTACTGTCCTGGAAAGATGGTAAAACTTACCGATTTTAGCTGGCAGCCTCGAAATCAAACCTTTACTCAGCACGAAGTTCCAGTTTATTGCTCATGCGCTACGTCGCATAAACGAAGCATTATGATAATCCTAGCTTATAGCTAGGATTATCATTATATTAGATTATAGATTATATAAGATATTAGATTATATTAGCGGGAACATGCGGTTACTATGGAACTTTCGATGACTTTCGATGACGCGCTTGACCCGCTGATCCGATTTCGACGATCACCGACTGTGTTTCGACGATCACCGACTGAGTTGTGCGTTGATTGTAATTTGCTTTTGTGGAGACAGGTTACATTAATAAAATGTTTCGTCATTCACAGTTTTGCGACCGTTCTTTCCATCGTCACTGTAATATGACCCGAACTAGGCATCGACATAAATCCAAGTCTCCCCATGAGCAAGCAGCAACCGCTCAGAAGTCTTCTCCGATTATACACAGACTAATTTCGAAGGATTCTACGTTTCTTCGTCGTTTATAGACGACTGAACAGGATCATGAAGAAGGATGCATACCTCCTCCCACGAATAGACGACGCATTAGATCCATTCTGCAACGTTAACTAATTCATGTCGATATATCTGAAGACTGGCTGCTGGCAAATAGAAGTCGACGAGAGGGACTACGAGAAGACCACCTTCATCACACCAGACGGCCTCTACGATTTCAAGGTAACGACATCTGAACTGTGCTTGGTGTCTGCAACGTTCGAGGGCGTGATGTACACCGTGTTATCAGGATCCAAGTGAAATACCTGTCCTGTTTACTTGCATGACACCACCGACTTCGCCGGAAATTCCCAAGATCACCTCAGGCGGCTTGCGACAGTTCCCGAGGCCAACAAGTCATCAGGGTTTACTCTGAAGCTGGAAAACTGCCGCTTCGCTCACCATAAACTTCTGTTCCTGGGCCACGTCATCAGCAAATCTGGAATTCGTTCCGACACACGGTGGACAGCTGTCATGGCAAACTTTCAGAAACCCATCGACAAGGCATTGCGTAGACTGCTAGGCATGTGTGGCTACTACCGGCACTTTGTCAAGGACATTTCACGCAACGCTAAACCGCTGACACATATAACTAGATCATGTCCAGTTCAAATGGAAAACACCGCAGACAGATGGACTTCAAGAACTCAAACGACGCAAGTAGTAGCCATCGGTACCTGCGGACTTCGATGAGGACGACGCTACAGAAAACCACACTGACGCTAGTAGCCTGGGTCTCGGTGCCGTCCTAGTACAAAGAAAATACAAATACGGACTTGAACGGGTTACAGCCTATGCTAGCTGGTCGCAGTCAAAAGCGGAAGGCAATTATTCTACGACCGAAAAGGAATGCATCGCCATCATTTAGGCTACAGCAAAATACCGTCCTTACGTATATAATAGGCCGGTCAAACCCGACAGCGACGATTACGCGTTGTGTTGGCTAGCGAAATTAAATGACCCTTCAAGACGCCTGGCGGCGTGGAGCCTCAGAGTGAAAGAATATGACATTTCATTTCATTTATTGTACCCTCAAGACCACAAGGTATTACAGGGGGAGTGGGTAAAAAGAAAGCTGCATAACAAAGAAAACAGAAGGCAGCAAGTGATGTAGTCATAGACGTGTGAAGCCCGAAGCGATGGTGTTGATTATGGCCGTACGAAATCGTGCCTGGTCTTCAATAGCAATCAACGCGGTGGGAAGGTGGTTCCATTCTTGACACGTGCTAGGAAGAAAAGACTCGTGACAAGCTCTAGTGCGACACTGCAAAACTCCAACTTTGTGATGATGATCAATGCGAGGAGAAATGTAAGTTGGGGATGAAATAAGATTATCGCACAGATATGAATTATGGAAGTATATATTATGAAACAGAGCCAGGCGAGAGCATTTGCGATGAGCAGAAAGTGGTGGAAGTTGCGGGATGTTTTTCATAGAAGTTACGCTAGCGGTGAGGTTATAATTGCTTAGGATGAAACGCGAGGCATTATTTTGAACACATTCGAGAGATTGGATTAGTGTCTCAGCATATCGGTCCCAAATTGATGAAGCGTATTCCATTTTACTCCTAATTAGCGTCTTGTACAAAATTAACTTTAATGATGACGGAGCGGAAGAGATGTTTGAGGATATAACCTAACATGCGAATACATTTATTGATTATGCTGTCGATGTGTAAAGACCGGGAAAGATTAGAGGTTAAATGGGCACTTAAGTATTTGTAGGATGTAACTGCTTCCATGGCAGTATTATTAGGGTAACAGGTCGGAAGGAGTTCACGGCGGGTTACACGCATGGTTTTGCACTTAGATTGGTTTAGTTTCATTAACCACAAGCCTCACCAGTTACAGACAGCGTTAAAGTCGTTTTGTAGAATGTTAGTATCAGCGGCATCAGAAGTTTCACGAAGAACAACGCAATCGCCGGCAAAGAGATAAATGTTAGAAGAAATATTATTGGGTAAGTCGTTACTATAAATTAAAAAAGGAGAGGGCCTAACATTGACACTTGTGGAACGCCAGATTCAACAGGGCTAAATGTAGAGAAGTGGTTATTAACTGCAACGAACAGGGATCGATTAAGAAGAAAGTGCTCTAGCCATGCAAACAGAATAGGGTCAAGCTTTAGTTTACTAAGCTTAAAAATGAGGAGTCTGCGACATACCTTGCCGAAAGCCTTTTCAAAGTCGAAGAAAACATAGTCTGCGCATGAACCTTTATCAAGAATCAGATGAAGATCGTGAGTGAACGAAAGCAGTTGTGTTGCACAGGACAAATGTTTGCGGAAACCGTGCTGTGCGCGGGTGAAGAATGAGTTATCATCGAAGTGCTTAACTAAATGAGGAAACAAGATATGTTCGAGTACTTTACAAGGAATGCTAGTGAGGTAAATGGGGCGGTAGTTATAAGGTGAGCATTTGCTGCAGGATTTGTGAAGTGGAAACACCTTCCCAATTTTCCAGTCTGCAGGGAGCCGACGGGTGTCCAAAGATTGCTGGAATATTTTTGAAAGTAATAAAGATAAGTAAACAAAAGTGTTTTTCAAAAACTTTGCGGTAACCAGGTCTGGGCCAGGGCTTGACGACATCTTGAGATTTTCAATTACATTTACTGCCTCAAGTGGATCAGGACAGGACCACGACAGAGAACGAAATTACTGCTGAATACAGAGTCTAGGATTCGGGGACATTCAGCGTCGGGTATTTTTGATCCACTAGAATCAGCTAAGGTTATTGTATCATCTTTACAAGCCTTTATGATGCGCCAAAACATTTTCGGGTCTTCTGTAAGTATTGTAGGCAAAGTGTGTTCTTGAAACATACTTTTAGCGAGTTTTTAGCTGCCATGTAAGCTTTGTTGGCGTCCTTGTAAGCGTCCCACTTAGATGCCAAGCGACTATTTTTTTTGCGATGCGGTACAGGCGCTTTTTACGATTGCAAAGCCTCTTTAGGTGGGAATTAAACCAAGGCGCCTTAGAATTCGACGATATTATACGCGACGGAGTAAACTTATCAGTTAGTTCATGTACATTGTTTCTGAATATGATTCAGTTATTGTCTACCGCGCGATCATCAAAGTTACTTGAAAAGAGGTCAAGGAAGTTAGATAATTCCAAGTTCATATCGTTCAAGTTTCTCTTGTCGTAGTCATATATTAACTTTTTATTAAGATACGGCTTTGACAGAGGAGACGTAACGTTAAATGAAAGACCTAGATGGTCGCTTACACCAGGTATACATGAAACATTCGTAATAAGATCAGGATGAGAGCATAATATCAAGTCTAAGATATTAGAAGTACCCTTGGAAATTCTTGTTGGTTCAGATACTATTTGAGGTAAAGAAAGTAAAGAACATAAAACAAGAAGTTCATTACACTTTGAAGAATATGGATAACAAGCAGGTGGATCAGCTTTCCAAATTATATTCGGGAAGTTAAAGTCCCCCATTAATATAACAGGTGCCTTTGGATGCAGCACAAAAAGTGTGTGTAGTGCGTCATGAAGTTCGGCAGTGAAAGAAGACGGGTAAGAGGTAGGGCAGTAACAAACAGCGAAAATAAATTTTCGATGGCCTAGGTCAACGCAGGCGCACACTATTTCTGGATTGCTGTGAAAGGTAACGTGATGACAAGGCAAAGATCTCGAAATGGCAAGCAGTGCACCTCCACCGTGGCCAGCCATGCGATCACCACGGAAGATATGAAAGCGGGATACGTCAAAAATTTCACAGTCGTACACCTGAGGATGCAACCACGTTTCAGTTAGAGCGATTATACTGGCACCGCAATTGTCGATGAGAGAGTTAATTGCTTCGCGCTTGTTTATCACACTTCTCACGTTAGCAAGAAGCACTGGGACATGTGCTGATGAAATAAAGTCACTACCCTTCGCGTGTTCCTACGTAGCAAAGGGACTGCCTGAACTGACATCTGTGGCCGCGCCATCAGGGAGTGCATGCTTGATTTGCTTAACGCAGTCACTCGTTGGGTCGTACAGGAAGGATTGCCTACCAATAAAAGGCTTATTGAATCTTATCTGAAACGGGGGAGAATCGGGCTGGCGCTTAACAAATTCGATAAGCTTTTTCCTTGCGTGCCTTGTAGCGGGCGAGAAGTTCTCAGATACGAAAACGTTGTTAGCTTTCAGCTTGCTCCGCGAAGTATGGTTTCCTTGACCTTACAGTTGGTTAATTTCATTATGACGGGGCGGCACTTCCTGTCTGGAAAGGCTCCGATACGATGCACGCGTTCAACAGAGTTCGGTGGCAGATCACGTTCCATCGCAGACGACAAGGCAGCGATTGTTTTCTCTTCGGTCTGCAGCCATGATTCCCGGGAGTCAGGTATGCCATAAAAGATTAGGTTGTTACGCCTTGTCCTGTCCTCCAGATCATCTAGACGAGCTATGAGGGCGACCTGCTGTTTTTTCAGGCTTTCGGCTGATTGTTGCACTTGGAACAAATCACTAGAGGCATCGTCAAGCATTTCGGATTTCTTTTCCAGCGATTCCAGGCGGCGGCAAATGTCAGTTAGCTTGCTTTCAATAACTTGTTGGCTTGTTTTAACGTCCTGCACGTCCTTTTTTACCTCAGCCTGGCCTTTGGCAAGCTCACCTGTTGTTGTTTTTTATGTCTTTTAGCATTTGTAGGACAGAACTAATTTCATCGGACTGAAGTTCATTAGCACTATTAGAAGCAACATCTTGGCTTGATTCTTGTGGTTTTGGAGGCACCGGGTTTTCCTCGACATCGCCACATTTTAACAACAGCAGACTAATATTAATGCAGTCGCACACACTATCGAAGAAAACAAGTGGGCAGGGGAGCAGCAATAAGAAGCGATTGTCACGCCGTCTAGCGTACAAAAACAAATTGTTACGCACCTGAGGAGCCAAGAAATGATGCGTATGAAGCATACTGTCTTAAGCGCTGCTCCACTGCGAACTGAAGTGGTAGACCATCCGCCCATTTCTTATGAAGAAGCCGGGCATGGGCGTTTCTTCCGTTGTTGTCGTCCCAGAAGCGATCAGCTTCCTGTCCAGCAGCCAACTGTGTGAAGGCGGCACGTAGGTCTCATCACGTGTGCTGTCGACGGAACCACGTTGGCCATGATCAGCAACCGCGCAAGCGCCAGCCTGAGGGTAGATATGCAGGGGCGCCGACGGTGAAACAATCGCCAGGATCAGCAACACCTGAGGAGCGAAGAAATGATGCATATGAAGCATACTGTCATAAGCTCTGCTCCACTACGCACTCAGCGCTGCTCCACTGCCCACTTACATCAGTGTAATCTACAATTCCGGATGAAACCATTCGGATGCTGACTGCCTCTCTTGTGCTCCCATGGACCCGCCGCACCAAGATGTCCCAGACGAAGGCGCTTTTTTAGGTACAATATGTGCAGACGATTTTCCCGAGCAGCAACGAGCGGAGCCTGAGCTCAGAAGCCCTGCTCAGTTCTGGCAGGGCAAGACTCACTTTGTCACGAGGATATTTAGGCACGGCTTGTCTTCTATTTCTTATGAAACTACGTTCTGGTGAAGAACACCTTTTCGGCAACCTGCGGAAACTACCTTCTCCTTGTGCCCGCAGCACTCCGGTCAAAGTCCGGCACGCCTTGAACAACAAGACAGCCGGGTACCTCAGATTCTCTGAGGTACCCGGCAAGAGAAGTACTATTAGCCGTGCCAGACCGCCGACATCGCCCGTTACGTCGAAGCTTCCAGCAGTGCATGACACCACCGACAAGGCCGTCGCGATTATTTCAGCCGTTCGAGCCCCTTCGCCGACTATTTCAGCAGACGTGGATGGATTTGCTGGGGCCCTTTCCGACGACAAAATCTGGAAAAACGTGGACCATCGTCGCGCCGAGTACCTTACCCGCTACGCCTAAATATAAGCTCTACCTAAAGGCAGTGCGGCCAACGTCGCTAAATTCTTTGTCGATAACATGCTGCTGCGACATGGTGTGTCAGAAGTCCTCATCAGCGACAGAAGAACGGCTCTCACTGTAGCACTCGCCCAAATCATTTTGCAATATAATTACACAAGCCGCGGGAAAACAGCATACTACCCCGAGAAGGATGGTCTTACAAAGCGGATGAAGAAGACCCTCGCCGACATACTTGCAGTTTACGTCGACGTCGAACACAAGATGTGGTATGCCGTCCTGCCATACGTAACCTTTAAATACAACCTGGCAGTGCAAGAAACAACATAGACCACGTCGTTCGAGCTGGTTTACGGAAGGAACCCAACGGCGACTCTCGACGCCATAGTGCCGCAAGCCACCGACGACAATGTCCACGTCACCGCGTATCTATGTGGCGCCCTATAAGCCCGACAGCTGCGCATCAAGAAGAGAACAAGAAGAGGAACAACAGCCGGAACTAAAACATTCGACGATGCTACGTGGAATAGCAGCCGCAAGAGCATGTTTGGGTTTGGATCCCGATACGCCGACGCAGACCTAGTGAGAAACTACTGCGAGGCTATTTCAGAACTCACAATACTCCAATGCATTGACGCATTGGAGTATAAACTCATGCCAGATGGTATTTCGCAATCACAGCGGCGCCGCTCGCCACCTCAAGTTATCTATCTTGCGCGCCTTATGCCGTCTTATGAGTGCTAACGAAGTTTAGGACTTTGTTGCTTTGGTACCTATTTTTCTTGCCTTTGCTTTTGTTTTTTCCTCTCCTCTTTGCAGAATCGAGACGATGCTTTTTAAGAGGGAAGTGTTGACACGCATAGTTGTTTACCGCGTGACCGAGTTTCACAGTCTAACAGATGTTCACGCTCAGCGCAGGACGCACCTGCATGTATCGGAAGTTTCTCGAATGTACCGATGGTTCGATCCGCTGTACGTAGTCACCGAACCTTGAGTAAACCGATTGCATATACGCGGAACGCCATTTGTATAGAACTATCTAGAAGACACGCAGGCAACAGAGATTACTCTGGAACCTTCGATGACTCATGTATAAAAGCCGACGCGCTTGACCCGCAGATAAGATTTCGACGATCACCGACTGTGTTCGCCACTATTGTTGGGCTCTGAGTTTAACTTGCTTTGTTCACATAAGTTCGCCGCATAAAAACTTAGTTTCCTCACATGCAGTTTCGCCACTGTTTTCTTCATCGTCACTACAACGTGACAGTATGTATGTATGTATGTATGTATGTATGTATGTATGTATGTATGTATGTATGTATGTATGTATGTATGTATGTATGTATGTATGTATGTATGTATGTATGTATGCATGCATGCATGCATGCATGGACGTATGTAGCTGTTTCCCAAGTACCTGAGTCGCTGGGGAGTTCATTGTCGAATAGGTATCGCATGGTGCCGCTGCGCTGCAGGAAGAAGGTCCGCAACCAACCAAAGGACCAAGTTATGTAAAGGAGCATGTAATATGTATATACGTGCCGCTCTTCAACGAACCTATTTCACGCCGGCATGGGTCACGGTGCATGCGGGATTTACTAGGTACGGCAATTCGAAAAAAAGCTATTTGGCGCCGACTTGGAGCACTGGGCATGTACCAGTCGGTTTGGGATGGTTTCCAGTGAACCCTTTTGATGCCAACTTTGGGCCCTGTGTACGTGCCACTAGGCTCAGGCCGTTCATCAATGAACATCTTTAACGGCATCTTCGGTAATTAGGTATGTCCCGCTGAGAATTCGCCATTCTACAATGACGAACAAGACGTCTTGAATATACCAGATGCTGAGCGAAATCAAACTTACTTCCCAAAGATTCCCCAAGGACAGCAACGCGAGAAATCAGGAGGCTGCAGCACAATTGTACTGAATGTCTGCGGCTTTTCGATAAACGCCTGCTTTTTGCCAACGCTCTAGCGAGCTGTCCCAAGAATGAACTAGATATGAGCAGCTTTTCAATTGTGCCATTGAGTGTGTGGCGAATGGGGGGAACAATTCTGAGCATGCGCAGGCACCGGCGCGCCACGCACCTTATCTGGGAAATCACGCACCGGCTTCTCGGCAGTGCCACTATACGCCACATTGTGTCCAGAAAAAAGCTCGAGAGGGGAGCCCAGTTGCCGCATGCCGCATTCCTCCGGGTTTCGCGCACACCAGCGCGCCATGCATTTCGCATGCCACGCGCAAGCTGTGCGGTGACGACGCCAATCTTACCGAGTGTTCTTAGGGAAGCGCGAAAGAGGAATGCCATTGCAGTACAGGCCTCATACATAACACGTTTCGACGGTGGCAATACGCTGGGTCGCTAATACGATTCACTGCTACGCGCACTACCGTCAACGGCGATCGTCAGATGGGTTCCGGCGATTTTTTTTGTTGTTTATTGCAATCCTGATTCTTATATGAATTACATTCTTTCCCTACGTCAGCCGTTTTAAGAATATCTATCTATCTATCTATCATTATAGGGGCCGCTGAGCGTCTCTCGCGAGTCGCGAGGGTCTGACACACCATCTATGCCGATGACATAACGCTCTGGGTCCCAGGAGGAAGTGACGGACACATCGAGAGTACATTGCAAGAGGCCGTTGAGGCTATCGAGGAGCAGGTGGACGGGTCTGGGCTCGTCTGCTCCCCAAGCAAGTCTGAGCTGTTGGTAATTCCTCCGAAATGAGCAGCTAGGAAGACGAAAGGCAACGAACCTGCCAGAGAGCGAGATACAATAAAGATCAAGACGAGCGGTGGTCACACGATCCCGGATTTCGAGAAGATCCGAGTGCTGGGGATGCTGATAGAGCGCAAACGAGTCAACGGCGAGACGGTCAACCGTCTCGCGGCCAAAGTCACCACGGCCCTTCGCCTCATCAAGAGGGTGTCACACAGAACAACAGGCATGAGAAAGAAAGCCTCAGCCGGTTAGTGGAATCTTTCGCTATAAGCCACATTGCATACGTTGCTGCTTTCTACAACTGGAGGCAGTGCGAGCGAAATAAGATTGATGCGCTCATATGCAAATCGCACAAGGCTGCACTCGGACTTCTCGACTGCACAAGCACCGACAAGTTTCTGACCCTGGGAGTGCATAACACTCTGGAGGAAATCGCGTAGACGTAGAGGACCGCTCAGCTCGCGCGGCTATCGGAAACAAGAACAGGCAGACAAGTGCTGCGTGAGCTAGACCTGGGGCCAAATGAAGGGGGACCCGAAAATACAGAAGTGCCTGTACCGAACGCAATTAGTAGACCGCTACGGGTATCTGCGGTGCCAAGAAGCATGAACCCTGAGTTCCACAAAGAGCGGCGGGCGGTGAGGGCCAAGGCGCTCATCGATCTGCATGCCAAATACAGGGGTGCCGTGTTTGCGGACGCGGCAGAATATCCACATGACAGAAAGGCATTCGCCCCTGCAGACGTCGAGGTATCGACCAGTGCAACGAGAACAGCGGCGAGTATGCGTACTCGAGGGGCGCATAGAGCCCAGGAGGTGGCCATTGTCCTGGCCATCGCCGACCCCGAGTGCATGACTGTGCTCTGTGATTCCAGGACGGCAGTGCGAAATTACACCAGAGCAAGGGTGTGTAGTGAAGCGGCACGCGTGTTGCGTGCGGTCGATCTCACGAGTGAAAATCAGTGTTCCGTGATAAAGTGGTTTCCGGCCCATATGGGCAGTGATGTGTCGGATCGCGGCAACGCAAACCACAACGAGACGGCGAACGCGGTGGCGCGAGGACTAACCAACCGTGCCGCTGGCACTGCGGTCGACCAGACGTGGTTGTGGGAAACCAAGGACAAAAGGACTTCCTACAATGAAATTGTGAAGTGGTACAGACAAGAGAGAAGGACTATGCCGCCACCTCATGCGGGCTTGATCCGTAGGAAAGCGGGTTTATATCGACAACTTCAAGCGGGGACCTTATTCACCCCGGTGTTGATGAGGCACGTGTGTCCAAGTGTTTATGTAAGTGACCTGTGCTGCGTGTGCCGAAAGGAAAGAGCCACTGCAGCTCACATCCTTTAGGACTGTGCTAAGAATCAGCATGAAGCTGCAGCGATAACAAGGATCCCGCCGCGGCTCGAAGCCGCAACCAGGTGCTATGATCAAGATGTCCAAGCCCAGGCCGTCCAGTAGATCTCGGCGGTCCTCGAAAGGCAACGACCAAGTGCAACAGGAGGAGGCTGCCACCCCAAAAGAGGGGCAGGCGTGGTCGACCAAAGGGAGTAGTGCGGCCGCGGCCGAAGTAGAGGCGCCACACGCCGCGAAGACGTCACGGCCGTGTCACAGTGACGCCTCCCTATCAGGGGAAGGCTAACCGTTCTGCAGGGATTCATAACAAAGTTGCTTCACTCACTCACTCACTGACTACAATAGGGGAGTACTCCCTTCTAACAACATATGCATTTATGACACTTATAGTCCGAAGATTGGTGGTGCTCTAGAGAGTTTTCTTCAGGGATAGGTAATGAAGTCACACGACAGGAGTAAATCATTTTGCACTCTCCCGTCAGAGGGCACATAGACTTTAAAAAGCGCCAAATTTAAACTGTAATGCGATTTATTACAGCCGACTTTGGCACAAATGGTAGAGGGAATGCTATGCAGTCTGCTTGCACGCGCAGGTCTCTTAGAGCCAGCAGAGGTGGTAGAGAGTGATTATGCGTGTGCTCGTCTTGAGCGTCCCTGCGTATGGTTGTACACGCTTGTGTGGGCATGGATGTGTGCATGCGTGTGCACCTTCGTGCGCGTGTGAGCGCTCGTCGCAGCTGTGCATGTCTGCATTTGCATGTGTGTGCGCATGTGAATCTGTTCGTGTTCTAATATGTGCGTTTGTGTTTCAGCATGAATGGGAGCGTAAAAATGTGCATGCATTTGTGTGCGCATGAATATATTTGCGTGCGTATTGCGTGCGTGCGTGTGTGTGTGCGAGGGACAGTGTATATATGTGCATTTTGTGCGCGCGGAGACAGAGAGTGTGCGCGTGCAAGTGCCTCCGTGAGTGCATTTGCGTGCGCGCTTGTGCGTGTAGGCGTGTGTGAGCATTAGGGGCATGTGTCCATGTCTGCATTTGCGCGTGCGTGTGAGCTTACGCGGGTTCTAGCGTATGTGTGCGTGCGCTTGCGGTGTATGCGTGGGCTCGTGTGAATGTGTACCAATGCGAACGTGTGCACTCGGGTTTCAGCATGCACGTGTGCGAATAAATATGTGCGCGTCTATGTGCGCATGAATGTATATGCATGCGTATGTGGTGTCTGTGCCTGTGTGTGTGTGTGTGAGAGAGAGAGAAATAGAGAGTGTGTTCATGTGAGGGAGAGTGTGCGTGCGTGCGAATGGGTGTGTGTTTGTGGGTGTGAGCTAACATTTTCCTGCTTACACCTATTCTTGAAAACAAACGAAATTTTGAGATATTTTAAACCCATATTCAAATAAACAAGACAAGAACGGATGAGGATGCATTTACAACGTTATCTTTTTTTGAAAGAAAAAGCGCCTGTGACGTCAGTATATACGCTCTTTATCGGCACGCCTCCGTGGGAAGTCGCTAGGCCGTTCCCCAATAGAGAACGAAATTCGTCAAGAGGGGACACTCGGTGAAAACTGGCAACAGGAAACACGTCACGCCTAGTATTAATCCCATCCGTTGGCTGACGCGAGCATTGGAAAAATACATTGTGAAATGAACTTACGCACAACGTTTTATTTTTGTAATTTTTCCCGCTAAAACAAACGTTTTACCTGTAAATGAACTTATATATTGTGACATATTTTTCTTCCGTTACCTAGCAACAAGCTAGCGGCCCGCCAGACACACCATATGGTGGGTCATGCGCCAAACGTGCCGCAGAAGCGAGCGAGGCCGGCTCCGCATGTGAAGTTAGTCTGTTCGGCGAGTGGTTTCTTTTGGATGTAGCCGTAGCCAGTTTGTTGGCTCCCGCACATTTCTTGCGTTCCTTCTGCACATCGACACCGCACCATTGCACTATTGGACTGCGGCAGGGTGAGTAATTTTGACAGTCTGCAACACATTTCTAGCAAATTGAGGCTTACGGCACAAAACCGAGACTATAGTGACGCCGGACAGGCCGCCATTGGAATCTGAACCAGGCAACGTTTAACGCTAGAACGTTATCTAGTGAGGCGAGTCTAGCACTGTTATTGGAGAAATTAAGAGTTCAGTAAATTGGATATAATAGGGCTCTGTGAAGTTAGGAGGACAAAAGAAGCATATACAGTGATAAAAAGCGGGCACGTCCTATGCTACCGAGGCTTAGTGGAGAGACGAGAACTAGGAGTCGGATTTCTGAATAATAAGAATATAGCTGGTAACATACAGGAATACTATACCATTAACGAGAAGGTGGCAGGTCTTGTTGTGAAACTTAATAAGAGGTAGAAATTGAAGATCGTACAGGTCTACGCCCGTACATCCAGTCATGATGACCAGGAAGTCGAATACTTCAATGAAAACGTGGAATTTCCGATGGATAAAGTCAAAACAATATACACTATACCGATGGGCGACTTCAATGCTAAGGTAGGCAAGAATCAGGCTGGAGACAAGTAAGTGAGGGAATATGGCACATGCACTAGAAATTGCAGGAGAGAGCTAGTAGCAGACTTCGCAGAACACAATAACATGCGGATAATGAATACCTTCTTCCGCAAGCGGTATAGGCTAAAGTGGACGTGGAGGAGCCCGAATGGCGAGACTAGAAATGAAATAGACTTTATACTCTGCGGTAACTATGGCATCACAAAAGATGTGGACGTGCTCGACAAGCAGCGCTACAGTTACCATAGGATATTAAGAACTCGAATTAGCCTAGACATGAGGAGGGAACGGAAGAAACTGGTGCATCAGAAGCCAATCAATGAGTTAGCGGTAACAGGGAAACTAGAGGAATTCCGGATCAAGCTACAGAACAGGTATTCGGCTTTAACTCAGGAGGAGGACCTTTGTGTTGAAGCAATGAATGACAATCCTATGTGCATCATTAAGGAGTGTGCTATAGATGTCGGTGGTAACTCTGTTAGACAGGATACCAGTAAGCTATCGCAGGAGACGAAAGATCTCATCAAGAAACGCCAATGTATGAAAGCCTCTAACCCTACAGCTAGAATAAAACTGGCAGAATTTTCCAAGTTAATCAACAAGCGTAAGACAGTAGACATAAGGAAATATAGTATGCATAGAATTGAACGTGCTCCCAGGAACGGAGGAAGCCTAAAAGCAGTGAAGATGAAACTAGGACTTGGCAGGAATCAGATGTATGCGTTAAGAGACAAAGCCAGCAATATCATTACTAACATGGATGAGATAGTTCAAGTGGCTGAGGAGTTCTATAGAGATTTATACAGTACCAGTGGCACCCACGTCGAAAGTGGAAGAGAGAATAGTCTAGAGGATTTCAAAATCCCACAAGTAACGCCGGAAGAAGTAAAGAAAGCCTTGGAAGGTATGCAAAGAGGGAAGGCAGCTGGGGAGGATGAAGTAACGGCAGATTTGTTGAAGGATGGCGGGCCGATTGTTCTAGATAAACTGGCCACCCTCTATACGCAATGCCTCATGATTTCGAGCTTACCGGAATTTCGGAAGAAAGCTAACATAATCATAATCCATAAGAAGGGGGACGCCAAAGACTTGAAAAATTATTGACCGATCAGCTTATTGTCCATTGCCTACAAACTATTTACTAAGGTAATCGCAAATAGAATCAGGAAGACCTTAGACTTCCGTCAAGCAAAGGACCAGGCAGGATTCCGTAAAGGCGACTCAACAATGGACCATATTCACACTATCAATCAGGTGATAAAGAAATGTGCGGAATATAACCAGCCCTTGTATATAGCTTTCATTGATTACGAGAAAGCGTTTGAGTCTGTCAAAACCTCAGCAGTCATGGAGGCATTACAGAATCAGGGTGTAGACGAGTCGTATCTAAAAATACTGGTAGATATCTATAGCAGATCTGCAGCCACCGTAGTCCTCCATAAGTAAAGCAACAAAATCTCAATAATGAAAGGCGTCAGGCAGGTAGACACGATCTCTCCAATGCAATTCACAGCGTGTTTACAGGAGGTATTGAGGGAGCTGGATTGGGAAGAATTGAGGATAAGAGTTAATCGAGAGTACCTTAGTAACTTGAGATTCGCTGATCATATTGCCTTGCTTAGTAAATCAGGAGACTAATTGCAATGCATGCTCACTGGCCTGGAGAGGCAAATCAGAAGAGTGGGTCTAAAAATGAATGCAGAAAACTAAAGTAATGTTTAATAGTCTCGGAAGAGAACAGCAATTTAGAATATGCAGCGAGGCACTGAAGTGGTAAGGAAATACATCTACTTAGGACAGGTAGTGACGGCGGATCCGGATCGTGTGACGGAAATAATCAGAAGAATAAGAATGGGCTGGGGTGTGTTTTGCAGGCATTCTCAGATCATAAACAGCAGGTTGCCACTATCCCTCAAGAGGAAAGTGTATAACAGCTGTGTCTTACCAGTCCTCACGTATGTGGCAGAAACCTGGAGGCTTACGAAAAGGGTTCTGCTTAAATTGAGGACGACGCAACGAGCTATGGAAAGAAGAATGACGGGTGTAACGTTAAGGGATAATAAAAGAGCAGATTGGGGGAGGCAACCAACCCGACTTAATGACATCTTAGTGGAAATCAAGAAAACGAAATGGGCATGGGCAGGACATGTACTGAGGCGGGAAGGTAACCGATGGTCAATAAGGGTTACGGACTGGATTCCAAGGGAAGGGAAGCGTAGCTGGGGGCGGCAGAAAGCTAGGTGGGCGGATGAAATTAAGAAGTTTGCAGGGACGACATGGCCAGAATTAGCACATGACCGGGGTAGTTGGAAAAGTATGGGAGAGTGCCCTGCAGTGGGCGTAAAGAGGCTGCTGATGATGATATTGACGCAGTTAGCGAAAAACAGCTCGTCCGCACCGGCACAGTTCATTTGCGTTAATGAGTCGTACTGGGAAATGTTTGCGACGCTTTCCATGAACTCCAACATTATTGTAACCTATTTCGGCAGTTCTTGGGCTCACTTGCCGCACCCGGCAATGTGACGCAGTTAGCGAAATGCGGCTCCACCGCGGTGACAGTTTCGCGTGTACTGAACCTTACTTGGAGAAGTTCGTGACGCTTTCTCTGACCCCCAAAATTATTGTATTTCGCTATTTTTAGGATACTTCTGAGGTACGCGCACCGCGCCTGTCGTTGTGCCGCAGTTAGCGAAAAGTAGCTTGGCTGTGTGCCGCAGCTACGCGTATCCTGAATCTTACTGGGAGAAATTCGTGATGCATTCTCTGGCCTCCAAAATTATTGTAATTTATTTTGGTACTTTTTGGGATACGTATGAGGCATGCTCACCGCGCCTGGGGTTGTGAAGCCGTTAGCACAAAAGCAAGCCGCCCGTGTTTGCAGTTAGTTTGGCGTGTACTGCATATTGGCGGGACAAGTTTGTGACGCTTTTTATGGCCCTGCGACAACGTATACTTTCTTCCGGTACTTATGCTTGTAGAAAACGCGATGAGCGAGTGACAACACGGGAGTGTTGCTTGCGCCGGCAGGACGCGTCAAAGATAACGCCGAGTAGCTCAAAAACCAAGAACTTGACAATTCTGTCTTCTGAGCTACCCAAAACAGGCTTTGCGCCCGCGAATTTGTCAGGACCGCGACTAGAAGGCATTCTGCGAGCAACTACCATGGCATGGCTGAGAGCCTGTGTTGTGGCCACTACTGTGTACTAGGCGTAACATCGCGTCGATTGAGGCAAGTTGATTTGAAAACGCGCAATCACCTGTGTATTTGTGATCTTAAAATGCAAGAAATAATTTCAGGAAAGGGAAGGATGATTGAAAAACAGATACTTCCTTAATATTTTATGGCATTGTTTGGGAGGAGTCTATCTGCTGCGAAATGTAGGTAAAAGTTATTTAACTGTAATGCCGCCCATGCACCGCATGCGCACATTTCGCCTCTACACGCAATATTCCTGTTAGGTCAATATACCGAAATTACACATGTTTGTAATTTAATTCTTTTTCAGCTGATGGTATCCGGTGGAGCTTCGTACGGCCACGATTGCTGCTTAGCTGGTGCCACAATCTGGATGAATGCACAGAAAGCCCGGAACGAGCATTTATCTAGAGCAAAATAAACATTTCATCATTTCAGAAGATGGCTTGTGTTTAATTTATGAAATTGCACATTACACAGATTCGGTGGAGGCTTTTAAAGATAGTTCGCAATCATCTTTACTGAATCATAAAACAATTCCACGCCAAGGCCGTGCGTGGTTCATCAGTAGAAGCGAAAATAAAGAAATACCGTGCCGATCAGCGGAGCCGGCGTGGCGTTTACCAGCTCGCGTTCAAAACGCGTGCGCCCAAAACGGCAAAAGGAAAGAGTTATTCCCATCCGCTTGGTCTGCGACCATAAATTCGGCCGCTGGGCTGTATTGCAGTGTCTGCTCTTGTTGAATCTTTCTCTCTATGGTTCACCTCTGTTATCTTGCCTCCGGCGGCAGCAGTGCATTGTGTTGTGTCCAATGAAGCGCTAAATATGCGACATCATTCAATCGTTTTTGTTTCTGTGAACCAGCAAGTTTTCTCCGGCGCACGTTCGCTGGTACGTTGACATTTCAACTTTAAACGGCTTGCCTTCGTAAAAATTTGGAGGAAGCAAGAGCTTCGCCTTTAAGAGTGAAACGCGATAGCATTCAGGGACCCCTGACTGCTTTCATGTTTCCCGGCAACTGTAGCTTATGTAACCGTTACGTTTACCAGAAACGGTTAGCGGCACATGCTATGCAGGAAGGCAAGCTTTCCTGTAGAAACGCGGCCTCTCACTTGGGTCGATCTCGTGTCATTGTTCCGCATTTTTATTATTTCAGTCTGAGAAGATATAACATAAAACACCTGCGCTCTTTTCTTTTCTTTTTCTATTTCATTTTTTATGGGCTCCCATTCACAAAATCCCAAAAAATGATTTAGTAAAAATTTAAGACAAGGTATAAACAATTTTAATGGCAGAAGAGCAATTGGGCATGGATGGTTGAGTATTTCGTTCAAAAATCTTTTTGCCGAACGTACGTCCGACGTCGGATTTCCAGAAACGCTGGGTCCTTAACGCTGTCGCGTTAAAATAATGTGAATAAAAATCGAGAGACGTCTGGTCACAAGAAACATGCTCACGGAGCCGTAATTTTGCAATATCAAATATCAATATATCACAAGAGGTGGAAGCGATCAGGGCGACGTTCTTTTTCCGCGTCAATAACGCTTTCAGGGAGCGCCTAATTGCAAAATAATGCTTCTTGACTTTTACAGGAGCATGGTTAATAATTATATATTCGCCCAGCTACATCATCATGAAGACGGGCTCTAAACTACACATTTGCTTTAGTCACAGACGATCAAATAATTTAAGGTAATTAACGTAGCTTCGAGAATTAAGCACGCAACTGCTCAATTTACTCCGTATTCGGATGTTACCATCCGCACACTCGAATGATAATAATGTCAGGCAGATTTATATTGGCCTGCTTAAAATTTGTTGCGGC
This sequence comes from Dermacentor andersoni, assembly GCF_023375885.2. Taxonomy (NCBI): domain Eukaryota; kingdom Metazoa; phylum Arthropoda; class Arachnida; order Ixodida; family Ixodidae; genus Dermacentor; species Dermacentor andersoni. The sequence goes on along the minus strand of NC_092819.1, from coordinate 117,372,808 downwards.
TATAAAATACTGCCGGTGTATTCCCGGTGCAGTAGGCTTCTGATAAAGCAGGTGCGAATACTTAGAGAGGCTTTCTTGACTCAATTCGCGTTCATGAACTTAGAAAACATGTGTCCAACCGTGCACCTCTGTCTTTACAATGCATTCTCTTACATTATTCAAGAAACACTTTCGCGCCACGGTAGACGCCAAAAGATGTGCGGTTACCCTGTCTTCCCCCCCGGTTAGATTTCTGAGCGTACGTGACATCAGGCTTGGTTTTCTGGCGTTATTAGAAATGAAAGGAGGACATAGCTAGTGGCCCAAGTAGGTAGCTTACTTCGGCCATTGGGTCGACGTAAAATTAGATAGATAGATAGATAGATAGATAGATAGATAGATAGATAGATAGATAGATAGATAGATAGAGATAGATAGATAGATAGATAGATAGATAGATAGATAGATAGATAGATAGATAGATAGATAGATAGATAGATAGATAGATAGATAGATAGATAGATAGAGTACAGGCAAATAATGCTACTCGCCCTAATAGCAGCTGCCTCGGAGAATGCATTGGATATTTTTTCAGTAATTCGTTACAGAGAGGGCATTGCGGCCCCGATTATTTGTCTTGAGTCGGAAAATACCGAAATTTTAGGGTGAGCATTTTGCCCCAAATAGATTGATTGTGTTATATTAGAAATAGATTGATTGAACCACCTGGGGGTTCTTTAAATTTCACACAATGCATGGCACACAAGCGTGCTTGCATTTCGCCCACATCAAAAGGCGGCCACCGCGGCCGGCATTCGATCCCACGCCCTCGGGCTTAGCAGAGCAACGCCAAAGGCAGAGTGGCTGGAACTGCGAGTTGTGAACACTGGCCTCCACAAATTTGTCGAGATGAGCAATGCTTTCGCAGTGGCACGGTTTTAGGGGGAGCTGGGCGACTGGAAAACAGTGCATTAGGGTTTCAATTATCCTACGTGCGTAATAGACAAATGGTGCAGCGCGAGGTCTCCGGACTGGTGTATGCGAACGACATTTATCTACTAGCGGAGGATGCAAGAGGTTCACAGACACTTGTGAATATTGGTGACAACGCAGCGACAAACCTAGGCCTTAAGTTTAGCAAGGAGAAATGGCGGATTATGATGTTGGATGAAAAGACGACTAATTACGTGGTGTTAATTTAACAGCAAGTCATAACCATAGCCAAACGATGCAAATATCTTTGCGTATATGCCAACAAAGAAAAGACGCAAGCACCCACCAAAACAACCTGAAAATAAAGGGGACGCAGAATGCAGTAACTATCAAAGATTATTTTGGGGCCATATCAAGTATGAGGTGGCGTATACAATCTGGGAGGGAGTAATGGGGCCAGCACTAACGTTCGCAAGTGCCATTCTGTCAATAAAATCAGATATATTGTCGGCATTGGAAATTACTCAATTATCAGTAGGCGGGTTGGTGCTGAGGGCCCACCGTGAAACCGCAAATGAGGCCGTGCAGTTGACATGGGTTGAGCTCTTTTGAAGTAAAAGAAGACCACAACAAACTCAGTTTTGAAGAAAGACACAGGAACGTGCATGTAAATACGTAAATACGCAAATGGGCCGATAAGGTGCACAAGTACCTGTACCTGAAAAGCATGGATACAAAATGGAAGAAGAGGTCAAGAAAGTTGACAGCCAAATACAGGGTAACTGAAAGTGTAAATACCTAACCAGACGTCAACAGCAACAACATGAGAGAAACAAAGCAGTGAATTGGATGGAGATAATGCACACAAAAAACAGTATGGCGAATTACAAAAAATGGGAAGAAAGAAATTACACGAGAAAATCTGTATGATAACACAAATGGTAGTGCCTTGCTATTTGAGAGTGCAGCTGATTGCCTAAGGACAAAATCATACCGGAGAAGTTATTCACGACAAGATCAGCCGTGCATATGCTGTAGCCAAAATCTCGAGGCTACTCAGCACATCCTAATAGAATGCGAAGGGATTCACCCATTGAAACCCGTAGGTAACGTAGATACTACACTATTCAGAAGCACTTGCATTTAGAGAGGATGAAAGCTTTAAGCGCGCCGCCATCGAGATAAACAAGGCACGTTTGAGTATTGGTGAAAAGAAAGCAGGGAAGATATCGTTACGTAGTAGTGACGGTGAAGGAGGCAGCAAAACTGTTAATGACGGAGCTAGCCATTTCTTTGGCGAGCCTGTACCCCTAAAAACAGGCTGCACTCAAAGAACAACCATAGGAACAACGACAGCGGCGAACAGAGTCGGCGATTGTCAAAAATTAGTTTTGACGATCGGTGGACTACGGTGGCTGCGGAGGACTACGGTGGCTCTGGAGCCGCTATAGATATGTTTCAGTATCTTTACATATGGCTCATCTACACCCTCATTGCGCAATGCTTCCATGACTGGCGAGGTTTCGACTGAATCAAACGCTTTTTCGTAATCAATGAAAGCTATATATCAGGGTTGGTTATATTCCGCACATTTCTCTATCACCTGATTGATAGTGTGCATATAGTCTATTGTTTAGTAGCCTTTACGGAATCCTGCGTGGTCGTTTGGCTGGCAGAAGTCTAGGGTGTTCCTGATTCTATTTGGGATTACCTCAGTAAATACTTTGCAGGCTACGGACAGTAAGCTGATCGGTCTATAATTTTTCAAATCTTTGGCGTCCCTTTCTTATAGATTAGGATTATGTTAGCATTCTTCCAGGATTCCGGTACGCTCGAGGTCATGAGGCATTGTGTATACAGGGTGGCAGTTTTTCTAGAACAATGAGCCCCCCATCCTTCAGTAAATTTGCTGTTGCCTGATCCTCCCCAGCTCCCTTCCCCTTTTGCATAGCTACCAAGGCGTTCTTTACTTATTCCGGCCTTACTTGTGGGATTTATAATTCCTCTACACTATTCTCTCTCGCATTGTCTTCGTGGGTGCTACTGGTACTGTACAAATCTCTATAGAACTCCTCAGCTATATTCCTCCTCAGCCATATAGAACTCCTCAGCCATATCCATATTAGTAATGATTTTTCCGGCTTTATTGCTTAATGCATACATCTGATTCTTGCCTATTACTAGTTTCTTCACTGCTTTTAGGCTTTCTCCGTTCCTGAGGGCATGTTCAAGTCTGTCCATATTATGGTTCCTTACGTCAGTTCCTGGCTCTCATCTCTCCGCTAAGTCCCCGTAGCACAGGACGTGCCGCTTTTTAGCACTGTCTATGCTTTTTTTTGTCCTCCTAACCTGACTGAGGCCTATACATCCTATTTACTACCCTCTAATTCCTCCAAAGCCACTGCTAGACTCGCCACACTAGTTAACGTTCTAGCCCTAAACGTTGCCAGGTTCAGATTACAATGGTGGCCTGTCCGGAGCCAGGGATTCTTAGCACCCTATGCTGCGCACAGGTCTGACCGCCGCCGTGGTCAGTTGCTTCGCGGCTGCTGAGGACTGAGGGCCGGCGTTTGATTGTTGTTTTCATATAGGAGGTTGTGGCCAAGTACTGCGCCAGGGTGGCCAATCCTGGTCTCGTCAGAGAGTGCGTTACCGGTTACCGGGTGCCCAATCCTGCTCTGGTGAGAGAGTGCGTTACCGGTTACCGGTGTTACCGTTACCGCTCGGAGGAACTAATACTGGGAACACGTTGTAAGTATTAATAGATGCTCAAAGCCGCAAAGACAAACAGCGCTCCTCGAAAACGACTGCACACTGTATAAGAACGCCCCCCCCCCCCTCCCCCCCTGGGACTGTCAGCGGTCATTAAACTTATAGTGCTTCCACTGTGGCTGTCCCTTCACTATTATCTTTCTTTCTCTTATCTTTCCCTCTTCTCTCCTCTAGACGGTATTAGCGTGAAAAGAAGGAACATAAATGAATGGCTTTGAAGAAGTAATGCTCGAAGCACAATCATAGGGATGCGCCCTGTAACCCATCGTTGGAATCTGATCTGCAGGTCAAGGCGTTGCTTAATCAGACGTAATCATAAATTCCAGCGCAATGGCTGGCGCTCGCGTGCGATCAGGAATCTACGCAAGTGTTCACTTAACGCGCTTTCTGAATAGATAACACACTTTCGCTATAATATATGCGAACACATTCTGGAAATTTCGTATGCACGCAGACACATTTTGCGCCAAATGACAACGTTATAACAGTGGTTAAACACTCAGGAAAGGTCACTGGAAAATATAATATAACTGTAGTACAATTGCTTTAAATATTACCTAAACCATGGTCGATTTGACCCGAACCCTGCATTCGTGTGGCGAGATATCCAAAATTGAAGAGCTAAACAATGTTCCGATTATTGGTAAATAAAAATACCGGCAGCATATTACACTCTTGCAACATGTGAAGGTGAAACCCTGCTGCACACGGGGTAATGCATTAAGTTATTCGATCGGGGGGACAGACTTCTTGCAAGACATAACGAGCCGCAGTGCGGAGTAAGCATATTGCGCTTTAGGTCGACCTCTTGAACGACATATGTGAGCACCTTATACACTACCTGAAACCTTTTTTTCGTTCACCCCTTCGATTTTTTTTCCGTCTTTCTTATGTCTTTCTTTGATTTTCCTATCTTTCTCTTTTTCTTTCTTTGATCTTTGTTCTCAATTTTATTCTTTTGTTCATTCTTTCTTTCCTTGGATCTTTCTTTCATTTATTTCTTCATTCATATTCAGCATTGCATCATTGCTTGCTTACGGGCGTGTGAGCCCTTCCTGATTATGTCATTGTTTTTTCGGGGGTGAGCCATTGTTGTTGATATTTTGTACCATTCGTCAACTTTTTTGGTATCACACTTCTACTTTTTTGTTTCACTGGACTAGACGCCGCTTCTTTTTTTCGGGTATGAGCTATTGCGACGAGCCACTTCAGGCTTCCGCCTTAATAAACGCATATTTCGTGTGTTATTGTATCCGTGCTGTTTGGGACTGCTTCCACCACAGGCACTATGTCGGAGCTCACATGTAACTAGACTGTGTACGTATACCAGCTATTATTATCTTAAAATTGGGGTATTTTCTTCTTTATGTGTTAACAATAGACAGACAAAATATATGCCACAAGGCACTCGTCCCAGTACTTCAATAGGTTTCGCTCTAACGCACATGTTTGGCGCAGCTGTTCTTATTCCTGATAACGGCAGGTAACCAAGCCTGATGCAACCAACGCTCAGAAATGTAATCGCGAACCCGCACAATGCTCTCGCCGACACTATGTGATGTAGCGTATCGTTGAGGTGCTTCTTGTATAACGTAGGAGAGTCCATCGTAAAGGCAGAATTTCACTGTTGGGTTTATGTTCATGAACTTGAATTGCGCGAAGTATACCTGTCTAAGCATTCTATATTTGGCGACAATTTTAACGCGTTAAGGAACCCGTGCTTCAAAAATTAGGAGTCTGCGTCCAGCGTTGGCGTTGGACTTCACTTCGGCAAAAAGAATTTCGAACCAAATTCCGAACCACGCATACCCAACCACTTCTCTACCACCAAAGTTGCTCATAACTTGTCTTTCATTCTTTACAAAGTTTTTCATAGGAATTTTGCGACTGGCAGCCCACAACCAAATTTAATGGAAAACACACCAACAGCGCAATCCTTTATGTGAGCTCTTCTCGGACGGAAATATTAAAAGTGCTAAACAATTACGTAAGATCGACCCACGCAAGAGGCCGCGTTTCTACCAGAAAGCTCGCATTTTTGCATAGCGTTTCCCGGTAAACGATTACATAAGCTGCAGTCATCGAGAAAGGAAAAGACTAAGAGCGGACAGTCCGAGAAATCTGGCCTCAGGAACTACGTCACGGCTACGTAACGAACTAGTGCTATCTCCAAACGCCAGAGGACGCAGGCGCAAAAAAAGAAAATCTTCTAATGAATTCTGCTCAATCGTTTTACAATATAATAATTATACGCCCAAATTTGGCGTGTTTCTTATGCATAAAAACAGAATTTATCCAAGACACCTACTGTGCTTTTTGTTCTTCATCCGTACTGCCATCAACACCAATCACCATTCGTCCATCGAGAAAAAATCAACGATTCATGTTCCGGCGGCGTGCCAGCGGGAGGGTTTCATGAACGTCGGCTGCGGCGGTGTTTTCATGTGTGAGACAGGTGAGTCACGTTTTCAAGCGAAGCCTCGAGTAACTGACTTGTGAGGGCGATGAAGTTCGCTAAAAAAACCAGTTTGCGGCTCTATATGAGGCGGCTAGACGCGAACAATGCGAAAAGCATGCCCCCTCAAGAAACGCGTAGCGAGAGGGCTGTACCATCTACTTTCTTGTTACCCCCGCCCAGAACGGAATAATCTGTGTTGGCTGCGTTCCGTGAAAATCATAACGCGAAGCTGCCATTAACTTGCACCGGTTCACGGCTGTGCACTGCACTGACTCTCAGCTTGTCAGACGCCATCGAGACGCTGCGTCTCGGTTTGCAAGGGTAAACCGTTCTTGCCCAGCGATGTCTGCGATAACCACGGTATCGGATTTTCATTGATATAGTTCGTGTTGGCGGACTAAAAACGATCTGCTGGACAACGCTTAAGGTCAATATCATGAATTGCACATTTCAGGAAAATTCCGGTTTCGAGAAAATTGAATTCCTAACCCGCGTTTAGATGATCGCGTGACGGTTGACGGTCTTATCGCTGGCCCGTCCTAGAAGCTGACGAACGCTGGAAAGAACATAAAAGGCGCCACGCCGACTCAGACCGAAAACGGCATTTCGGGGACGATACCTAAATAAAGAAAAGCAGGACGTTAGGCACGCTGTAGACAAGCTTTGCTTGCTCGTTACCCTTATAGAGTAAGAGCTCCTGATTATTTTAATGATATTGCTTGGAAACAATGGCAGGTGACATAAACAGCGAGCATAGCTTATTGCGTTTTGTACTGCAGCAAGGTGTGTATCTACGGCGCACGGACGGACGCTGGTGTATACGTCCGTGCGGATAGCTTATACAGAAAAGTAACGCTGGGGAAAAGTCACCAATGACTACTGCATGTACTTATTGCGGCGGCCGTGTTGGGAAGTAATGCGCATTCTAGTAATTTTTAGTTCCTTGTCCTTTTTTCGTGGCGGAAGACATTGCACAAGGTATTGTCGCGTAGGCGTGGCGTGGCGCGCATTTGAACAAATGCCTCATATTTGGACGTTTCGAAGGTATCTTTATCACGCTTATGTGAACTGCTATTTTGCTTACCAATGTACTCCTTATACTGAGTAGCTACAGGGATGTCCAAAAGTTCACAGGCCGCGATGCCATGGAATTGCATAGGATGGCGGCCTGGGAACTTTTGAACACCCCTGTACGGGGTCTTAACATTTATCCTTGTAAGTCTAAGTTATAGGGGTCAGAGGTCAAGATGTGCCGGTAGTTTTATATTGTGCATCGGTTCACTATTCATTCAAAGTGGTTTCTTGGTACTGTTATGACGTGTACATATGTTTTTGGTAATTAACGAAGTGTGCACTTTTTGACATTTTCAGACAGTGCTAATGCCATGCTGTCCGGCGGTCCAAGCTACGGCAGCTACTGCTGTGTGTCGTGGTGCTTTGACAACGATAGAACCCAGAAGAAGCCTATCTTGCCTTGGAATAAAAACATTGCGGAAACTCTGTCTCTTTGATACATACGACTGCTTGTACCAAAACACAGAAGACAAGCGCGATGGATAAAGCCGTAGTGAATTATGATTACCTCTATCTCCATCTGTTATAACTTAATCGAAATAAATATTGCGTGACGACCTCAATTCACACCAAATATTGAACTAGACAAAATAGTGAATCACTAAATCAAAACGACAAATAAAGGCGTTGCCATTTGGGTGAAGCAAAGTGGTCTGAAATGACAAGCTTCCGCTACAGCTCAACGTCGGTTACGAGGGGCAATCCAAATTTTGCGCCAGCGAAACCGAAAAAGGAAGTGCACGCCTGTTGCTATCATCAACCGCTAGGCGCGCTAGGGTCAATTGGGCCGCTGGGGTGTATGGGTGTGTCCACTCTTAACTTCTTTTTTTCTTTCTCTATACTGCAGTTGCCTGGACGAATGATAACCAGTAAGGTGTCTTTGAACGCTATCGCGTTGCACTCTTAAAGGCGAAGAGCAAGCTTTAGTTCGGGCTCAACTAAAAAAAAAAAAAAAATTATGGGGTTTTACGTGCCGAAACCACTTTCTGATTATGAGGCACGCCGTAGTGGGGGACTCCGGAAATTTCGACCACCTGGGGTTCTTTAACGTGCACCTAAATCTAAGTACACGGGTGTTTTCGCATTTCGCCCCCATCGAAATGCGGCCGCCGTGGCCGGGATTCGATCCCGCGACCTCGTGCTCAGCAGCCTAACACCATAGCCACTGAGCAACCACGGCGGGTCGGGCTCAACTACGACGCGGCCTATTAAAATACATGTAAAACGCAACAACGTTTTTCTGAGATAACCCCTGAACTGATTTTAATGAAATTTACTGCATTTGACACAGCAAGTTAAATTGTAGTGACTGCTAGAAGCGGAATTTCGATTTGGGTGCTGAATTTTGTTACAAGAACTTTCAAAAATTTGAACGTTCCAAAAAAATAGAAGGACGAAGTTTACAAATTCATAGCTTTGCATCAACTACAGATATCGCGGTTCTGTAGACTGCATACATTTGATCACTGAAAGCGGGCAAAGTTGATGCGTCATTTTGTATTATACGTGAATTCGTTACGTTATTTACAAGGGCTCTGCACAAGCTATATTTCCGTATTACATTTTTTTTAGATTCTTGTGTAACGGCAACGGTTTTGTTCGGCATAGATGTGCTATCGGATGCAAGCCACAGAATTGTGATATCATTTATCCTTGCTGAGTTAGACAGTTGTAAACTTGACAGTGTTGCTTCCTGCAAAATTTAGATTTTTGCCAATTTTTAGTAAATAATTGACAAGATAAATAAAAAATTGGAAACAAGCAGTCACTAGATTTTATGTTTTTCTTTTAAATGCAGCAAAGCCCGTCAAATTTGGTGCAGTGGTTGCGAAGAAAAACGAATTCTTCTTTTACTTGTATTCAGATAAGACACCCGAGCTTAAGCTTGCTCGTAAGCGTCCTCCAAACCTTTTTGGAAATTTTTTTTTGTGTTTCGTTACATTTGAGGTACAATTTCTCTAGCTTTGGGCTAGGCCGCCTCGTCCAACCTGGCAACACTGCACACGCTCAGTTCGCGCGTTTCTTCTGAACGCGGTGGATGAGTCCCATCATGAACGTTTGTCCGTTCCAGGTCTCTTTTCGGAAACAATGTTCGGATACCGGCCCCACCTTTCTACCCACGACATCCTTCTTCAGCTGAAGGAACAAGTCCTTGAACACATCTCACCACACAACACCGGAGCGATTCTAGCACTTGATCTCAAAGGCGCTTTCGACAATGTGAGTCACCCTACCATCCTTACAAACCTGTCTCACGAACTATGGTCGCAATACTTACAATTACATACGCGCCTTTTTAAGCAACCGCACGGCCACAATAGGCATTGGCTCACTCAGAACCCCGACGTTACCTACCTGCAACAAAGGAACCCCTCAAGGCGCTGTTCTATGACTCACCCTTTTCAATATTTCTATGATGAAATTACCTGACAACTCAACGCCATACCAGGAATCAGACATGAAATATATGCCGATGACATCCCAATCTGGACCACCACTGGTTCCGAAGGAGAGAAACATGACGCCCTTCAACAAGCGACCAACGTAATCCAGCAATATGCAAAAACAAGTGGTCTCCGGTGCTTCCCCGAGAAGTCAGAACTATTAGTCGTTCGACAGAAATCGTGAAGAAAACTCAATGAACTACCCCACATCACACTCACACTCCACGACAAAGAAATACCCACAGTAAACCGCGTCCGAATTCTCGGCCTCCACATACAACAGGACGGCGGAGGCACATACACCACCCAACGTCTAAAGCAGACCACCGTCCAAATCATGCGAATGGTGAGCCGCATCACAACCAAACAATACGGACTGAAAGAAGACACAATAAGACAGCTCTTCCAGGCCCTGATAATCAGCCGCATTGCCTACGCTGTCCTGTACTTACCACTCACTCCCAAGGAGATAGATCAATTAGACGTACTTCTTCAGAAAGCCTACAAGCAAGCGATCGGCCTACCACCGGGAACAGCAACACTCATGCTTGAAGCCCTATGAGTCCATAATACTATAAGACAAATTATAGACGCCCATCTCACAAGCCAACGAGAACGTCTAGCCCTCACACAAACAGGAAGAACAGTCTAGCGCACCTTGGCTACCCCACACACGGCAAAGGCCCCGAACAAGCAATCCATTCAGCCCCAAACTTCCGGGAGCTCATCAAGGTAGCCCCTATCTGCAGAAACATGCACCCAGAACAGCATGCCGATCATCGCCAAGCTCGCGCAGAAACTACACAGACAAAATCTTGCAATCTCCCCACCACACTATAAACAGATGCCGCGCAATACCCCCAAAAAGCAGCCATGACAGCCAGTGTTGTCAACTATAACCTTCAAGAGGCGGTCTCGATGACGGTCCGCACTGCCAGCGCCCACGTAGCGGAGGAGACAACCATCGCATTGGCTATCACCTCTAGTCTGACGAACGAGTAAATAAAAATTATTACTGACGCCCAGGCAGCTTGCCTTAGCTACCCAAGAGGCAGAATACCTTCAATCGCCCACCGACTCCTCAAACAAGCCTCCCAATCCCTGGAAGTTGAAATAGTGTGGACTCCAGGACACGAGTCCCTCCGTGGAAATCGGCGTGCGCACGCTGTAGCCGAAGTTCATGCCTCCCGGGCGCCACAAGAGAGGGATACGGCCGCGTCTGTGGAGCCAGTACCTTTACAATACAACGATTGAACAGACGACAATACCACCTCCACAGAAGGCCCTCTCATGTGAATACGCCGTAACATGGCGACCATTACAAACCAATACATGCCCCCATTTAAGCAGACTACACGCAATGCACCCTACACTATACTCATACAAATGTCCCCTTTGTAACGACTACGCCTCCCTATATCACACCACATGGGCGTGCTCCAACGTGAAGGCCACCCGGCAAATACCCAACTACACACTCGAGCAGTGGGAGGCCGTGCTGACTAGTTCGGACCTTCGTAACCAGCAGCAACTGGTGCGGCGGTCCCGGGAGACAGAAAGAGCAGCAGGAGCCTTGGACAAAGGCCGCCTCCCGCACAACCAGAAACACCCCTGCTTGTCTTTCCTTCGTTTTCTAAATAAATGTTTCACCTCCTCCTCCTCCATGGGAACATTTTCATCGTGCGCTTTGGAGCTCAATTTTCGCGGCGCCTGTACGTCTTACGCCTGCCTACCAAGAGGTAAGCGAAAGTTCATGAATCTGTTTTTCTTTTAGCAGCTCTGCAATCTTTTTGACTAAAGTGCTGTTGTGTCTGCACGTAATCTATTGACGGGCAGTGTACACTCCCATGTTCTCCGGCGACGGTAACAAAATCGGTGATTGACCGCTCTTTTCAATGCGTTTGGTCGCACCGTAATGCTTTTGTGCAAATTTCCAAGCTCACTCTGTGCTATATTTCTGCGCAGAGAAGAGACTCGCGAAAAAGAAATGTTTGAGTGCGACACTTTAGAACCGCTAACTCCTCCCATGTAGACCACAGGATGGGCCCGTGAGAGTTATCATTGTGTCTTTCGTGAACAGGGGCGAATAACGAAATTAATATTATTATTAATGACTTTTCCCGACATAGTTCAAGTGGCTGAGGAGTTCTATAGAGATTTATACAGTACCAGAGGCACCCATGACGAAATTGGAAGAGGGTATAGTCTAGAGAAATTTGACATCCCGCAAGTAATGCTTGAATAAGAAAAGAAAGCATAGGGAGCTATGCATGGGGGAAGGAAGCTGGGGAGTATCAGGTAAGAGCAGATTTGTCGAAGGTTTTGTTGTAACCTTGTTTATTGTTTCAGTTTTGTTTCTTTCAGTGTACATATCGTCATCGTCATTCAATATGATTTACTATATAAGTGGCTTTGCTGTGACGAATAAAGCGAATGTACATACTGCGCTTCCGTGGTCCAGTGTGATGCGTCTGGTCTGAGCCACACACCACATATTGGCGACGAGGGTCAGTATCGAAGCCATGCCGCTCGAGTGTTTTCCAGCACCGCCCCCTTTCTTGTCTGCACCCGGTGACCCGGCTGTGCCTTGGCAGCAGTGGAAACGCGTATTTCTGAATTTCCTGGAGGCCATTGGCGGCCATGAATTGCAGCCCGAGCGTTGAAGGGCAATTCTGCTCAATTCGCTCGGGCTTGAAAGCCAGCCAATATTCTACAGCATCCTTGCAGAAGCAGACGTGATCGCGGACGCCAAGGCTGAGGACAAGGTAGACCAGTTCAAGGACGCGCTTGCTGCACTGGATACGCATTTTGCGAGCGCTACGAATGATTTGGTGGAGCGGCGCCGGTTTCGGTGGAGCGGCGCCTGGTGAGACCTTTGAAGCATTCACAAACAGTCTTCGGGACCTTGCATCTACTTGCAATTTCGGCAGTGCTACCGATAGCATGATTCGAGACCAATTACTGGAAGGCACTTCGTCACGAACAACGCGTGAACGCATGCTTTATGAAGGGTCTTCGCTTACGCTGCAGCGGGCTGTTGACATCGGGAAGCAAATTGAGCAAACGCAACAAGAGCTCGGAGAATTCGCGCATAGCTCTGTGAACAATATTCAAGATGTGCGAAATAGGTGACTCTGCGCAAGGAAGCTGCTACAGGTGCCGCTCGTCATCGCATATGGCTAACTCGACTGCATGTCCGGCGAGGAACAAGCGTTGCCATTCATGGAAAAATTGGTCACTTTTCAAGCATGGGCAAATCGAAGAAAAAGCAATATGCCGTTCGAAAGCCCGAGAAGGCCAACGCCATCATGGTCCTTGAAATCGGTGACCGTAATGCCTCGGCGAAAGATATTCGAGCCAACATTTCTATCGGGAAGATAAGATTGTCGTTGATTGTCGCCACGGGTGCTACGGTTTCTTTGCTGAGTGAAGAGCACTACCACAAATATCTAGCCAACAGCTACTCGTTTCGACCGCCGACTGCCAATTTATGTAACTATTCCGGAGAACAAATCAAGTTAAGCGGTTGCTTTCATGCTGACGTATCTTACAAGGGAAACAGAGCCAGTGTGCTATTACATGTCACAACCAAGGGCACGTCGCTGCTGGGGCTTGATGCCGTTCGGAGCCTGGGAATCGCTATCAACGGCTCAACATTGAATTGCTGCCAGGTGACATGCCCTGACTCACTGCCTTCAGAATTCACGCACCAGTTTCCGCACTTGTTGACGGAACAGTTAGGGCATGTGAAAGGCTTTGTTCACTCTATTAAATGCCGTTTGTCTGTGAAACCAGTCGTTGCGAAGCTCCGACGCCTGCCGCTCCCCCTACGGTAACAGGTATCGGTGGAGATACACCGTCTCCTGGCAAAAGATATAATTGAACCCGTCGACGCATCGGTGTGGATTACACCGATTGTTGTCGTGAGGAAGAAGGACGGTTCAATTCGGTTGTGTGTGGACCTACGTGAAGTGAACAAGGCAGTAATTGCCGATGCTTTTCCTTTCCCGCATACAGAGGAACTACTTCATGAACTAGCGGGAAGAACGTGCTTCTCTAAGCTCGACTTAGCGTCGGTATACCATCAGCTAGAACTGACTTCGGAAAGTCGGGGAGTAACCACCGTTATCACAGACGAAGGGTTGTTTCGTTTTAAGAGAATGTGCTTTGCCCTTGCATCGGCCCCTTCAGCCTTTCAGAGAATGATTCAGCATATTTTGCAGGATTGTAGAGGTGTACTTTGTTACATTGATGATGTGATTGTCTGGGGAGAGACGCGTGAGGAGCACCACAAGAATCTGCACCAGATGTTAAAACGCATCAGTGATTCAGGTTTGAAGCTCACCAGAAATGCACATTTGCTGTTTTAGAACTTTCCTTTTTAGGGCATACGGTGAGCTCAAAAGCGCTCACACCATTGCAGTCTAAGGTTGACGCTATTGTCAAAGTGCCTGCTCCTCACGATATTGCCACTTTGAGGTCATTTTTGGGTCTCGCTGGTTACTATGCTCGGTTTGTGCCGCGATTTGCTGATCTCGTCAAGCCCCTTAGAAGCCTCCTGCGGTCTGGTCAACAGTTCACGCGGGATGATGAGGCTGAGTGTAGCTTCCAGCTTGTTAAGAGAGCTTTGTCTTCAAGCCCAGTCATACAAATGTTCAACCCAGACTTTGATGTAATTGTTTCGACGGATGCTTCTGATAAGGGTCCGGGAGCCCTTCTTCAGCAACGCGATGGTGACAGCGTACGCACGGTGGCCTTCGCATCACGTGCCCTGACTCCTGATGAGCGGAAGTACTCCACTGGACAAAGTGAGGCCCTTGCTTGTCTCTTTGCGTGCGAGCGCTGGCACGTCTACTTGTGGGGTAGAAATTTTTTGTTGCGTACGGGCCATCAGGCACTGGTGACGTTACTTTCAGCTGCCGGTACAGGACGCCGACCTTTGCGTATATCCAGATGATGAGCTCGACTTTTGTATTATAACTTCGACATAGAGTACAAGAAGGGATCGCAAAATGGTCGTGGCCGATGCGCTTTCACGCCTACCTCTTGACTGTGATTCGCAGCAGATGATGCAGGAATTGTGTCCGTTGTATCAGAGTGCATAACAAAGGAACGGCTGCAGGTGGCCACTGCTGCAGACAGCACACTGCAACAGGTTGTTGTACACATGGTATATGGCCGGGCGCCTAGAAAAGCTTTGCCAGCAGAAATAATACCGTACTTTAACGTGCGAGAAGTGCTTTCTTTCGTTGATGGCCTTTTGATGCGCGGCGAGCAGGTAGTTGTTCCGAGTGAATTAACCTCGCTCCTTGTTGGTTTTGCGCAAGAAGGTCACCCAGGAAGTGTGAGGACAAAGCAGAGATTACGTGATCTTTACTGGTGGCTGCGTTTGAATAAACAGGTAGAAGAAGCAACCCATTTTTGTCATATCTGTCGGGCCGCGGACAAGTCCGCTAAACCGTCGTTTGCACCGCTGTAGCCGGTCACGTTTACAGCGCTACCATGGCAGAAGCTAGCAATGGATAAGTGGGACCGATTGACTGGGCCCCTTCAAACTGTAGGTACAGAATATCGCTGATATATTATGATTCCAAGTGGCCTGAGGTTACTTTTTCATCTACAGTGACGTCAGAGTGCGGTCGATTTTTTGCAGACTGTGTTCAGCCGAGAAGGCTATCCGGAGGAAGTTGTCACAGACAATGGGCCTCAGTTTAAGTCGCAAATGTTTGAAACATTCTTGACAGGCAGGGGTATTGCGCATCGTTGTTCTTCTCTGTACTATCCACAATAAAACGGCGCGATTGAGCGCTTTAATCGCGTACTGAAAGATTTCATGCAGGTTGCCCGATTGGAACAACGGCCCCTCCAGGCTGCTGTGGTTGACTATATCGGCATATATAGGTTGACGCCGCACGCGACAACGGGTGTGTCACCAACCATGTTGCTTCACGGGCACCAGCCAAGGACAAGACTCAGTACAGTGGGTTTGCCACCAAGAGAGGGTGTCCATGCCGGTTCGGATAAAAATGTTCCTGCTAGGGTTAAGGCGAAGCTCTGGAGCGGTTACTACACACCTACCCAGGCAGCCAACAAGACCTCATCGATGCCATCAAGACTAAGTGCTATGGAGATGCCGCTAATGGACGAGCCTATCACAGAAAACGAAATGAGAGCAGTCGTTCCAGCCACCACCCGTAACACAGCGGCGGGCAAGGACCAGATCACGAACTCTGTGATCAGAAACCTCAGCGACAAGTCTATATCCGCGCTCACGGCCTTTCTGAACCAGCCCTGGGAACATGGTACGGTGCCGGTGATGTGGAAACACGCACGAATAATCATGATCCCCAAACCGGGTAAGAAATTCGCAATTGAAAACCTCAGACCAATCTCGCTCACGTCCTGCCTCGGCAAGGTGTACGAAAAAATTATAAACGCGAGACTACAGAGACACTTGGAAGATAACAAACACATGCCGGACACCATGTTCGGTTTCCGCGCAGGCCTGTCTACAGAAGATGTGCTACTCTAAATCAAGGAAGAAGTCATCAGCAACGTTTCCCGCAGCGGCCAACACGTCCTGCTAGCAATCGACATCAAAGGGGCTTTCGACAACGTCACCCACCAAGGAATTCTAGAAGGGCTGGCCAACGCCAACTGCGGCGAGCGAACGTACAAGTATGTTCAGAGCTTCCTGAGCAACAGCATGGCGGAGCTGAAGATGGAGAGATCGAGACTCCAGTGTACCACCCTCCCAACAAGGGCACACCACAAGGTGCTGTCATCTCTCTCACGCTGTTCAACGTCGCCATGATCGGCGGCGCAAGCAAACTGCTGGACGTAGCAGGTCTTCGCCACGCAATCTACGCAAACGAACGACACTCTGGACCACAACAGGGTCCCTCGTTGAAAAATAAGAACGGCTGCAAACCGCAGCAACTCTCATCCAAGAATACGTCAGCCAACGGGGACTAAAATGCTCCCCGAGAAATCTAGCTCCTACGAGTCTGGCGAGGCCGGGGTAACCACACAGACCCAACAAGAAGACTCGAGGTACGCCTCAACAGGGGCCTCATACCAGAGAAGCCGTTGCTTAGGGTGCTGGGCATGTGGCTGCAGTCCAACCAGTGGGCCACACACAACCTTACACTCCTTAAAACCAGCATGAAGGCGATATCACGCATGATATCCCACGTAACATCCAAGAACAGAGCATGAAGCAAAGGGACACCCTCCGACTGGTCGGAAGCCTGGTGGTGCGCAGAATCACATACAGCCTGCCCTACTATCACCTCACAGAGTCCGAGACGAAGCAGGCCGACACACTTTTGAGGATGGCTTTCAAGACCGCTCTCCGCCTGCGAATAAGTACATCGACTGAAAAATTATTGGCGCTAGCGTTGCACGTACAACTCCCTTAGCAAACTGACAGAAGCCCTTTTCGTCTCGCAACAACAGACTTGCGCGGATTTGCACTGGCCGGCACGTCCTACAAACCTTGGGGTTCCCAGCTTTAACAACACGAACCCAAGAAACCTGCTTGATAACTCGTCACGCCCAAGACAGGTTTCATGTTGCCCCGATACCACGTAACAAGAATCATAACGTATACTCCGGCAGGAGGAGAACAAGGGCCCAGTACATGGAGAAAGCGTTCAGCGTCAATACCACGGTTCGTTTTACGGACGCCGCCATGTATGGGACGAACAACACGGGCGCAGTGGCAGTGGCATGCGACCGCCGAGGCCACGTTACCTCCGTGGCATCGACCCGCCCGTGCACGATTACGGAAGCCGAAGAGCCTGCCATCGCGGTAGTCATCCGCGAGGGCCTACACGCAAGCCAACCACTGACGATCCTCACGGATTCCCAACAGGCCTGCCGCAACTTCCTGCAGGGAATAATTGGAAGACCTGCTGCACAACTCCTAGCCCGAATACTCAATTAGGACCCTGAGGAATTCACCACCCAAACCATCATCTGGATACCGGGCCGCACTGGCATCATGGGCAACCTGCAGGCCGACAGAGCAGCTCGAGGATTCGTACATAACCGCGCACTCATCACGCCGGCTGCTGAGGACCCGGACCTTGTCCACCTCGAGTATTCAGCCATCGTGAACAACCACAGAGGGCGTCGCTTCCGATATCCACCGCCCCATAGAAATCTATAGATAGAGGATGCCGCTGCCTGGCGTAGGCTCCAGACAGGCACCTACACGAACCTACACATATTACATCGGATACACCCCACAGCCTACAGGGACGAATGCCCGTGGTGTGGGGCCACACCAACCCTATACCACATTGCGTGGGAGTGCACACTACACAACATAGAACACCTAGACACGAACACCACGAGGGAGCAATAGTAGGCACTGCTGTCCAGCTCGGCCCTCGACGACCAGCTCAAGCTTATACAGAGAGCTGAGAAGATGGCAAGAGCCAGCGGAGCCCTGGAATAGGGGCCCCGACTATTAGCGAATTTTTAGATTATTCTTTTTATAAAGTTTATATGTCTATCTATCTACATACAGCTCCCCTATTCACAAATACTATTCACAAACCCAAGCACATTATTTATTACAAGCTACTACAACACAATAAAAGGCGCCACTTTTGCGCCACCGATCGGCCACAAATAAATTGCGGCAGAATCTCTCCGCTGCGGAATTGTCATATTGACATGTGAGCTTGTTTACCTTTCTAGGGAGACCGCTTTTCACCGGCTAACAAATGTAAACGTTATGGCTCAGTGCAGGAAGTGCCAGCATCTATCGGATGCTTTTCGACTGTTATTGGCAGTTCTATTCGTTGTCGGTTCTCACTCTACCTTGTATAATCTGACTGTATGCGCTACACGAATTCTGTAGTGCTTTCTCAAGACACGCGGGAACCAGCGATTTTTCTGGAATCCTCGATGACTCACGTATAAAAGTGGACGCGCTTGACCTGCTGATCAGATTTTTGACAATCGCTGACTGCGTTCGCCGCTGTCATTGTGCTTTTAGTGTAGCCTGCTTTTGTGGGCACTGGTTAGCCTATTCAAAACTTAGTTTCGTCGTCAAGAGTTTGCCTACTGTTTTTACCGTCACTACAACATGACTATATGGTCCGTAGCATTCATTGTAATTAATTTGTATGCAGCCTATACGCTACCCTTGAAACCAAGATTGTCGTATGTTAAGAGATAACAAATTCCAAAGAATGCGACAAACAATAAAGAAAATGCATCAGTAACCTCGTTTTTATCGATAATCATTGGTTGAAAAATGGAAGAAATGTGGTTGTGCTTCATTTATCGCATTACTTGCCCTCTGACCAACACGCATGCGTTCCAACGAGTCCTCTTCAAACAGTTGCATTTGTAATTGCAGAAGAGATTGTCGTGTTGCTTGTGTTTTCCACGCGTACGTTGACCACGCAAGCGACTTCCTGCGTTCTAACTTCACCTATGCAAGGGCTGCGTTTCATTAACATTTCCTCCCCGCTTTCTGACATGTTTGTCCTTCGCCACTGAGTACTTTCTATGGGTGTGGCATTGTCACAGAATTGTCATATTCAGTGTAATGCAAGTAATGAACTCGGTCAGAATTTGTCATTTTCTGGCCTATGGTACGACGCAGGTGCCCCGATGTCGAGCGTGCAGGTTGTGAGGATAAAAAAGTCCAACAATCACTTCGGTTTTGCGCAGTTGTGTGCTTGCATGTGGCGGCTTTCAGCGAAATTATCACGTCCGAAATTTGTGCGCCCACAAGTAGACACACAAAATGGGTGCACAAGCATAGATAAGTTGTAAATTGACAGAATTTCACCTTTTAAAGCCCAGATGGCACTATGGGTTTTTTGGGGACACAAAATAGAAGCACGAGCGGAAGAAATCAGAAAATGGCCCGAGGCATCTATCCAAAAAATGCTCACCCATGAAACAACAATACGAGTAGCTTTTCGCACGCACATTAAGTCAAGCCCTAGAACAAGAACAAAGTGTGCATGGCAACGCAGTAATTATCATGTGCCTGCGCCATTCGGATTGTACAAAATCACTGTTTGATTTCAGTGATGGTCGTGCATAACTATACTTAGAAATATTTTAATTCAGAGTGGAATATTATTCGTGTTGCGTATACGATCAATTTTGTTACATTTCTTGCTTTGTGTTTCTCGATAATATTTCCATGGTTTCTACACTAAAGTAATGCAAGGTACTTATCCTATTTCAATTCTTTGTTTTGCGTTTTTTCACTTTATTTTTATTATCTCGCATAGGTAAGGTTCCTGTGCATTAACAGCCGATTACACAGTGTTTTGTTGGTGTGTTCGAGCAACGAACCTCGTCACGCTTTGCTCTTTGTTCTTGCTCATTTTTTTTCTGTTCTCAGAAGTTAAAGCTCTCTCAATTAAAATAATCGCCCAGTGTACAGTGCAGATTCTCACTGGTTGGTCCTCTTTGAAGTTACGGAACCGCAGAGCAAATTTAGTCTTGAAGAAAGAGCCACGAACATTGGTGATTTTTAACATAAATGGCCGACTAAAGGCCATAAATATTTGTACGTATATAGCGTGAACACAGAATGGCGGAAGTGTTAAAGAAAGCTGGCAACCAAGTACAGGGTAAATGAGTGTGTAAATAGACAACCAGAAGTCATCAAAAACGAACCGGTAGAAACTGAGACAGTAAATGACATTCAAAGCATGGAAAAAAAATAAAACCACGGTGATTTACGGGGATGGCAGCAAGAAATGAGAACAGAAAATCTGTGCTGTTGCACAAAGAGCAGTGCTTTGCTATTCTAGGCTTGAGCTAGGTACCGTAGGGAAGAAATACCAGAGCAAATATTGCTAACGGGATAAGCCATGTGCTTGCTGCAGGAAGAATTCGATGGAGACTCTGCACGTTCTAATGGAACGTGAAGGTGTTCACCCAGCGAGACCCTTCTTAAAATGCACGCCTTCCAGAAGCACAGGGAATTTAATGTACATCGTAGCGTTGACCAATCAACAATCTAGAAAGCAAAGGCATTTATAGTATTGGTGGAAAAAAGGAGAGAACAGATAACCACTAATCAGTGATGAACATAGGCAACTGTACTACGTGAATATGCAAGTTTTAAGGAAGACAGAAAAGCCTAGGGGGACGTCGGCAAAATGTTAGACTGCAAAACATCTATCTCACACCTCCTTAGCTTAATGACGCTCGGCGACAATTTCTCACCGCCACGTTTCAAAGGAAATGCCAAGAAATTGTCATCATCATTTCAACACGTGTGTGGGGGTGCGCGCGCGATGTCACCTTTGGTCTACCGACGCACTAATGCGACATTCCCACTCGCCGTCGTGTAAGATATACCTGCCACGCCTGCTAGCCTGTAGGGTGCTGTTTACAATGCGCAGTAACACTAGCTTAACCTGCTTAATATCGCTGTCGTTGCTTATCTGTTTGAGCGAAACTAATTAAAAAGCACTGTACATTTATGGATCTAAATTTGACCACCTGTAACGAAGTTGTTACTGCATTCTAGTACAAACGTTTCACTTCCGTGTTATTGGAGAAAAAGGGATCAAATATAGTTTGATTGTTTCTTCGCCACAGTGTGCTCGCGTGTGAATACTGAAAACGATGAAGATGCTACAATCTTCCAGAACCAACTTACTTGTTTATTATAGACGAGAAGTGTCTTACGCATGAAATATTCCTTGAACTGTCAGCACCTGCAGAACTGCCGCCGCTAGTGCAGGAGCCACGATTTCAAAAAGGACAGACCTTACTGGGAAAACTATTTCACGCAAAGCGTCTCGAGAGGGGCGAGGGTTGCATGCAATAAATTGCTTCTACATAGCGGAGACGATACCGGTACTGTGGTTCACCGTTGCAGCAATATTTTGCCCACGATCGTCGCAAGCCTCAATGCGTTGTTAGCATTGCTGCCAGTTTACCTTCTGGCAATAATTTGACCCAAAGATGAAAATACGATGGTATTCGTGTACTGACGGCTCTCATAGAGCATGCCAGAGTCGATTCAGTGTGCGCTCTCTGTACCCAAACCACGGCACAGATTGCGGATTCGATCCCGGCCGCGGCGGCTGCATTTCTAGCGGGCGAAATGCAAGATTGCTCGTGTGTTTAGATGTAGATCCACGTTAAAGCATCCGGAATGGTCAAAATTATTCTGAAGTTCTTCCGCTACGGCGTGCCTGATAGTCATATCGTGGTTTTGGGAAGTAAAATGCCCAAATATTACACCTTTTCGTACGAGCTCCGGGACTATCCGGAACTGTATCCGGAACTAAACGCAGGATTCGGAGCATATCGGATTTATCAGGGTGTTGTAATTAAGCGCACTCCATGCTATCACCAGACTTACGTTATTTCGCAGTTCATAACGCGCCAATGGAACTAGAAGTTATATCATTTCACAGTTTTTCTGAATTTCCGTGGTTGATATAACCATTCACGGCTAAAACTCTTATGAACCGCGTCATCA
This sequence comes from Dermacentor andersoni, assembly GCF_023375885.2. Classification (NCBI taxonomy): domain Eukaryota; kingdom Metazoa; phylum Arthropoda; class Arachnida; order Ixodida; family Ixodidae; genus Dermacentor; species Dermacentor andersoni. Next base: position 117,350,664 of record NC_092819.1, on the reverse strand, counting down.
CTTTTCCTAATTTAAAAATAATTTAGTACAATATTTTCCTAGTCCTTTGGCAGATATGGGAAAATACAAATAATAAAAGCAAAGGTTACTTGTAAAGTGTACGTGTGAGAACCTTTTTTTTTCCGATACATCCATGCAAGATGCTGTCAAAAAAACAAAGAAATTGATTTCAAGTTCGTAGGCGGCAGTAAAATAGCAGCACCAGAAGTAACTTTGCAACTCGATGAACAGTTGCGGACGCGCAAACCAAGCCTTCATTGTGCACGTCTTTCATGCCCCTCCAATAGCCACTACACGGAATTGGTGAAGCCAGCTGTTGTCTCTTCTTGGAAGGGGTATGAAAACATCAGCTCAGTTTGCCAGCGTGGAGATTATTCGATACAATTACTTTAAAAAATTCAATTGAATTTACTTGCAGCAATGTCATTCTAGCGTTTTTCTTGTGCAATTCTACAATACAGATTCATATTTATGAGTTAAAAATTACAATTCTTTAAATTGCATTCCATGCGTTAAGGCAGAGCGAATTGTCAAGGATAGTAACAATCAATGCTCAGAAAGGCGAATGGGATCCGGCAACTTCGAAATATTTAAGACGCTGTGCCACTAAAACATGGGTCATCTACGATTAAGTCCACCTAGATATTGCAAATATGTAATGCCATTTTATAGTCTTTTTCCACATTTCAGATACTTAGTGAGCAGGTGCACGTATGCACTCACACAGTGACTGTAGGTTGCCATGGTATTATACGCTTAACATGTCACTTATCAACCTAATTACCAGCATGCATGCTAATTCTGTTTTTGATGCATAGTACAATTTCATATGCAGAAGCACTGGCCAAAGGCATCTCAAAAATTGGGAGCCGGCAAAGGACGTATTCGCTACCTTTTACAATTTCAAAGCCCTCTTGAAAAATACAAACTACACTACTCGTGTTGCTTGCCAGTGCGCGACCATCACTGTGTACTGATTTTTACCACAATCGCTTGAAACTGAAGATTTCTAGTTTGCCACCAAAATAATTTTTAGCATAATGAAAATGCCAGCAAATTTACGGTAACGTCAACATCGTAAGCTTAAAAAAAAACGTTAAAAGTTCTTATTTCGACGTACTCGACGTCGTCCTGGCTGGTGTCGCTCTTCCGTGAATGCATGAAACCAGTGAAAATCGTGCGTAAGTTATCGCGCTGAGTACTTCCAGCACTTCTGCGTTCTGAGAGGCATGATGGATGTCCAGGCACTGTTTCGTCTGGAAAGACGCACTTGCGAAGCGTTCTCCCTCGCACCGACCTTGTCTACAGCAAGTAAACTATAAGGGATTTCCTCTACCGCATGGTATCAACACGCAAAAGTACATCAGAGCTTACACGCATAAAATATTGCACCTCACGAAAATTCAAGGCCGCGCTGACCAGGTACGAGTGCGGACACGCTCGGACTGGTCGACCGAGCGAGGAGAAAAGCTGAAACCCCTGGACTCGCGGACTGAGGGAACCGCTCACTGTAGAAAGCAGGGGGGAAGGAAAGAAGGAAGGAAGGATGGAAGGAAGAAAGGGAGGAAGTAAGTAAGGAAGGAAGGAAGGAAGGAAGGAAGGAAGGAAGGAAGGAAGGAAGGAAGGAAGGAAGGCAGAACGCTTTATTACCTGATTTTTCTCACACGAGTCCTCGCTTGTGGAGATGGTGCCCAACGGTGGCACACCGGTGACGGGTGCAACCGCCCCTTGAATGAGGGAAACGTGGCTCAGCCGGAAGAGCTGCAGAATCTTTTAGAAGTCGTCGGGTGCTGCGGAGGAGCTAGTCACGCTCACATGGATAACGTGCTCTTCTGATTGAACTTTCTTCTCTTACTATCTTTCCGAAGAAAATCAGCTCACAGCTAAGCCTTACTATCGGTCAAGTAAAACCGTCAATTCTTCAGCTGAATATTTTCAAAGTATAGGCGCAACAAGTGTCGCGTGCAAAAAACGAGAATGCATTTTACTAAAGTCATACCTGTTGCAGAGATGTTCTTGCTTTGTGTAGGAATGCAGCGTTAGTAATAAATGAGAATAACAATAAATTAATTTAAAGTGTGACGCTTTGACACTCACATTCAGCGTTCATCAGCTCCTCTCTACTACTACTGTGTTGTAAAAATGGCTTTATTTCATTTGGCTTTGTCTTTCTCCATCCCTTCCGACCTAATTATGACGAATCAAAAACGTTATTCCCAAAACGCTAGGCGCAGTGTTTACTGGAATCCTTGAATTAAGGGCACCGCAGGGGATCCACTAGAAGATATGAAAAAAAGTGCCTCCTTGCCTATCGAGCATTAGGTCTCATGTGCACACGAGGCGCCATGCCCAGTTTTCTTCACTGCTCTATTCGACAGCTACACACTTCACCTAACCATGCCTTTCAATCTTGCTGGTTCTCTTTCATTTATCTTCTATCTAGCTGCAATAAATATGCGTGCTACCTTCATGGACAGGTGGACCACAAAATAAAACTATCACGCGCGCGTGAGTGAACGCTACACGACAGTCACGTCCACTACGGCGATATCGTGAGGGTATACTGCTGCGATTGCGCGCAACGCCGCCCACAGTAGTGCTTGACGCTGTTAGCAGCAGTTTTGAAAAGGCGTCATTCACGCAGTGAAACACAAAGGAAATTCCCTTTTAAAGGAGTTGGTTGAAGGAACAAGCGCGGAGTAGCGAGGATGTTATTGAAGTTCCTAACAGGCTGCATTTGTAATGTGCCGCAAGAACAATGTGTCTATTGGTAGGACACAAGTCAAAGAAATAAGAAGTTTTACGCACCAAAACCACCTTTCCCGTTAGGAGACATGTTGAGTTGAGTTCATTTTATGTACCATATACACTGAGTTTCACGTAAGTGGTCAGGAGAAGAAAAAAAAGCTGCATTAAAAAGAGCTTGACTTGTCCTACGTCCCCGGTTCACTACGGCAGTATGGCAGTATAATAAAAATAAATTTCAGCGCCAGTGTCAAATGGCAATACACATGATACAGAAAACTGTATTGAAAAAGGGAATTTTACTAAGTTCATATTTAACACAGCATACCCAAAACAGAAGTGATAGGGAGTGTGCGAACATTTTGAAAAGACATTTTGAATATGTTTCATGTCTTCGGCAAACAATACTTTAAAATTTGAAGGCCATAGTTTGTGTGAGGCCGTGGCACACACCATAGACCCGAGTGTCGGTTTTAGTGGGTAAATCATTGGGAAGCTAGTTAGCCACACTGTGTACATAATCGCTATCTTTTAGAGCATCAGTTTTGAAGAAAAATATTAAAGTGCAATCATATAGCACGTTTAACCTAATTACATTATATATCACGAGTAGTAGTGTGCATGAAATGCACACACTTCAAAGGTCCGACGTTCTACGGAACGTAGGGCCTTGTTTTTGTACGATAACAAGATTATGTATGGACTGTTTTGCTCCGCTACCCCAAATTAAGGTAAAACAGCAGACTAGATAACGTTATCTAGTGAGACGAGTCTAGCAGTGTTATTGGAGAAATTAGAGGGCAGTAAATGGGATATAATAGGGCTCAGTGAAGTTAGGAGGACAAATTAAGCATATACCGTGCTAAAGAACGGGCACGTCCTGTGCTACCCGGGCTTGGCGGAGAGACGAGAACTAGGAGACGGTTTCCTGATTAATAAGAATATAGCTGGTAAAATGCAGGAATTCTATAGCATTACCGAGAGGGTGGCATGCTTTGTCGTGAAATTTAATAAAATGTACAAATAAAGGTCGTAGAGGCGAACGCCCCCACATCCAGTCATTATGACTAGGAAGTCGAAAGCTTCTATGAAGACGTGGAATTGCCGATGGGTAAAGTCAAACAATATACACTATACTGATGGGCGACTTCAATGTCAAGGTAGGCAAGACGCAAGCTGGAGACAAATCAGTAAGGGAATATGACATAGGTACTAGGAATATCTGGAAGAGTTATTAGTAGACTTTGCAGAACAGAATAATATGCGGATAAGTAATACCTTCTTCCGCAAGCGCGATAGCCAAAAGTGGACGTTGAGGAGCCCGAATGACTAGACTAGAAATGACATAGACTTTATACTCTGACTTGAGATTAATTGAGTGGTAAGAAGTTGAGTTGAGTGGTTGTAGGCTACTGGTAGGATTACCCTTGCAGTTGCTGCCGGCAATTGCTCCACCGTAGTGACACTTAAAATAATAAAATCACATAAATCATACACACACCTCACAATTACACATGGTCACTCCTAAGGTCACCATGTGCAGGCCAAATCCGTGTCCTGCAGTTAACTTAAAAAAAGCCGAGAATCCTCTTTCCTACAGAACTGGTTCCCGCGCGGGAAAACAATGTCCTGAAAAGAACTGTGAAGAACTCCTGTCTTCTTGAGGGACTCGAATAACGCACTCCTTCCCGCGTTATACAGAGTATTGCACATTAGGTAATGTTCTATGTCACCACACACACCACACGTTGAACATTATGGAGACAACGCCAGGCCAGTCTTATACATCCACGCAGGGGTACGAGCAGAGCCCGTGCGAATGCGGAGCAGTAAAGTGGCATCGTTTCTTTTGAGACCCTTTATCACACATGGCTTGTAAGGTGAGCTCCACAAAGAACTGAAGTGGCACAACACTGCTTCTCTGAAGAGTCTGTTGTCTTCTCTGAAGAATCTCGTTCGAAGGCGCTGTAGAATGGCTCGCCCGGCTACCGTCTGTTTGAGGCGGCCAATTTGCATCAATAACTTTTGCAAAGCGACTAGGCTAAGCGGTCTCGACAGATACTCATAAATTACTGCCTTGTTGGGAGCAGTCTGCGGAACGCCAAGAGCCCTCCTTAGGCCCTTTCTGTGCAAAACCTGGAGTCGTTCCAGCTGTGATAGCGAGGGGAAATTAAAGGGAGCTTGTACATTATTCGACTCGTCACCAGTGCATCGTGCAACCTGATCATTAAAGAAGGGTGATTTCCCCATTGCCCACTTGCAACTCTACGGATCACATTGAGACGCGAAGATACTGATGTCACAACCGAGTCCACATCTCGTGGCCACTGTAGACGGTAGTCAATTATGGCTCCCAAAAAGCGCTTCTATGTCAATTGACGAAGGCAAGATTGATCAAGGTCTATCTTTAGCCGCACATACCGTCTTCCTCTACCTGGAAACATGACGAAGCCAGATTTTCCCACCGAGAGAGTGAACCCAACACCTTGAAGGTAATTTTCTACTGGAAGTAATGCCTGTCGAGCTATCAGAGCTAAACGCTTGTGTTGATATCCGATTAACCAAAGACAAATGTCGTCGGCATATATTAACATATGGACACGCCTGCCATGTTTTGGCACTTCAGCGGGAAGACAAGCCATTACAACATTAACGAGCGTTGGGGAAAGAACACTTCCCTGAGGTGCACCTCACGATACCGCCCTTTCGGTGCTTATGGTACATCCTAACCGCACTTTAATTTTACGATCACTGATAAATGAGTGAACGAATTGCAGAAGATAGCCCTGTACGCCCATGGCCTGCAAGCTATTGAGTATTGAGCTCTGAAGAACACTATCATAAGCCTTTGATACGTCTAGGAAAATAGCTAGTGTTGAAAAGCCGAAAGCTCTATGATGTTCAATATGGCTTATCAAGGCCAAGACGCTATCTTGCGCGCTTAAACCTGTTCGGAATCCTGTCATGCATGTTGGCGGAACCCTTCTATCTTCGAGCCACCAAGATAAACGCTTACTTCCCACCTTCTCCATGAGCTTAGCCCCACTGGGAAAACACAAGCCACCTTCCATGAAGGAGGAACATCGCCAGTCACCCGCACTCGATTGAGATAGCTTAGGAGCATCTGCCGGTGTTCCAGAGGTAGGCTCTGCATCATCTGGTTGGTAACGCCGTCAGGACCTGGTGCACATTGACGCCGCAGGCTGCTGAGTGCTGTCTGTAGCTCTCGAAATGTGAATGGGGCGTCCATCACAGACGTAGATGTTGCAGGCAGAGCGCAGGGATCAATTCCTGAACTTGCACTTACAAATGCATCAGGAAATTCCTCTGCGAAGCACACGAGAGGTTTCTGCTTGCGCAGTGCAAGCGCTTCGAAAGGTTTACAAGGACGAGAATCACCAGCAAGACTGCCAATGACTCGCCAAATTCTCGTGATCGGTGAGCAAACAGTCAAGCTAGAGCAGAAGGACGCCCACTCCGACCTACAGAGCTTGTCCGTATGGACGTCAGACTCTGGAGTTTTGCAAGACGCGTAGCGCCACCTGCCGTTGCGAAGAGGCAGTAATTGAGTAGTGCGAAGCCCGACTCCCTTGCTAAGTTGCCTATGCAGCTAGCGACTGCGAAACAACGATTTAACTAGATTTTGGGCCATATTGCGGGTGTTTTGCGCATTTAACACCCAGACAGAGAGCTATGAATTTCTACGCTAGTCGGACGCGCCGCCGAACTGCCATAAAGCGCTTGCTGGCTCACTCTTCAGACTGATGGCGGAAACGACGGCAACCGCGATAGCTCCGCGCGCTACGAAGAAACGCCGCAATCGACGCTACTGTTGCGTTGTAAATTGCCATGAGCGTGAAGGACGGAATAACAACGTTCAGTTTTACCGATTTCCATCGCGATCGTATGAAGGGGAAAGGCGAGAGCGCTGGATACGGGCCGTTCAACCTGTTGTGTAATCGGGTTACTTGCATTCCTCACAACACAGCGGCTCGCATGAGAAAGTGCGACAATTTTGTTCTTGTGTAATTGTGTTGCGTAGCCCTGACGGAGGACCGTGGTGACCAAGCGAAAACTCAAGAATCTGTAGCCGCCACTTCGTTGGTAACAGAAAAAACAACGTTGCGAACCATCCTGCTTATGTGCCATCGATATCTCCACCTTTTAACAGACGTCCGCCTCCCCTTGACTCAACAAGTGGAACGGAGAGATTTGGCAGGTCAGCTTAACCAAGCATTTTGGTTCGTTTATGAATTCAAAATCCTGTTCTAGAGCATCGTTGTATCGCTAGCTCATTTCTACTTTCGGTATTTTGTATGTCCTGCGCCGATACAACAAGCACGCTTCGCAACGTGCTGAGCCTGCTCGACTGCGTTTTTCAAAGGTGAGCAATAAAGTTGCTGTAGGGTTACTGGATGAGTAATTGCGAAGTAACGCACGTGTGTAAAGAAAAAAAAATGTCGCGCTTATTTACACTTATTTGTTCGCGCTTGTTGCTTGAAGCGTCTGCGAAAAGTTCAAATTAAGGTACTGAGCGATGCTGTAGCTCCTGCGAGAAAGAAAGATGCAGCGCGTAGGCACTGTAGGAAGCTTACTTTCGTTATGATCGCACGCTGTTTGCTGCCTTGGAAAACGTTTTCTGTTTGCTGCCCTGGAAAAGGCTATGAAAGTATTTACTCTCTGTAAATAATTGCGAGACGAAACATTACGATAAAATACATAAATATATAGGAGATACTTAAGTCTTGTGTTCAGGACATATTCAATATGAACCAATTTGAAATGCTTAGATTTTCATGCTGAAATGCCTATAGACAAACCTGATGCTCTCTGTACTTGCGAGTTGCAGCACGCCGAAATAACACTTGAGACTTTATTTTAACGCGACAGCGTTAAGTAGCTCGTGTCGCAGAAAAGCCGGTGTCGTCGGTGTCGGCGTTTCCGAAGCGTGGATGGGCGGAAGAAGCTTTCCAGGTCCTTGATATTTAGGAAACCGTGCCTCAACACAAACGAAAGAGAAGGGTCCATTGTGGCCTATGCGCCTTCGCTTGCGGACAGCTCTCCTTGCACTACTCAGTTAGGGCCAAGGCTGCGACGGGGGCGCTGGTGACGGGTTTTTCCGCAGCGCCGCCTGGGCAGAGTCTGAGGTCTATGGCGTCGAATGGAGGAGTTAAGCCTATTGAAGGTCGTCTTCAAGAATCTGTCGTCCTTCTTCCGCATCAGTTGTCGCTCATCCTTTCTGCGCGCTGCGCAAAGGTTCCTGAGTTTTAAATCTGGAGTCGGAAAATGAGTAGGCAACTTGACCGCTGTGGTAGCAGCCATCTCACCAGAAATCATTTTGCATGTCACATCACCAGAAACACATGCATGTTGCTCCCTGTATTCATCCCAATTAAAAACAAGGCTAATTTTAGAGCCGCGCATATGGAAGTCGGTAGTAAACACTAAAATTCGATAGTGATCACTTCCCATGTGGTCAGGTGCAGTTGGAAACTTTATGCGGAGGTCAGGTGAATGCAAGGATAGGTTTATAGATGTCGCTGAGGCTGGGGGCCGGAAGAAAGTGGGACCTCCGCCATTTGCCACGCACAGGTCCAAACTATCGATAACCTCTATAAGTTTGCGTCCGCGGGAATCTGTGTTCCTGTCACCACAGACAGAGTGATGGGCGTTGAAGTCATCGCAGATAATTCGGTGCCCTGGGCAACAGTCAGAAAGCTGCTGGAGAAACAAATCCATTGCTACTTTCCTCCGCAGAGACACGTATACGGATGCAACGGAAAGAGTTCGGGAGCCAAGGCGTATCCTCACAGCTGCTATCTCAATACTATCGGTGCAAAGATCGGTGACGTTCAAAGCCACATGAGGAATCTCTCTTCGTATGTGGTCTCTCTCCTCGTATATGGTAATCTCTCTTCGTATGTGGTATCAACGGGTGGTGAACTTGCGGCACTCCGTGCTTCATTTGATTTCATTAATCATGAACCACCGCAACAATTGACAGTCTTTAGTGACTCCAAGGCAGCCCTTCAGTGCATGCAAAGCCCAATGCGCCACGGACCCAATGAACCACTGGCCACAGAAATTCGACACATGTATCATCGCAGCCATGACAAGGGATGCAACATAATCTTTCAATGGCTTCCAGGACATTGCAGCATCAGCGGGAATGACCACGCCGACGAAGCCACCCGATCTGCACATGAAAGTAGCCAATGAGTCTTGATTCCGCTTTCGTGAATAGACGCTGCGGCTGAGCTGCGACTGATGTCCCGTGAATGTACTTTGCCTCTGTGGGAGTCGAACGCTTCCACCATGCGTCGTTTGCGTTCGTTGTCTCTGGACATACGGATGCACCTACCGCCTGCCTTACCACGACGTGAACAGACCATGATGTACCGTCTGTGGCTAGGCGTTGCATTTAAGAACTTGCATGCTTTCCTTACTGGAATGGCCAACAGCCCCACGTGCGCCACATGCAACATCGATGAGACGCTCGCACATATTATCTGTGTCTGCCCGTGATATAATGCTAAGAGACAAGTGCTGGGCAGAGTACTGGACTAGCAATCCAAAGCTCTAGCAAACTCTAGCAATCCTAATAATCTTACGAAAGTCTAGCAATGCTAAATAGCTATGAAAATTTAGCAATCCTCACACTCTAAAAATTGTAAAACTAGGAAAAATAAATCCCCCCAAAACTATAGCAATATCTGCTGGTGACATATGCGCCTGTATTTCCGCGCATATGCCCAGTTTTTTTTACTTCGGTAGGGGTTATGAAGGCCACTGAATGTCCAGCGTCGTTTTCAAGGCCAGTACCAGATTGCACAGTGACAACATTATTACATTTCATTATTCTTTGCCCTCATTTTTAAACAGTCCCTTGATACTGCTGAACTACAGGGAGATTGGAAAGTGGCGCATGGGATACCTATTTATAAAATAGGTGACAAAAATAACAGGACAAATGGCAGTCCTATATAAATATTATCAGCTGTATTCACGTTACTCGAACACAGCTCGTCCTCTCAAGTCATGCACTACATGACGAACAAAACCTTATTTGCTAATCAGCATGGATATCGGAGACGGTGATCTTGTGAGTCCCTACTTTTGAACTAACCTCTGATATTATTGGCAACTTGCACGACCTCGGATAAACGGATGCTTTATTCAGTGATATTGCGAAAGCTTTCGATGGCATGGCTCATCAGCGCTTGATATCAAAATCAAACTAATAAGGATGAAAACAATGGTTACTAACTGGATTGAAGAATAGTTATGAGAGAAATATGAAGCCATTCTGACAAATAATTCCACGTTCCAGTTGCGCCATGTTCAGTCTGGGGTCGCCACAGGGCTCAGTGTTGAGACCAACTTGCTTTATTGCGATTCGAAATATATGGAAACTCCAAGCGAACTGACGCCGTGGGGCTCCGCGTATATTTAGGTATATGCAGGCTCTATCGTTACCCTTGCCATATATGGGCTTAAGTGTTTGCCGGAGCTCGTTGGTTGCACGTAGCACAATTGGTTTCCTGCAGAGCGTTCTGATGTGGACGGGAAGGGCTGACGAGACACTGGTCGTCTTGGTCGCAAGCGCGTGTAGTGGTCTTATCCCGTTCGTGTCACAACGTTTTCCTGAAAACCGATTGCGCTATATGCTGCTTATGCAGGGTGTTTCGTGTAACTTGAGCCAAACAATAAAAATATGCAAAAGCCACGTAACTTCTCCAAGCCAAGCTAATGTTCTTTACCGTCGCTTGTAGATATAATAATTATTAAACTTCTGAAGTAGATGAATATGTCAATGAGAACATTGTAGAGCAATGTTAAATACTCCAGATACAGCTTTCTGTTGCTCAATATGTGCTTCACAAAACTTTTTTTCCGAACGTGTACGAAGCCCCGAATACACAGGAAATTGCCGCGCGACCAGTCGCTTGAGGCAATCTGCGTGCATTCACAAAATTTTTCAATGACACATGGGTGTTAATACTGAGAAATCTAACATAGTACGTTTAACTACGCGCAGTGGCAGTTTATTTTACACGTACATAAATAATAATGAGCCTGTTCAGCTTGTATTCTTATCGACACTGACTATACTTTTCGTACTAGGTTGCACTGATCTTCGCGATAATCGCACTTTTTATAACCTGTGCATTTATTAAGCGTTTGGGCTGAGTATGCATTGTTTCCTCCATTTCCTATCTCCCCCTCTTTTATGCTCCTAAAGAACCTTTATGGCATACAAAAAAAGAAAGAACAGAGTAAGCCTGTTTGTTTGATGTCATTATGAGCTGAGTCGGTCAAAATGTTCTGAGATAAGCGTAACCAAGCAGATAAGGACTTCAGAGTAACGATTGATGTTTCAAAGTTATCATCTTCTGGCGAAATAAAAGCATAAATTCACTAACACTAAAAAATAGCAAGCCCCTGAGCATGCTGAGTACAGTGAAATACTTCTTACTACGAAGAGCAAAACCAAAACAAGATAAAAGCGTGACCCAAAGTTTCGACAAGTAGACGTCTTTTTGAAGGCGTCATATGCTTTCCTCGGTACAGCGCGCGCGCGCACATATGCACATGCGCACACACACATACATATATATATATATATATATATATATATATATATATATATATATATATATATATATAGGGTGGTTCTTTTACAATGAAAAGGGGGAGTCAGGTGGGTGCGCGAGGCAACCACCGAGGGTGTGTTAGCGGCGAGGGTCTAGACCTGAAAGAAAGGTTTTGCTGATCATCTTCAAGTTCGATCTCCTGCCTTCCCCGTGTTTTCCCTTGTTACTGCGACATAGCTTCGTATTGCGTACCCAGCAGGTGGCGGCGAGGAACACGAGGATATCCTGAAGTCGTTATACATTTTCTTTTTTTTTCCTTCTGCGATTAGTGCAGCTATCACGTGTGAGCGTGCACGGGAAAAAATGCGCCGAATTTTGTTTGAGATATTGTTCGTGAGTGACGTCATCATCTACAACCTTGTCACTACACCATATAAGCAAATCTCGGTCTGAGTCACGACATCACGACCATGCCATAGGCGGCAGGTCCTGCATTACCAGGTCAAGTTTAGTACAGCGTTAAAATATATCAGATATGTTTCCCCCTACCTATGAAATTTGATAATTGATAAGCCAAATTAGCTATCGTGTGATAAGAGTACAGTTTGTACAACTTGGAAATTATGTCTTCACTCCTTTAAAAAATTTGCGAAACTTGGTTTGCTCAGTTCATTTTTACATCGTGGCGTATATTTTATAGTCGTACACGCCGCTTTTTCAGCTTCACAAGTTTCGAAGTCGCACCACAAAGAAGGAAAACGAAGCTCTGCCCCAGGATTGACAAGCAGGCTAGTTGCTTGATATTCATTTTAAGACCATTTCAAAGGGCAAGGAAAAGACGAAAGGCCGGGGAGCGATGGACAAAGCACTTACTCGCGACTGAAGGAATGAAGAAGCTTCACGTGTGCGCATCGAAACACGTATACACATTGACACATATATAGATAAATAGATATTGCTTACACTTTGTCTAGGGCTGACACGATGTACATCAACACCAGTAACTATTACAATCGCATATGCCTATCGAGCCAAGATTCACAGTGTTATGGACGATCTCAGAGCACACGTCAAGCACCTAGGTCACGCCGCTTTCCAATATCAAGGTTAATTGCCGGAAGACCGACCGTTTGTGAGGCTATAGTGCCTTATTCTTGCACACACAGATATCCATCAGATTATACAGCTGCAGGGAGAGTTTTGTCTCCTCCTTGGGGCATGATTGAGCCACAAGTTTGCGGGCAGTACCATAAATTCGAACGATGGCACAACTTTTAATATCAGCTCTCAAGCAACTTCCGCTGCTCTTGCTGTAGGCAATGTAGAACGATCAAACTCATCTATACACGGATGTGCCTACCACCTTGGTCAGTTCTACAAGATCAGTTATTTTTCCTACAAAAGTCACCACCTTGAAGCTCTCAGAAATCGACAGCCGCGGAGCTTGCTGGCCTTCGTAGCACACTTCGCACAATTCACGAGGAACCACCTCGAAAATGTCATGTGTTCTCAGTGGCTCAAAGGCAGCTTTACATTGTTCGTTTTCTGTATTACGCCGTGGACTCTGAACAACCAGTTCAAGAAATCCGTGAGCTCCTTCACCGCCTTCTCGAGCAAGGACACGACGTCGCATTTGAGTGTCAGCCACGGTGGCGTAATGGGCAATGAATGTCAGGCGTCATGATCTTCTCATGATGAAGGCGTGCAGGAACCAATCTCGCTGTCAAGAACAGATGGAGCAGCAGGACTTCAAGAGTTTTCGAATGATGTCACGCAATCGTTGTGAGACACATGTACATTTCAGTACAATATCTCCATCGGCTGGACGCCCATACCCCCATCTTTGATTTCGTCCCCCAACTGGACTATCCCTACACGGGACAACGGCACTTCACCGACTGTGGCCTGGTGTCGTTTTCACACAATCATTTGCTTTGCGCATCAAAAGGGAGGATAGTGCGCCGTATAGCCATTTTGACAGAATCAAATGCTTTCTCGTAATGGGTGTAACGTTAAGGGATAAGAAAAGAGAAGATTGGGTGAGCGAACAAACGCAAGTTGTTGACATCTTAGTTGAACTTAAGAAAAAGAAATGGGCATGGGTACGACATGTAATGAGGAGGGAAGATAACCGGTGGTCATTAAGGGTTACGGACTGGATTCCAAGGGAAGGGAAGCGTAGCAGGGGGCGGCAGAAAGTTAGGTGGGCGGATGAGATTAAGAAGTTTGCAGGGACGACATGGCCACAATTATTACATCACCGGGGTTGTTGGAGAAGTATGGGAGCGGAGTTTGCCCTGCAGTGGGTGTAACCAGGCTGATTATGATGACTATTATTATTATTATTATTATTATTATTATTATTATTATTATTATTATTATTATTTCCGTCTTTCATTTCCCCTTGCCCTTCACTGAGTGCAGGGTAGCTAACAATAATCTTGCCGAGTTAGCCTCCCTGCCTTTCTCGCCCTGTTTACCTCTATCCGTGTGTAGAGTGTACACATCCGTGTGTACCGCTATCTCGTGTGTAGAGGAACAAAAGTAGCTTTGAAAAATTATAATAGTTCACGCGAGAATTAGCAGATAACTTTCATACTAGCAAAAAAGTGGTGATGCTTGCTTGATCCATCCTCGTGTCATGCTGCATGTTATCGTATTTGCCTTTCTCGATTGCTAGCCGACTTCCACGTCCGGCTTTACCTTCCAGGTTTCTTTACGATTAACTACCGCTGTATGGTTGTGATTCGCTTACGTATACGCACATACATATTCTCATCACGCATCGCGTGCGCGTTGTGTATATCTTTATGTGAAGTTTCAGCAATAATGTCTTCACTGACGAGTAAGCCTCATTTTCTGTCATACCACTGCCTTTCGTTTTTTCATGGTAAGCTAAAAACTGCCGGGGCTCAGAGCTTTCTTCGGTGCCACCGGCGGATATAGAAGCCGTAACATTTCAGCCATGTGCAGTGGCCAGCCGGACACGCAAAGCCCCGATCTATTGCGAAACTTCAGCGTTGCCTAAATGTTTTTTTAGACGTACAACGAATAGAAACCTCACACGTTGCAAAACCATAATGGATAAAACGAGGCCACACGTGTGTTCTTATTGAACCGGCGGAGAGACCTAAATAAAAAAAAAGTAATGAAAGAGGGAAAGAACGTGTTGTACGGTCACGCAAGTAGCGAAGCCTAGTGCTGAATCAATAACTTCTCAAGCCGGATAACACGGCGGGTTATGCCTTCTACGAATGAACGCGTGTAAGTATAGCACCTAGAGGTGCTACACGGCATACCTACCGTGTTCTGATTGATCGTTCGGGTTTAACATCTCAAGACAACACACGGTATCTTAGCAACGCCGAAATGGAGAGCTCCGGCACAAAGATCTCAACTTTATTGTCGGGCAACCTGTATGTTTATCGTATACGTGTACGAGTGTTGTACACAGACAACACGGTCGTACTGCTACTTCTGCCCAGAAAGAGCGCATCCGATGCGCGTTTATTGATTTCATGAATTGCGGCGTGAGCGTATGGATATACCAACCAAAGTTAGCCACGCTTAAAACAGACGAAAAGAAAGCTGTCATAGTATGCGGTGATGAGCACCATATAGTGTACGATTATCTGTCCCTTTCCGCCACCAACATGTTTTCCTCTACTAATTACTAGGCGGATTTGAAGTACCTATTGGAAAAAATTAAACAAAGAGCTCGGTAACGTTAGCTGGGACACTCAATTACGTTACCAAGGCATCCCTTTGGTAAGGGATGCTTAGGTGGTACTGAGTTGGCCTAGAAGGCTGGAACATTCTGTGAATAGCCGGGGCGTAGTAGAGGAATTGAAGTACGCTTAAAGTCTTAGCGGCCACAGCTATCGAGGTACGTGCACCAGACATGCTGAAAAGGGTAATTGTCATTATTCCCCATTCGAGTTGAAGGACGACGAATGAGGGGAGCTTGGAGTGCGTTAAATACAGTGAAGGCAATCGATACAGGTCAACGCTCGATCGTCTGTATGTAGGCTCAAAGAGATTTGGTGAGCATCCACGTGTAAAGGGGCAGGCTGGCCTTCACTCACCACTTAAAACACCAGTCAGAGAGCAACACGATTGTTCTTGTGCTCCAGCTGAGTCATCAGGCAAATCGCTACGTTCAGCCGTGGCAGAGCCCGCAGAATATTGGAAAGTGCGGCAGCCTTATATATCTGCAGCGTCACCTCTAGTTCCTCGAGCACTCATCACATCAAAGAACTTCAGACAGGGCTGTGACTTGTGTCGTGCAGGCAACCGATACTTACGACAGTCATTAACGTGCGAACAGCCATACAAAATAAAAAAGAGTAAAAAACATGAAATGTGAGTTTTAAGTTTATTTTCAGCACCAGTCTCGCACACTGCCTAACACAGATGTCAGGAAGCACGCAGCTAGCTAGCAGACGTCTAGCTTACAGCTTGATCTAGCTAAGGCCACAGCTCGTAGCCGTATTTTATAAGCTGTACTTTAGATCTAGTCCTCTACAGGCCAGCTAGTAGCTCAGCTAATGCTTCCTGCACTCACGGCTAGTAGCCACATTGGGGAGCATTGGTGTAGCTGCGACGTAAACATTTATCGTCCACGCTTGCTTCTGCTTTGCTGATGCTATAGTTAGCTATAGTTACCATGTTTACGATTGTGGATTTGACATCTTGCAAAACGCAACGACCAAAGTAAAATTTTCACTTTGAGTGTGGTTAGTGTGTTTCACGTGCCAAGTTAATTCCCACACAGATTAGCTATTCGCAAGCCCTTGATTTCTTGCCACTGTAATACTGCACAAACTCACACTTGATAATCATATACATAAGTAATAAATATGGTGCAAGAAAATAGCTTTTGTCAATACATAACACCTGCAGCGAAATAGTCATTACAACGTTCACAAAGAAATGCATTTGTGCTCTCTATATATATTTTCTTCCACACCTTCCAGTTAAACTGCACGACAACAATTTTTGACTAAGCTCATGCAAGTATAAGCATTTCTAGTGATCAAATGGCGTCAGCACTAACCAGCTTTAATGTGCACGAATGTTTGTGAAGCTACATCATTCGAAATTTCCATACAATGTATGACATGTGCCGCTAGGCACGTGTGGCATGAAAAGGGACTTTTCACAATTCCCCTTTATTTTCAAAATTTCAGATTCAGGTCAGAGGCCCATCACCAGACGACATGCCAAATTTTCTTTATGCAATGGAGGCTGTTAGTTTCCTCATGGAAGCCTTCTACCGCAACAATTTTTCAAATTGGTTCAACGATAGCTGCACTGAAATATTTCAGTGCCGCGAACTGATGACTTCGGGAGGCAACGGTCTGTGCCGTTGTACTAGGCGGTCCCTCATAACAAAACATGGTTCATCGGCACATCTGCAGCTGTCGATTGCTGTTCACGCCTCGTCGTTCACTCAAGGCGACTAAATCAGCGTCACGTTAGACTAGCGGACAAGCAAACGTGTTCCGGAACATCGGCTCTTCGACCGCCCATAGCTGACAGGCGAGACGAGTGCCCGCCCGTGCCACAACTGCACCTGACACGAGCGGTGACGCGTAAACAATGACAGCTCACTTTAAGACGACAACGCCGTCCTCCGGCTGTCGCGAAGGCCCCTTTCCCGATCCTGGCCAATTGGTCGTCAGGAAGAGGTCACTAATTGATGAAGAGACCATTGTCGAGAACTCCCGTGGGAACGGCGTCGACATCAGGTTCACAGTCTGCCACGGGTTGGCCTCGTATGTGGAGGCCATTCTGCAACATTGAAGGCGGCAGTCTAGCAAAAAGGTGGGACGTCATGGGATGGATATTGTGAATGGTTCGGCGTTTGTGACTGGCCGAGAAAAAGAACCATGAATTCCCTCGACGATTCAAATGGCGAATTAAACAGGATAAAAAGCTGATCTGGACTGCTGTGAGGCAAGGCTAGGCTGTCCGAACACTTCAGCATGTTGTGTGCTCCGAGAGTCGTGGAGCCGCTTCTGTAAAACTCGATCATTTTTATTTGTATATAATCCTTTTTGTCATCTCTTGAACTTCGCTCGCCACCTTTCTTTGTCCCGCCACGTGGCACGCACCATCCATGGAACCTTCGGGTCCGCAAGGGCCCCCGACTTCACAACAGTGGCTGGCAGCTTACGGGATGAGTGGGCGTTGGCTACATCGGTGTGGTGAATGCTCTGTATTAGCTTCTCTTTTCTCCAGACTCATTAGCGCAGGCAGTCGTTAATCGTGTTCAGTGTTGTTAGTTATTTTTTTTTTCGTAAATCAAGGAAGTAGCATCTCGCGGGCTGGTTTAATAGTGGAGAATAAATACAGGGGGCACTGTAAACATGGATTAGTTTTGAATCCAATAACTCCTTGAAAGTCGTGATCAGGGGGCATTTTGCTTGGCCCTACGGAAGGCAACACGTAACAATAAGAGCTTTTGCAGAATGACGAGGGCAGTTGAAAGAAGGCCGGTAAGGCCAG
This sequence comes from Dermacentor andersoni, assembly GCF_023375885.2. NCBI lineage: Eukaryota > Metazoa > Arthropoda > Arachnida > Ixodida > Ixodidae > Dermacentor > Dermacentor andersoni. The sequence continues at coordinate 117,332,815 of NC_092819.1, read as the reverse complement.
GAAAATTATTTCCTAGGAAAAGAGCTCCGACAAATTCTGCACAGAAGGGACAAGGACGAGCTAATTATTACCTGAGGTATGCACTTCATGTTGCCAGAACTCTCTCTAGTACAAGTAGGCAGATGCTAGGAGAAAATTTTTGTTTCCTGTAGGGTACTGTTAAGGAAATTTAGATTCTTTAAATAGCGAATTTAAGTTTGAAAAGGTGAAGCTTGAAGGCAAGCGAGATCGCCATGGAAAAATTGGAAATGCAGGACCTTGCTTCTGATTTTTGAGGAGTTAGACATTTTCGCCAGCTCTTCAAAAACGAAAGAAGCAGTTGTCCACGTCATGAAGGCCGAAGATACGACAGTTGAAGAAGCTGGCGAGGCTTGGGAAACAATTGTTGAAAGAAAGCAAAAAGCAGAGGAGTGCCAGAGGCGCAAGCGCGATGCTGTAGAAATATGCAAGAGGTGCGAGCAGGAGGCACCGGAATGCCACGCTCTTAGGATGAAATAGCTTGAATGGGAAAGTCAGACGCTTAGATGGCAGATAGTGCGACACCAGATCCACACTTTCAGAACAGCCGAGATTACGGTTAATTTCCTCGCCGATTTTAATCCAGTGCGTAAGAGTGTGTCAGCCTGGACTTGTGCACCGAGCGATTAAGAACGCTGCTCCAGTTTAGTGTTGCTGCGTGTTTCCTGAACTGCTTGTCCAATGAGAAAGCGCGAAACCACGACAGGGCTAAGAAGCCTTTGTTCAGCCGCTTTGGTGCAGCACTTCAGGCCGACTTCGAAGGCCAAAAAGAGAGGGTAAAGGCCGAGCCGGTGAAAGGTAGTTCTGCCAGTGAAATGGCTAGTTTAGAAAGCTTTTAAAAAGGTGCAATACAAGTGACTCACACACAAAGCGAGGGTAGCGGCCATTTTCCCGCTTTGTAAACGCAGGGCCCTTTTTGCACGGAGGTGGAAATTTCGGCCAGAAACGGTGGAATTTCGGCCGTTCGGAGGGCCGAGAAAACTCTGACGGCTGGCCATACCACGTGGTCATACGCTGGTTGCAAAACCGCGATATATGACCCAGGACACCACAGGAATAACACACCGGGAGAGGTCGAAACCTTGGTCGTTCGTCGATGAAGCGGATATTATCATTTTCCCGCGTGTAGTGGGTTGGTTCGTGGCGTGTGTCACGACGATACATCGGGCGTCGAGAAGGCGTGCGCTGAGTGCGTTGGTCATAGCGCGGAGTCGGCGGGCGTGTTGTCATCCTCGACTGTGGCGCTGCGCTGTACTCCACGGCCGCTGCGGTAACCATCGGTTGCCAAGAGGCCGAATGTGGCGCCGTCATAGCCTCTCGTGACGTGTACACGCCATGGTGGTCAACAGTTGAATGCAACAACCCTTCGCGGCGGGAAAGTTCCTCGCGGACAAACTGTCGGATGGTCGAAGGAAGGTCAAGGCAAGGATTCGTGTCCACTCTGGCAACCGTCGTAACGTTTGCCAACCGACCAAACTTTGGCGCAATCCGACGCATCTTGAGCGTTTCGAAAGTTCTGCAGTGCCGAATGACGTCGGACACAGAACTGAGGCTCTCCTTTCCAATTAGAAAATTGTAGACATCCTCAGCCACTCCTTTCAGCAAATGTCCAACTTTATCTTCTTCCGACATGCGAGCATTGACCACCTTGCACAGCTTTAACACTTCTTCGATGTATGTTGTGCATGTCTCACCTGGTAGCTGCGCCCGTTGCGACAGTGTCTGCTCCGCACGCTTCTTTTTGGCGACTGAGTCCCCAAAACACACCTTTAACTCGTCAACAAAATGTTACCACGTCGTAAGCGCGTCCTCGTGGTTCTCATACCACAGGAGGGCGGTATCGGTCAGGGAGAACACCACATTGGTGAGCTGAGCGGTTGCATCGCACCCGTTGGATTTGGTTACTCGTTTGTAGTGGACGAGCCACTCGTCGGCATCTTCCCCCGCTTTGCCTCCGAAGGTGGGTGGAACTCGGTAGTATGGCAGTGGACTGCTAGGCACTGCCCTCGGAGTGGCTCCTTCTTCTGGCATGTCGAAGATGGTCACGGCTGATGGCGGGAGGGCGGCAAGTCGACGGCTTCGATGAAGCTGCGGCAGTGATGGTTCCGTTGTTGTGAGCGGTACCCAGCACCTCCACCACTTTGTTGCGCGCGAAGGAGACCGTTTGTAACCCTTACGGATGAAGGGGACCGTTTACTTTAAGTCGCGAAGGTGAGCGCAAGAGCGGTCAGCTGGTTTATCAACTGAGCGTCGTCCTCTTCTTCCTTCTTCCACTCGGGACCGCAAGCACGTTCACTGGTCTGCGTTTTCTTCATGCGTAACAATATATACATATATATATATATATATATATATATATATATATATATATATATATATATATATATATATATATATTTGCATGGTGCCGTCAGGAATAGTCGGGAAGCGTGCTCTATCCCCTTTCCAACCTTGTGGTGTTAAGTTAGCTCGGATAATCACGTTTGCAAATAGCAGACAAAAAAGAAAGGCTTTACGGATCGGAATAAAGATAACTCGTGATTGCCATAGCACTACCACGCGAGCAGCAGGGAAGCAGTTGGCATTTTTATTAGGGTGGGGAGATCAGCGTCCCTGAACCACTATTTCATTTTAGTTTGGCTTCAGGGCTGTCCACAGTCAAAATACTGCACGCCGTACTACCGATGACGATTTCTGTTAAGTTGTTGTTAGGTAACATATGACTGTAGGTTTTCAATTTTGCTAATTCAATATTGCCTCTAAAATTGCTAATTAAAGCTTTACTAAAATATTGTTACTAGTGCGCGATATTTTCCACGATGCCGCATCTGTATTGGCTGGCAAGCCTTACAGTCTGACAGCAGATGTGCAAATGCGCTTATCACAAGATATCAGTGAAGCAAAAAGTGTTACCTTGTAAGCGAAATAAAACACCTAGTATACCTGCTGTCTTTGCGATCTCTGTGAACGACAGTGAAGAGGCGGGGTGGGCATGCACGGTATCCAAGGCAGTTGTGCTGGTACTGAAACAACCCCCCCCCCCCCTCCCGGGAACTTTTCTTTATCTCCGCCTTCCTGAATACACCCAAGAGAGGGTGCGAGGGGGTTGACAGAAGACCATGGGCCCTGGCTGCCAGACGACCTAGCTACACCACTGACCCTCTCCTAGTACTTGGAGGTGAGCTTTCTAATGTCGCAGCTATCAGGTGCGTGAGCCCACAGCGCAGCGTGTTCTGACAGTCTGGCCCCAATATCTTGATACTGGGGCGCCCCGGGATGGTAAGCCGCCCGACCTTAAGTTCAAGGAAACACCTCCTCCGTGGTATTCCCCCGGGACAGCTACTTCTGTCGCGCTTAATCAGGAGGTATTCGAATTTTTCCAGTGAACATGTCAGGCCCCTTGACTCCGCATCAGCTTGTACGACGTCGATGCCGCGTTGCATGATCTCTTGAAGAGGTTGTGGACCATCCACCGCCGCCCACAACGTCGCGTCGTCAGCATAAAGGCTGTGGTGAAGCCCGGGGATAGAGCACAGCAGGTCCGGGAGCCCGCGCGTCGCCGTGTTAAAGAGAAAAGGGAAGATGACTGATCCCCCCGGCTATATTTCATGTTCGCCGACTTTGATCCAGCACTTCCTGTCGGTGAGAAAGTTTCGGACGTATTGGTATGCTCGGTTTCCGACCTTCAGTTGGGTCAGGCTGTCGGGCACCGCTGCATGGGCGTTATTGCCGAAGGCCTTTAGGTCGAGGCCCAGGAGGCACCAGAATCGGCGAGCATCCGCCGGACTTTCGGGATGCATCACCTGCCTTTTTAACTAAAGAAACACATCTTGGGTGGAAAGGCGCGGCCTGAAACCAAACATGAAGTGGGGGAACTCGACCCCGTCTTCTACGTGTCCATTGAGACGGTCCAGGACCACGTGCTGCATCAGTTTGCCGACACATGATGTGAGGGAAATCGGCCTGAGGTTGTCCGCATTGAGTGGTTTGCCTGGTTTGGATATAAAGACGATCGTGGACGTCTTCCACTCTTCCGGGCTGGCGCCCGTCTTCCAGCTTTCGTTCATGAACTCGGTGAGCTGCTCCATTAGCGGCCTCGCCCAGGTTGCGCAGGATCTTGTTGGTCATGCGGTCCGGACCCGGCGCCGAGTTCGTCCGCAGCTCTCTATTGTCTCAAATACAATAGTGACTACTCACCTGGGCGCTAAGCTTACGCTAGTTAAGCTAACTAATTGCCATGGCTCGTGCAATAAATCAAGAAATAAACAAAAATAAATGAATAACTGAACTAATGGACACATAATGCCCCTAAGAGTCATAACTTTGTTCAATGGCGGACTGCTTGACAAAGTATTATTAGTTGCCACACTTGCTAAAAACACGCACAGGCTGACGAGCACGCCGCTGGAACTATACCAAGTACTTTCCCAGTGATCGTAGGCGTGGCAAGATAGGGGGCTCGCTGGAGGGGGGGTATGTTAAAATTTTGCCTTCAAGGTCTATGCATCACGCATGATTCAGTGAATTTCATAAATATAATAGTAATTTCCTGGGTTTCACTTTCCAAAACTACTATATGGTTGCTTGGTTGGTTAGTTAGGGGTTATTGGCGCAAAGGCCACACAGGCACTGCTGCGCCAGTCACATGTCTGCAACGCAACGCAACGTTAAAGCGGGTAAACCTGCCGTGCGTTATAGTTGATGTAAATAGCCGGCAGTCCCTAAAAAGTTAATCAAGTTAGTATATGGCACTAGCGGATCATCTGCCAATAATAGGGCAGTGTGTAAATGTACATGTAAATTATATAGGTTTTCTAGAAGCTTTCGTCTCTGTGTTTCAAAGTGTGGACATGCCATAAGGATATGTATTAAGATGTTCATTAAATTTTTCGCATATCGGCGTGTTTTCTTTTCGAAGGAGAAAATTATGTGTTAGATGTGTCAGCCTAATCCGAAGTCGACACAATATCACCTCATAGAACCGTTGCTGCTGAGTGCACGACTTCCACTCGCCAATTACGGGTTTAGTAAGATGAAGCTTGTTGCTAATACAATTCTCCCATTTTTGTTGCCATTTTGCCATAATGGCCTTCCTTATTGTAGTGATACTAATCTTGTATGGAAGCGTTGGGTATGTTGTGTATTAACGCGCTGCCATTGACGCACATCTCTCTGCGGCTTCATTACCCGGTATGCCAACATGGCTTGGCACCCAGCAAAACCTAATTGATGTGCCGTATTTGTTTGATGTTACTATGTTTAAAATATCCCCAAACAGGCGTTCAGATTCAGATTTCACGTGTAGAGCTTTCAGTGTGCTTAATGAATCTGTGTATATTACTGTGCTTCCGTGTTTGTCAGCGATGATCTTCTTAACTACACTCCATATTGCGTAGACTTCGACTGTGTAGGCCGAGGCATGTTGTGGTAATCGAATACTTATTTCCCAATGTTTCGTAACGGCCCCCCACACACGTGCTCTTTTGTTTTAGATCCATCAGTGTAAAATTCTATGTAAGTTTGGTATTTTTACTTAAGAGCGCAGAATTCTTGTATAATGTGTTCGTGTGGAGTGTCTTCCTTCTTTAAATGTGTCAATGTCCAGTCCCATAACGCTGCGAAATCTTACCATGCGGGCAAACACTGTGGCTTTCTGGCAACCTGGAGGACATCGCGAGGAACGTCATAATTCCGAATATATTGCTCATATCGCAGGTCAAGCGGCTTAATTATGTTTGGTTTGTTTGTATAGTGTAAGCGTGAGTTGCACTGTATGACAATATTGAAGCATATGTGTTGTGGTGAGGACTGAATTCTCGGTACGTAAGAAAAAGTTAGTAGCAGCCTGCGATGCTGTAAAGGAGATTCATTACAGTCAACATATAAACTCTGGACAGGGGATGTTCTGCAAGCACCATTTGCCAGTCGTAGTCCAAGGTTATGCTGGATCAGGTCCTCGGATGTAAGATTGCCTGGTTAAACCATATATGATGCTAGTTTAATCTAATATGCTACGCAACAAAGTATGGTAGATGCATAGCAGGCATTTATGGTCAGACCCGAGTGTTTCCAGGAGCGGACTTTGAGGATGTTAAGTGCATTGTTCGCTTTAATTTTAGGGCTATTCATATTCGCGAGCAAGTTCAACTTTTTATCAAACAAAGCACCCAAAAACTTCTTTTCTTCTTTTACCGGTAGTGTGGCTTCCTGTAGCTTAAATATGAGATCTGGTTGTTGGCTTCTTTTTTGTGTAAAGACAAAACTAATAGATTTTTCGCTTGAGAAACGATATCATTTTTCAGATGCCCACTGCGTTAGTTTGTTTAATGTGATTTGAACTTCACATTTGCAGGTTGCCAGGTTCGATGCACGATATGCAATTTGTAGATCGTCCACATATAATGAATGCATTACAGAGGATGGAATTACATTATTGACCGAGTTCATTTTAACCACAAACAATGTTGTGTTAATACGCATCCCTGTGGCACACCACTTTCCTGAATGAATACACGTGACAGCATTGTTCCTAAACGCACTTGGAATGTTTGCTCCTATATGAAATCGGCGAGACATTTGAGCATTCTACCGCGGATTGCTAAATCTGCTAAGTCCTTTAAAAGACGAAACCTCCATGTTGTGTCGTACGTATTTTCTTGATCAAAGAAAACAGTGAGACAATATTACTTGTGTAGAAAGGGCGCACGTAACTCGTGTTCTAGCCGGACTAGGTGAAACGTTGTAGAGCAACCTTTCTTGTACCCACACTGATGATTAGCTAGCAGCTTCTCCGTTTGAAGGACGTATGTCAATCTTATCTTTATAATGGCTTCAGAAGTATTTGCAAGACAACGTCTGAATGCAATAGGTCTGTAGCTGGTTGCTGTCGTGGGAGGTTTTCCAGCTTTCAAGAAAGTGATTATTATGGCTTTCTTCCACTCATTCGGCATTGTTACCGTTTGCCAGATTATATTAAAAAACGAAGAAAGATTTCAACTGCATTAAGAGCTAGATGAGCGATCATACCTCAATGTACTCTGTCCGGACCAGGTGCTGTTTTTTGTCAGTGGTGAGTACTCTATTGATGTTCTGTAGTGTTGAAGGGCCATTATACGATCTCTGTGAGCTTCCTGTGGTCGGAAGCTTTAGTTTTTCTGCGGATTAGTTATATTTTAAAAATGTAGCAGAATAGTTTATTGAGCTTGATATATCGTGAAAATGATGCCTTATTATGTCTGCTTGTTCTACTAAATTTGTTTGTGTACGTCGGGATGAAAGTATGGGTACCGTGTAAGCAGTGTAGTCGCCTCTAAACTTACGAACCTGATCTCACATTCTTTGGGAAGATATCCAGCTATTTATGGACGAAACATAATTTTTCTAGCACTGTCTTTCGGCTTGTCTGCTTGTGTACCTGGCTTTCGTTCTTGCTTTTTTGAAAGAGAGTGGATTATGTTGTGTTGGGTAACGCCGAAAGATACCCCATGCTTTGTTTAGTAGTTTTTTTGTTTGTGTGCTTTCCTTCGTCCACCAGGGTTTTAGGTGATTTCTTAGAAAACCAGAGGATTGTGGGATTGTCTCTTCTGCTGCAGCAAGTATACAGACGATAATCTTATCATTCATTCCGTCTAGGTTTAACTAATCTGATGTTATCCAGAGTGGCCTTTCCAGTGCTAAATGGTTTTCCAACGCGGTGGTCTTAATGGTAGGGTAGGGAAAGGAGATGTTTTTTAAATGACAGCAGGAATATGGTCACTACCACAGGGGTTGTCAATATTATTCCATTGAAAATCGCCAAAAAGAGATGGAAATCATAGTGCCAAATCTTGGCAACTCATAGCTACTGTGCTAGGGGAGTAGCAAGGCGCCGCACCGGTGTTTAAAAGGCATATGTCATTTGTTGGGATAAAATCTTCAAGTGTTTGACCCCTGATGTCAGTTGTTTTACTGCCCCGTAACGCGTTATGTGCGTCAAAATCACCCCCTATTAAAAATAGTTCTGGTAGCTGGTTTAAAATTAACTGTAGATCTCATACAGTAAAATGTGAATGCAGCGAAATGTACAGTGAACAAATGGTTATAGTTTTGTAAGCTAAAACGGCGACAGCAACGGTTTCTACGTGAGTGTTAACGGGAACGTTAACTGCAATCCCTCTTTGCGCGCTCAAGCGAGCGCTTGTCCTTCGGCCTCGATGACACCGGGGTTTTTTGTGTCGACCTTCATCGCTCTCTCTGAGGCGCTGGAGGACCGAGAGTTGGGCACCGAGAGACGTGTCTCGCGCCTTGGAGTTTTTTTTTTCATTTTAGGGCCCTGCGGGACTGGTGTCTGCGGGGCCGTCGAAGTGAGTGGAGGAGCACTGGCTGCTTCTACCGTCGGGTCGGGGAAGGGGGGGGGGGGGGGAGGGCGGGTCACTGCGGCACCACTCCACATGGGCTCGGACGACTTCTGAGGCCTCTGCGACGCTGCCCTCATCTGCGTCACATCGGCATAAATTCTTCCCGGAAGATACGATAGTCGCTTTCTGGCTTCATAGAAAGAGATTTTTCCGTTCACAGTTAGTGCAATTACTTCTTTTTCCTTTCTCCAGTAAGGGGAAGCCCACGAGTAAGCTGGATGGTCTCCTTTACAGTTAATGCGATGTGGGGAAGAAGTGCAGTTGTGCGATTGATGATCATCGGAACTGCATTTATCACAGGTTGTTTGGCCTACATGTGGCATGCATGTGAAGCGTGTACGACCCTTTGGCCCTTGAAACATCGTCTGGGGTTCAGGATATATGGTCTGACATTGACTTTAACACAACATGAATCGAGCGAGGTCGGCATTACGTTTGTTCCGAATGTGAGTATAACATCTTTGGTGGGGATTTCTTAGTCGTTTTTGTGCATGACTATTCTTTGTGCTTTAGTAACATTTTGCTCCTAGAACCCTTCTAGCAGTTCGTCATCGCTCAAGCCAATAATGTCTTGTACATATATTACTCACCTGCTTGTATTGAGTTCTGTGGGCTGAAACTGTCACTGACGCGTCACCAATACTAGTAAGTTCAGAGAGCTTCTCTGCGTGATCTTTATCATTTAGCTCTAGGAGGAGGTCACCGCTAGACATTTTGGAGGCTTTGTATGCCGGTCGAATTTTGTCTTTCAGGCGTTTGGCTACGAGGAATGGAGAGAGCTTCCTTACTAGTACGTTGCTTTTGCTTTGGACTACATATTATTTGGGGAAAGATTGAGCGTTGCTTCGAAAGGACAATTGGAGTGGTGTTTTGGTGCGGCATCTTTTCAGACGCCGATCATAGACAATAGAGGTTTACGCTGCCATAAGAAAATGTGTATGTTCGACAACAACGCCGACCACCCATCACGGAGCCCCACGAGACGAGGCGGCAGAGCTTGTATGCAAGCCTGCACGACGCCAGCAGTACGCCGTCACTCTAACCAAACATGGTGTACCCAAGGTAGGGTAGCCACACCAGGTTAACCCTTGCGGCCAAGGAGAAAGTAAATGGAAGGAAGAAGATGACAGGAAAGGTCAAAAAGTGAGAGAGGAAGATGAAGTTTTGAGAAGAGAGAGACAGGAAAAGGCGACCGTAGGTTTCCTCCAAGTGGGCCAGTCTGGCGGTGCCGTCTATTTGAAGCAGAGGCCAAAGAGGTGTGTTGTCTCCGGGGGGCCTTAAAGGTCCAAACACCCAGCAACGGGTCAAACCCCAGGATTCCCCTTTTCCAGGCACGGCTAAGCCGCGCACAGCTACACGCGGGGGGTCCAACCCTCGAGTGCTCGGGTGCGTGTTGTCGCAACACACCAAACACCTGCTGACGCCAACACCCCCCGGCTTCTAGTATATGATTAAGAGGCAAGTCGCAGTGGTGGACTCCTGATTAACGTTGAACATTTGGGGTTCTGGCACTCCCACCCCATCGAAATGTGGCCGCCACGCCCGGGGATCGAACCCCTGTCCTCGAGCCTAGCAGAGCTACTATTCAAATATAATGGCGCTGGGCAGAACCACAAGAATATTGTCAAAAGATAGCACAAACACAAAAGCCAACGTATTTTATTATGATCAGTTTAACGTGCCTACTGGTGTAAATTCTTGGATTACAGTTATTTTGGGCTGTTCACCATGTTTGCGGTATTTCCGCCCAAAACTGCTTTGGTTGAAAAGTGAAATAAAAGCTGCAAAATGTTCCAATTAACTAGTTTCTTCAGGGTTGAAAAATCTAAGCATAGATACATATCTCCTCAACCCACACACCTTGCGGCGCCGCTTCCCCTCGTGACTTGACACTCGCCCTCCATGTTGTGGCGCTTGCTCGGGAGGCGTGCAGCAGTTTCTTTAGAGTTACGCAAGTTCAGACATTAAATAGTAAGTGCTACTGTTTGCGCATGTGTTTTCATCGCATTTTATATTGTTTAATACTTGAGAAACCATGAGAGAGCACCGTTAACCCGCCCGAAGCAAGTAGTTCTAGTGCATATCACCTGAATATCTGTGTGTCTTCGTGTTTTTATTTTTGTTGTTGTTGTCGCCTGGTGTTGGCTGTCTGCTGCTAGTCGTAAATGTTATCAAGCGAGGTCCTTCTCCAGCCCTGCCAAACTTCCGCATACCACATTGCTGTAGTGTTCTAGTGTACTGTTCTCCGCATTTATTGAGCGAATGGCTCGGTTGCTGAATCCTTGTTCGTAGGCGCGCCAAGGGTGGAAAAATATTTCCTTTACTCCAGCGAAAAAAGAGCCGATTGATTGCGTTCAAGCAGGCCTACGGAAGTCGCGTAGCGTTTATTTATTTTTTTATTAATACTGCCCATTTCACAAGACATCGCTGCAGGGTGGGCATACAAATATATACAAATGATGCACAATCAAGTAATTTGTACAATAGCAAACACTAAAACGCTAGCAGATTTAATACATGAAATTATTAGTAGCAGTACGCTCGTATGAGTAAAAATGGAAATCACGAAAAGTACGATGACAGGTTTCGCGATGATGCGGTCAGATTATTCTACCAAAATCCCGATACAGGGTTTTTCCTAAAAATTTGTCATAGAAACTGCTCAGCATGTACATTGATTTCCACTATAGCTAATGTTGCGCTTCGCTTGTGTGACAACTGTTGGTGCGAGCGCAAAGTGCAGAGATTTTCAAAATCAGGCATGGGAAGACCTTTCTAGACGGCGCTAAAGGGCCGGGAAGAGTAAGACTCCTCGGCTTTAGAAAGGCGCTGGAGAGTCGCCCAGACAGGAGCGTTGGAAGCAGCGCGAGCCGTGTGTGTGTGCGTGCGTGTGTGTACCAGCGGTGCCTACTTTTCCTTCGGACGATCACCCCTTCTCCCCGTCTGCGGACGCGACAAGTTGGCGCCGGGTGCTAGCAGGTGCGCGTATGAGACGGTTATGCCCATTTATGATCCGATATTGCGCCTGCGTTCCTCACTGGACCAAATCTTGCTAGGGTGATCTAGGATACTGGGAGGGTGAAGCTTTACCGGAGAACAGCCACGCCACCGCTCTGCTTTGCCGGACCCGTGGGCTTTCTCCCGCTGTACAAGCTGGGCCAAAATGGCGGGCCTCTGCTATGCGCTTGACATTTTGATCGTTATTTGCTAACATTGCGATAATTTACCTTCTATATTACACTATCTAACTGCAAGATAACTCTGCAGCGACTCGCCGCACAGAGAACGCGTTCGTATGCTGTAAATATGGGGATTTTGTATATTTTCTACTATGCTTGCAGGTTTGTCACCGCAATGGTCCGCACTTAAGAGGCTATTTCGGGCACATTTCAGCGCGCACTTCAGTTTGAGCTGATGTACTATAATTTAGTTAAGTGTGGCATGACGAACGTAGAATAATAACGTCGAAAATATAATATGCACGAGATGTCGCGCATAACCAAAAGAATGAACCAGATATAAACGGCTTGCTCATGCTAACGCTTCGGGCATTTCATTTACTTTCTTTTATTCCATGCAAGTGGATTTGCTTTGCAAGACTTCCTTCCGTGCTCTGCTGTTTCCTTGTTTACACAAAAGTAAATTTGGAAATTTATTCCGTATACTCGCCGGTTGGTAGGCAGCAGCTATACTTGCTGATGGATTATTACGTGGTTGTAATTACATAATGAAAACAGAAAACTTATTATCAGGACGTCAACTTTTCAAGTTTTACTGCCATTGAGGGAAACAGCAGTACCAAGAGGGATAAATGAAAGTTTATTGTGAGAAACAACGAGAAAGTGTTCTTTCTTCAGCCTAGGTGGGCGGCTGTCTTAAACCAGAACGCCGTTGTCTTATTTATTATTTATTATACTTCAACTGCCCCGTTCATGGGTATTACATGAGGGGTGGGCTGTCACATCAGCAGTTGAAGTGATCGATGAATTCCTTGAATTTGCTGGGGGCGCAGTGGTGCATGGCGTCGGTGGGCGGGTTATTCCAGCCCTTGGCTGTTTGTACAAAAGATGAATGCCGATGGGCCGAAGAACGTGCTGCTAGTGGATAAACTGCATTTCCATGGCTTGTGCGGCACGAAGTCCGGTGGGCAGGAGTGATAGCAGATAGGGAAGGCGATGCCTAATAGAATTTATACAAAAGAAAAAGGCGAGAAATTCAAAGGTTTTATTATTGGCGCGGGTTTAGGGGAGATACGCTGGTGTAATAGGAATAATCCGAATAAACAAATTTATCGCACGGTTTTGAATACCTTCGAGTGTATGTGTATGGTGAGATTGAAAGGGGTCCCACACTGCGCGTGCGTATTTCAACTTAGGCCGAACTAGTGTTAAGTATGTTTGGATCTTTAGTGAAGGAGGTGCAAGTTTTATATTTCCTCGCAAGTAGTCAAGTACATGGTTAGCGTCGTTCGTAACATGTGATATGTCCGATGACGAAGAAAGAGCGGAAATTCATTTTATGCCTAGCTATTTATGTGCACACGGGGAGAACTTTTGACGCCGAAATGGCATACTTTAAAGTTTCGTGCGACTGTGTGCGATAAAATGAAATCAGCACGGTTTTTTGACTGCTCAAGTTCATTAACAATTTTTCGCACCATGCTTGAATGCGGTTAAGATCTAACTGAAGAATGGCAAAATCGGACGAATCAGGTACATGGTGGTAAAGAACGCTATCATTGGCGAATAGCCCGGTGTTAGACTGAATGTTAGTAGGAAGGTCATTAATGTAGATCAAGAAAAGGACCGAGGACTGTCGCACGCAAGAAAGAACGGCGGACATAATGGAAGAAGCGTTGTTAGCGTAAACTACTGTCGGTTACTCAAGAGGTCACATAACCGATAAAAATCGAGAGCCTTAAATTTAGGCGCGATACTTTAAAAACAAGAGTTTGGGCGGAACTTTAACGAATGTTTTTTAGAAGTTTAAAAACAGGGCATCGACTGGTGTTATCTATGCCAGAGCTAATGTCATTCGCGAATAGTGCAAGCTGTGTGTCACAAGATAGGCCCTTGAGGAAGCCGTGTTGTTTAGGATAGAAAAACGTGTTAGCTACTAGGAATTTTACGATGTTACGATGCTACGATATGCTCCATAACTTTTGAACAAACACTAGTTATGGAAATGGGACAGTACTTAGGATTGGAAATTGAAGTACCTTTCTCTGAAACTGGGAATGGTTCTGCCCGCCTTCCAGTCCACCGCCACCGCTCCAGATAGAAGAGATTGCTGCAAAATGTGCGCTAAGATTGTTCTTGATACATGTATTGTGTTTTTGAGTATTTTCGAATTGATTCCATCAAGGTTAGATGAAGAGGTTAGTGGCAATGACTCAATAATTTTCAAAACTCCGTTAGGTTCAAACCTTAATGATGGCATGATGTCGCCGTTGAAGAATGGGGTGTCAGGTAATTCGTATTTAGGTTCCTGGTGAATACGGGGCAGAAAGATTTGTTCAGAATTTGGGTGACATCACCTTCTGGAACACGGTTGTTGTGTTCATCAGTTAACGACAACAGTTTAGGATAACTGGGATTCTTCCAGAATCGCTTTGGATTGTTTCGTAATATATCTGGCTTTGTGTTTGAAAAGAAAACAGTTTAGCCTTACGAGATAGCGCTGCGAACTTTTTATCTGCAGCAGGGGACTTGGCCCATGCGCATGGGCTGTTGGACTGTTTCGCCGACCGGAATAATATATTCTTCTTGTTACTGAGGCGTTTGAGTGACGCGTTGAAGCAGGGGGGTGACGATTTTTGTATAACGGTAATGGTTGGAATGTGCTTCGTAAGAACCTCTTGCCTATGTTTAAGAGGGACTAATTACACTCAACAGAGCGCCGCGAAAAGTCTGTAAGGAACCAATCGTACAATGTTGTTAGTTCTTCATTGATGCCCTGGTAATTTCGCTTGTCGTAGAGCGTGATAGCTTTCTTATTTTTTTTTTCTGACGTGATAACTTGAAATGAACTGTGGCGTGGATTACAGCGTAAGCAGGTCAGCTAAATATGTAAGTGGTGATATGCTATCGGCATGCCAAGTTAGGATTAGGTCCTGTATGATTAAGGAATTATTGAATTCTCGAGTTGGCGCAAAAACAAGTTGTGACAAGCCAAAAGTTGAACACGTCTCGAAGAAATTACTTTCCACGTTGCATTTTGATGTTGTAAAGGCGACATCAAACCAAATTATCGTTGGGAAATTTAAGACGGCGAGTATTAGCATGTGAGCACTGGGATTAGATATGGAAAGTAGATTTAGGGCGCTGTGTAATTATGTTACGAATGAGGGATGAGTGTCAGGGGTGGATAAAGAGGATAAAGAGGATAAAAATTATTGTAATTTATAAATAGTAGACCTAGGGGGTGAACGGAACGTTGAGAGGACTGCAATGAAGTCGTTGGCGAGGGGCTAACAAAACACCGCCGCCTCGTTTTGTCTAGTGGTGAAGTCGGAAGATTTCCTGATGTGGGAAGCAGGACAGTAGTTCCGTATAAGAAATTGAAGACCGCAGCCATGTTTCTGTTAGTACTATTAGGCCTTATTCAGTGGTATCAATGAGGGAACGAAAATCGTGGCGTTTAGGCACAAGGCTCCAAATCTTAGTATATATTAGTGACAAAGGCTTACTGATTGAGTTTCTTTCAGAAAAATTGTGAACTTGTGGCTATCGTGGTCGAGGGATTACTTTTTGCGTATGTGGTTTTGTCAACCAAAAGTTCGTCATGAAGTAGCTTGTAAGGTTTGTGCTAGAGCTTGCCGAACTCGATGATGTGTTTTCGCTCAAGGCGGGTGTTTGGTGAAGAGTCCAGACCAATACTGTGATTGGAATCTTTAAGCGTCTTTGGCATTTGGAAGAACGCTTTCTTTGCCTTTGTAGCGCGATAAGCGCACGACGATTGGCCGCTTTTGTTTGGTTGGAACCGGCCTATTCTGTGAGCCCGCTCCACGCTTCTTGACTCGAGGGATACCTGGAGTGTTTCGTTACATAGTTTTAGTACTAATTTTACGGATTGTGCCCATGCTTCCTTCGCGCTATCATCGAAGCCAAAAAATAGAAGGTTTGACCGGTGAGCGCGGTCCTCGCAATTGTCAATCCTGTCGGCTAAAGTTTCAATAGAGCTGGCGTATTTCACGACAAACGTCTGAACGTCATCAACCTGGTTTTTAAGCGAGGCCAGGGTGGAACAGTCGTTCTCTATTTTCGTTAACCTAGAAATGACGTCGCAGAAAGATTTTTGTTTTCGGACAGTTAGCGAATGGATTTAATTCCGTTTAGTATGGTTTCCTGGGAGGAACGTATGGCTGCTAGCTTAGGCATGATATCACGACACGATTGTAACGAAACAGAGCATGTCACAAACGCTCTGTTAATGCCGCAGGCCGGGCCCGGTTTATCGAACTTCGCTGATCACCCAGCCTCTGTGCCTTTAACATTCCCTGCCACGTTTCTTCGACGGCTTGTAGCGGTTCTGGGGCATCATCTTGACTGTTTCACTCGCGGTGTGGGCACACCAAAACCATGTGGTGGAGGGTGTGTGGTACATAATAATCTCGGCATAGGTATGAGAATTTGGTGGTGGGCATCCGGTGCATGATAATTCCATGACCATACGTATTCGTTTGTAGTCTACGGAGGCGGCGGCTTTTTCCATGCCTAATTTTGTATGTGGTAGAGGATAGTGCCTTCTTTTCAGTCGAAATGTTGCAATATTACGGCGTGGTTGATGGGAATGTATTCCATCCTCGTCGCTTTCCGGAGACCATGAGGCAGGAAATCCCGGATGGTATGCTGTCCGGTGACAGCATGTGCTGCTTCTTTTTCTGCCAGGTGTTCGTCGTCTGCGGTCCATGCGACGTAGGTTTCAGGTAGTTCGTGGCGTCGCGTTACCTCTTTTAGAACCTTCACTGCAGCGGCAGAAATTCGACCTTTTGGAAGGTGTCTACATACCGTTTCCGAGACGCTCAAGATTACTGCTGTGCCTGTGCATGCGGCGATGCCGAAGACAATGGCCACTTCCTCTGCCATTTCTGGATTTCTCGCCGGTATGGTGGCAGCAACTAGCTCATTCCCTTGATTGTCGGTCACGGTAATTGGGTATGCTCTTCTACCTGGGTATTTTGCCGCATCTGTATGTCTCGTGTTGGGGTTCTTTGAGTATATCTTGCTGAGTGCCCTAACTCTTGCTTGTCTTCTGTCTCTGCGGTGTGTTGCATGCACGTTGTGAGGTATTGGAGCGACTGAGATAGAGTCACGAAGTGGCGGCAATCGGGCTTTCGCGTCTGAGTCTGCTGTGAAGTTTTCGCTGTACGCGAGTTTGCGAAGTACTGCGCTGCCTGTTTGAGTCAGCTTAAGGCATTCCAGCCGGTGGCCGCTGCGTGCTTCATTCATTTCTTCCCAAGTGTTATGGAGTCCAAGTTGAGGAGTGCCATGGTTGAGGTCGTACTGGGAAGACCTAGTGCGCTCTTGATTGTTTTTCTGATGACGATGTTGAGTTTTTCATTTTCCGCTACCTTGAGAAGTAGATATGGGGTGCCATATGTGATCTGGCCTGTAAAGAGTGCTTGGATTAATTGGACGGTCTCTTGCTCTTTAGGTCCTCTTCTTTGGGTGTTTATACGCCGAATGCAATGAGTTACTTGTGTTAGGGTCTTATGAAGCTTCGGAAGCGTAGCTGTGCCAGAACCGTCTTTATGTATTGTGAGGCCAAGGACGCGGAGGGAGCCCACTTGAGGGAAATCGATTCCATTGAATCTGACGTTGGGATCTGGGGCGATGTAGACTGGCGGTCTTGCCCGGGTCCTTGCCTTGAGTATAAGTAGTTCTGATTTTTCGAGGGCGCACTGGAAACCGCATTTTGAGGGGTACTGCTCTATCTGATCGATCGCCTCTTGGAGAGTTGTTTGCTGTTAACTGGTTGTGGATGCTTTTGACCATAACGTTATATCGTCAGCGTATATTGCATGGCTTAAACCTTCGATGCCATCAAGCTGTTGTGGGAGCTTAATCATTGCGAGATTGAACATAAAATGTGAAATAACTGACCCATGTGGAATTCCTTTGTTGGGCATTTCGAATTTGTCGCTTCGGATGTTGCCGATACCCACCGTAGGCGTGATATCTATGAGAAATTCGTGTACGTACTGATAGGTCCGCATTCCGCAGTTTGTGTCTTGAAGATTCTAGAGGATTGCTTCATGCTTCACATTATTGAAGGCTCCTTTTACACTGATTGCTAAAATAGAGAACATTTTAGGGTGTTCAAGGTAGTCGAATAGGTCTTCCTTGAGCTGTAGGAGTATAACTTGTGCTGAAAGGAGCTGTCAGAAGCCAAACATTTTGTCTGGCATAAGTCCTGAGTCTTCGAGGTATGTGGTGAGGCGACTGTAAACCATGTTTTCGAGAAGCTTTCCAGCGCAAGAAGTAAGGGAGATGGGCCGTAGATTGCTGATGTGTAGTGGCTTGTTGGGTTTTGGTATCATAATGACTTCTGCGTGCTTCCATTCGACTCGCCTTTTCCCATAAGTTATTCATGTAGTCGAGGAGTTCATTTAGGGTCGTGTCTGGGAGGTTTCGCAGGATCTCGTTGGTCACCTTGTCATTTCCTGGCGATGTGTTACCGGTCAATTTGGCAAGAGTGGCGTGGAGTTCAGGAAGCGTGAAAGGGCTGTCGAGGGTGAGGTTTGGTTCGCCTTTGTACGGTCGGGGATCGGTGATCTTGGGGGCATTGTCTCCGACAAGTTTACGCTTGATTTCTTCCAAAATTTGTTTCTCACTTCCTGGGCGGGAGTGAATCATTTTCTTGAGCTCATGTCTTTGTTGGTCATGCGCTTTCGGCTGACCGCTTGCTCTCGTAGGGTTAGCTGTGCTAGCGTGAGGTGAGACCTTAAAACGGCAAAAATAATGGTAATTCTAGGTACGGCGCATAAAGTTGATATTCTCGGGCTCCACTTTCGTGCCGATTCCGTTGATACCACAGTTTCGATTATTAAAAGCAGGTATCCGGAAAATTGCCGAGAAATGCAGGAGCCCATGCGAAGTGCGTCGGCACTGCATAACCTTCTAGCGGGCCGTTTTTCAATAGCAGTGCCAATATTTAAAGTTAATAGAAATATTTCTATTGCACTGGTGGTAATTTAATGCAAACACACATGTTATCGTCATGCAGTACAAATGCTTGCTAGTTTACGTACCGATACTACATTAGGCAATAAATTACGCTTACAAGTATCCCACTGGTGGGCCATTTGCATATGATAGCTTAAGACAAGTTGCATGTCACAGACAAAAAGGACTCACGCATTATATATCAAGGTTGTTGTAACAGTTAACCTTTTCCATAATGTATGCGTGTACGGCTGGGTCAATAACAGATATTTATTCATTTGAATCCGAAAAAAATGAAGTTGTGTATAAATAGAAATTTTTCTATAAGGCGGAGGTGCCGGACAAACACAGGTGACGCAGATGTAAGTTGAGTTGAGTTGAGTTGTTGTAGGCTACTGGTGGGATTAGCCTTGCAGTTGCTGCCAGCAATTGCTCCACCGTAGCGACACTTAAAATAAATTAATTACATAATCAAACACAGACCTCACAATTACAAATGGTCCCTCCTCAGTTCACCATGCGGAAGCTGTGACGAACTCCTGTCTTCTTGCGGGGACCCGAATAACACCCTCCTTTCCGCGTTATACACAGCAAAGCACAATAGGTAATGTTCTATGTCACCGCACACACCACATGTTGAACATAATGGTGATAACGCCAGGCCAGTCTTATACATCCACGCAGGGGTACGAGCAGAGCCCGTGCGAATGCGGAGCAGTAAGGTGGCTTGGTATCTTTTGATACCCTTGATCACACATGGGTTGTGAGGTGAGCTCCACAAAGAACTGAAGTGGCACAACACCACTTCTCTGAAGAGTCTGTTGTCGTCTTGAAGCACTCTTCTCAATGGATTCCCAGACAGCGCTCTATGGGCGAGGCTGTCCGCCATCTCGTTGCCTATGATACTTATGTGCGAGGGCACCCATTGGAAGCGTATGGAGAAGCCTTTGATATGGAGACTGTGCACCTAGCGTAGGGAGCTAAGACATAAGGCATCAATAGGGAACCTGTGCTCTAACCTTTAAAGGGCAGATTTTGAATCTGTAATAATGACAACAGGTTGAGGCGTACAAAACCATAGTTCCTTTAGAGCTGCCTCAATGGCAACGCTTTCGGCCGTTGTGGAGGACACAACTGCAGTGAAGCGAACAGACCAATCATACTTCAAAGAGGGAATGTGAAAAGCAGCTGCACTAGATCCTTTAACCTTGTCCACAGAGCCATCAGTAAAGATTTGAAGATGACGTGCATATTCAGTCTCTAGATGTTCCAGTACCAGCGAACGCGTTTCCGCCAGAGGAGAACTCCGCTTAGCGCGTACTTGAGGAATTGTCAACGAACAATCGAAGCTCGCGAATGACCAAGGTGGTTTCAACCTCTTAGTTCGACCTCTAGGGTCAAGACCCAGGTACCCAAGAGTATTTAGTGCCAAGTACGCTCATGCCTCAGATCTCTTTCGAAGGCGCTGTAGAAGGGCTCGGCCTGTTGCCGTCTGTTTGAGACGGCCAACTTGCATCAGTAACCTTTGTGAAGCGACTAGGCTAAGAGGTCTCGATAGAGATTCATAAAGTGCTGCATTGTTAGGAGCAGCCTGCGGAACGCCAAGAGCCCTTCTTAGGCCCTTTCTGTGCACAACCTCAAGTCGTTCCAGCTGTGACATCGAGGGGGAAATGAAAGGGAGCTGATACATTATTCGACTTGTCACTAGTGTATCGTGCAACCATTGGAGAAGGGTGATTTCCCCATTGCTCACTTGCAACTCTACGGATCACATTGAGACGCGAAAATACTGATGTCACAACCGAGTCCACTGCTCGTCGCCACTGTAAGCGGTAGTCAATAATGACGCCCAAAAAACGCTTGTGTTTCAATTGTCGAAGCCAAGATTGATCAAGGTTTATCTTCAGCCGCGCATACCTTCTTCCACTACCTGGAAACATGATGAAGCCAGATTTTTCCACCGAGAGAGTCAACCCAACACTTTGAAGGTAATTTTGAACTGAAAGTAATGCTTGTCGAGCTATCAGAGCAAAACGCTTGTGTTGATATCCGGTTAACGAAAGACAAATGTCGTCCACGTATATCGACATATGGACATGCCTGCAATGTTTTAGCACTTCAGCGGGAAGACCAGCCTTTACAACGTTAAAGACCGTTGGGGAAAGAACACTTCCCTGAGACACACCACGCGATACCGCCCTTTCGGTGCTTGTGGTACTTCCTAACCGCACTTGAATTTTACGATCACTGATAAATGAGTGAATAAATCGCAGAAGATAGCCCTGTACGCCCATGGCCTGCAAACTATTTAGTATTGAGCTCTGAAGCACGCTATCATAAGCCTTTGATACGTCTAGGAAAATAATTAGAGTTGAAAGGCCGAAAGCTCTATGATGTTAAATATGGCTTATCAAGTCCAAGACGCTATCTTGCGCGCTTAAACCTGTTCGGAATCCAGTTATGCACGTTGGCAGAGCCCTTTTATCTTCGAGCCACGAAGATAAACGCTTACTTGCCAGCTTCTCCACGAGCTTAGCTACGCACGACGTCAGTGATACAGGACGATACGAGGCCAAGTCTGTCATTTCTTTGCCGGGCTTCAGCACTGGGACAACACAAGCCACCTTCCATGAAGGAGTAACGTCAGCAGTCTCCCACACTCGATTGAGGTAGCTTAGGAGCATCTTCCGGTGTTCCAGAGGTAGGTTCTGCATCATCTGGTTGGTGATGCCGTCAGGACCTGGTGCACATCGACGCCGCAGGCTGCTGAGTGCTGTCTGTAGCTCTCGAAGTGTAAACGGGGCGTCTATCACAGGCGTAGATGTTGCAGGCAGAGCGCAGGGATGAATTCCTGAACTTGCACTTACAAATGCATCTGCAAATTCCTCTGCCAAGCACGCTAGAGGTTTCTGCTTGCGCAGTGCAAGCGCTTCGAAAGGGCTACTACGACGAGAATCACCAGCAAGACTGCCAATGACTCGCCAAATTCTCGTCATCGGTGAGAAAATCGTCAAGGTAGTGCAGAAGGACGCCCATCTGCGACCTACCGAGCTTGTTCGTATGGCGTCGAATGGCAGAGTTAAGCCTATTGAAGGTCGTGTTCAAGGATCTGTCGTCCTTCTTCCGCATCAGTTGTCGCTCCGCCCTTCTGCGCGCTGCGCAAAGGTTCCTGAGTTTTAAACCCGGAGTCGGAAAATGATTAGGCAACTTGACCGCTGTGGTAGCAGCCATCTTACCGGAAATCATTTTATCTGTCACATCACCAGAAACACATGCAAGTTGCTCCCTGTATTTGTCCCAATTAACAACATGGCTAATTTTAGAGCCGCGCATATGGAAGTCGGCAGTAAACACTAAAATTGGATAGTGATCACTTCCCATGCGGTCAGGTGCAGTTGACCACTTCACTCGGACGTCAGGTGAATGCAAGGTTAGGTCTATAGATGTGGCTGAGGCTGGTGGCCGGAAGAAAGTGGGACTTCCGTCATTGGCCACGCACAGGTCCAAACTGTCGATAACTTCTACCCGTTTGCGTCCGCGGGAATCTGTCTTCCTGTCACCCCAGAAAGAGTGATGGGTGTTGAAGACCCCGCAGATAATTCGGGGCGCTGGGCAACGGTCGCAAAGCTGCTGGAGAAACAAGTCCATTGCTACCTTCTTCCGCGGAGACACGTATACGGATGCAACAGAAAGAGTTCGGAAGCCAAGCCGTATGCTCACAGCCGCTACCTCAATACTATCGGTGCAAGTATCGGTGACGTTCAAAGTCACATGAGGAATCTCTCTTCCTATGTAAAAGGCGGCACTTCCCGCGGGAAATGACTTTATGCTGCAATTCTTATGGGCGACATATCCAGTCAAAGATCTCCCGCTTGCAGGCCAGCCTCCGAGAGGGCCAATACTGGAACACACGTATCTTTCAGAAATAATTTCAGTTCCGCTAATCGACTTATAATCCCAGCGCAGTTCCATTGCATATTAAACGGCACTTTTCGGTGATTTTTAGTTGCACGAGGTTGAAGAATACTAGCCATATTATAAGGTAAAGGTCGCTGCGAAGGTGGTAATCATGGACTCAAAAGAAAGAACGAGCTGTAGAAAGTTGTTCAGTGTGCCAGTCTGCATCGCTTGAACATATGAACGCAGGACTTCAAACAAAACTCGCAGAAGGTCGGACAGGTCCTGATTTTGGAGCTCCTTATTTTGCTGTACGCACTGCCTCACAACTTCAACAAAAGTTGCGGACTGGGACCCACTCTTGGCCACTGCAGCTGGTTTCTTCATCTCTTTTGAGGCGAGGGAATGTCCTCCATGTTGTCGAATCTGGCTGTGATCGGGTCGCTGAGAAACTTGGACACTTTTTGCTGCAGCAGATCGAACAACCTGCTCACCCACAGAGGACTTTGCCGTCTTGCTAGGCTCAGGTCGCTCACTGATGTTGCTTGTTACCACCCTACGAATTTCCGACTCTAACGCAGGGAACTCAACTTCCGAATCTAACTTCGGGAACTCGTCACTTCCAGGTATCCGCTTCTCAGTAGGTTGTGGTTTGGGACCACTAATGAAGGACACTCGGCGGTGTAAGGCGCTTACACGGAAGGGGCAGCCACCGAAACTCGCTGGATGGTCACCACCACAATTAGCGCAAGCAAAATCTGCCAGGCTTTGTAATCGTGGGCGCCACCGCATCGTTTGCAGCGTTGATCTTTGATGCAAACTTTGGCTACATGCCCAAAGCGTTGGCACCTAAAGCATCGGGGAGGAGGTTCAACGAATTCTTTGACTGCATGCTTGGTAAAACCGAGGGCAATTTTTTCGGGGTGCTCGGTGTTGGGAGCAAACGTTATGACAACAGAGTTAGTAGGTTTCGCTGCCCATTCTTTTTCTTGAGTCTCCACCCGGCGCATCAGACGTTTCACGTGCAGAACACCTTGCGGTTTCAAGTAGTCAAGGTCGCTTTTCGAATACCACACTGGTACTCCCCTAATAACACATGTGTTAGTCATGTAGGAGTGGGGCAGCCGGCCTCTAACTCTTACGTCACCAATCTGAGAGCACCGGAGAAGAATGTCAACTTGCTCTTCCGTTGCAATATCTAATTAAAGAGCACCTTGCGTTGTGAAGCGGCTGCAAATCGGGGCAGATCCCAGCAGTACTTTAATGGCTTCGAAGAGCCTGATAGGGTTCCGCTCTCTCAAATCAACACCTTTCTGTGTTGGCAAAACTACCACTGGGATTCCGACCGTTCTTTGCTTCCGATGACTCACCACCTTGAAACCGTCGCTGTCCACTTCCGCCATATCAGCCACTTCCTCGTCAGGGTCGACGATAGTTGTGTCGTCCCCACTGAGCGATGATGACGCACTGGACTGCTTATCGTCCCTGATGTCTGGCAGTTCTACACCTTGCGACGCCATGGCCGCCTCCGCCACGCTGGCTTCCTTCGGATGGCGCTGTCCCTTTAAAGAAGCCGGCACCGCAGCAGCCGTACCTTTCCCATAGGAACAGTACCGCCTTAAAGATGCGGCCGTCTTCCAAGGATATAAATAACTCACTTAATGAATAGCAAAACCTATGCAAAAATTACAGAGCTGAGGTGACAACAGATCGAACAGCGTCGTCTTCCTCTTACGCAGATGTAATATTGAATGCTTCTGCCGGCTTTACCGGATGTATCCGCATCTTATCGCCTCCAGACCCCGCTCCTTTTTCTCTTCTCATCGGCTTATCATACGTAAATACAAGCTCCTGCTTTTTTTAGTCATCTGGCGTAATCTTAGTAATGGCGCCTCAGGATTACATTATCACCTCCAGTCTCCTAACCTTTCTCGCTTCTCACATTGAGCTATCATACGCCGCAATGTCGTCCCCCCGTTGCATCACCGCTTTATTTTCTTTACTTGTTTGTTTAGTTTCTCTCTTCTTTTCGATTATTCCATAGTTACGCGCCTCCGCCGCAATGCTAGCCATTGCAGCAATTCAGAGCGAAGTGTACTCATTGCACTTCTTGATAAAGGTGACGGAGGTAGTGCAATGCCAGAAAAACATGGCTTGAACGAAAGGCTGATAGAAGAAGGCAACTTGTCCGGTGCAGAACCGGATCGTGCCGAACGCGTCTCTCAACTGTGTGATGAAGGCCTCATTTTTTTTTTTGCATTTGCGGCTTTGTGACGAGGTAGTTGGTTCTGAAAAGAAAGTGTGAACACTGTCGCGATGTCACACTGTCTTTTTAAATTGAATTTAAACATTTTTACAAGCTGTTTCAGTACTAGGGAGCTTCATAACGAACACGTGATGGACGTTATTCAACAAGCAAAGTAGTCCTTTATCTAGCACTTAGCATTAGTAATCGTGGACAAATGGACATGATATTACTTCATTTATCAAAGGTATTTGTTTTCTTTTGTCCCTGAAAGTAATAGCAAAACTTAGAAGTGTAATCGGAAATGAATTAATTTTTTCT
The DNA here is from genome assembly GCF_023375885.2 of Dermacentor andersoni. Lineage (NCBI taxonomy): Eukaryota > Metazoa > Arthropoda > Arachnida > Ixodida > Ixodidae > Dermacentor > Dermacentor andersoni. The sequence goes on along the minus strand of NC_092819.1, from coordinate 117,307,772 downwards.
TTTATTGAGAAAAGATCTTTTTAACAAACCGCTCACAATTCGGGGGTTTCGGGGGTGGTAAATCAGAAACAGTCCCTCTAACCTAAGGAGTTCCTCGATGTTCCGTCCTAGAAACCCCCCTTAATTTTAATCTTCAGAAGTTATAATACAAAAAACTGACGGTACAGCTTTTCGCAAACGTCCTAAGTATATATATATATATACATATATAGATAAGTTCACAGCTTCGCAGATCACATTAACACTGATCGCATTCATTGGTTAGTCAGTACACCGCTGCGCCAAGTCACAAATGTCCGTTATTAAGAAAAAATCCGTAACCATTGCAGTACCACCTCAACAGCACCCGTCTTATATTGCTTACACTATTAGTGGCATACCATGAGCTAACGTGGAACATAAGCAGTTAGACCTTACGTTGATGTCTGCCCACAGATGGGACAAAGAGGTTGAGAACGTCACAGCAGCCGCACTACGTAAGCAGCTCTATGTAATAAGATGTTTAAGAGTGACACCACAGTCACCAAAGCTACTAGTCCAATCTACGTTCACAAGACCAGTGTTAAAATATGCTAACACGGCTTCGCTCCTTTGTTCTCTAGCTCATAAAATAAAATTCGAGTCAGTACAGCGCAAAGCCATAATAATTGTGTACAACTATAAAAGCACGGACTCTCCCACTAACTTTCTGGCTTCTTCTGGCATCAGGACAATATCAACTAAGACAAAGCAAGCACCTCTCAAGTTTTTTTTACGACCTGCTGCATGATCGTTATAAATTAGATTTGTCTATGTCGTATTTTCACAGTCGCGCCCGACTCACCAAAAGCATAATTACTTTTTGACAGGGTTCTCTTTCAACAAGGGCTCGTTTGGTACGTTTGGTTTGGGCTCGTTTGCTCTTACAATACCCGAATGGAATTGGCTAAATCTAGGTGTAACGGACGCCCAAAAATTGCCCGCCTTCACGGCGAAACTGGAAAATACAACTCGTAGTACCATCGCCATTACCGCACACACTCTCTCATTTGAACGATACTTCTGTTTTCTTAGATTCCTGCACTTGTACAATATTTTTCCTTATCCTATTATTTGATGGTTGTGAACGCTCAAATGTGTATCGGTTTCTTGCTTTCTTGGCGAACAAGATTGCTTATGTCACTGCACATCACTTCGTTCTTGTAGTACCAATTGTTTGGTACTTTATTCCATATTTATTTTTTTGCAGAAGATATCCAATTCTCTGCCGGTTTGTGCATCGCTTTTTATTTTTTTCAGCATTATTTTTAGTGTTTGCACGTCACGCATGATTGATACGGCGTTGATTCTCTGTGCTTGGTAAATTGGTTGCAAACCTTCCTCGGCGGTTGCACTTCATGTCATGTGCGCAGCATGCATATCTCGAAATGTTAATTTCAATTTGTATGTGTGATCTTTGTTTTAAGTGCTCTGTAGAAGGCTACTTTATTTCTCGAAAAATTTTGTTGTTGATTTCTCCTGCTAGCAGAACGTGCTTGCTTGCACACTGTCAAACATTATTACAATATTGATGTTCTTTGCGTGAAAAAACTATTTGGACCACATTCATTGCTTCAATCCTACCCTGGCGGATATGCTTCGCTTTATTTTTCGTTTTGGTATTTTTGGATAGGTGTGAGTACAGTGCACACGATTTGAAAATGTCGTTTCCTTTTTCTTGAAAACACAATTATGTATTTGTAATGCCCACCTTTTATGCTCTCAACTGAGAGTGGCAGTATTGAGAAAAAGTTGACAGTCACTTTAGCAAATGCAAAAGAGGATGATGCCGAAAGCCTGCGCGCTTACGACACATACATTAAATAACTTGAAATCCTCATTTGAACGCGTTACTACACATTACTTCTGTTCTACCATAGTACGTGGGTTCGACTGTCTTACATAAATATACCCTAATTAACTGTGCCTTAATTAACTTCACCCTATTTAACTCCAATGCTCGTGTATTTGGCCATCGATGGTGGCACCGTCAACTTTGGTGCCATTGAATCTAGGTCCCACCAAAGGTCGAGGGTTCGAGTGCCTCAAATTTTGGTGCCGTAATGCCGGAAGGTCAATTTTTCGATAACGCCGGGTAACGAATTTTTCCACCCATGAAAATTTAAGGCTTTCGCGTTAATAAAAAAAACATACGGTACGAGAAAGCAAAATGCCTAGTTGACTAATCAACAATAAAACACTAAACAATATTTCAGTTAATTATTTTACGGTATACATTTCAATCGATGAATTCGCAAGGCATATTCAATTGGACTGAATACTGAGGTTGGCACCGGATTCGAGATCGCGGTGTGAAACTTGCGGTAAATATTCCGTGCGGTTGCAGATAGTTTTTTTTTTTTTGCGAGAAAATAATATTTTAAGCATTGAAGCAAAAAAGTGACCGCAACGTCTCAGAATTTCATCGAATAATTACAAAATTATTATCTGGCAACTGATGTAGTCTTGAGGATTCGTTCGAAGTGACAAAACACTTTGTAGTGGAACATTTTTTTGCATTGGTGGCTGCCAACGCTGAGAATTTTCCCTTTGCTTACCGCAAACTCAGTGACACATGCTCAGTTACTTGACCCAAGTTGTCGAGAGGCTCATTGAAGAGTGGCACATACCCAATGCATTTGTGGCTAAGCTTCCTAACGCATCGGGTTGCCCACCTCGAGAAACCCTTGTGACGTTGCCTCGATTCCACTCAGCATCGCAGCAATTTATGGGATATTTTTCGTGATTCTGGACCGGCACATTTTCACTCGTCCATATTCGGTTGCCCAAGCTGGCATCACAGGCGTTCCTTGAAGAGCGGCACCCAGTGTCCTAAGTTGACATCAAAGCGGTTCACTGAAGACAAGCAAATGCCTAGGGGCATATACCCAGTGCTCCAAGTGACTTATGTCTACAGCAATTTACGTCAGCGTGAAAAAGGTTCGTTGAACAACGACAGGCCTGTGCAAATTTCCACATACTCTGTGACATAATCCTGTTATGGCAGCACATCAGCCCGATGCACTAACCATTCGATCACGGGGTACCCAGGGACCCAGGTGAGCGGCGAAACGGTGAGATACAAACATACGGAGATAGATAAATAGATACAAACATAGATAATTGGATACCAAGAGTCTTAGCCCATTGATAATACTTTATTATCAACCGAATTTTAACATTTGCAACATACAGTCCTGCCAATGCGGCACAGGACATGAAAAGCAGCGCCTGGAGACCAGAAGGCAAATCAGTGATAATCAAGCCATAGCACGACGAAAGAAAAACAAACGCGTATTCACACAATCCATAGATAGGTAATAGCGTTGGTTTGCAAGAATTTTACAGATATTGGCAAAACGCACAATCCACACTATATAAAAGATAACATGAAGTACAAAACGAACACGTACGCCCTTGGACGTCATTCCTGTAGAGCGGCAACATAACTTCAACACCACTGAACACTTACACTCAGCACCTCTAGTAATAACAATGAAATAAAGATTAAGGCGCGGCAGAGCTTTTTTCAAGCTAATCATAGTCGTTAACTGAAAAACACTGCTACATAGATTATTCAAATTTTACGGGACAGAATAACGGCGTGATCGGAAACCGTATCCTGCGCAACAACGAGGTATCATGTGTCGTTCATGAGGTTTGAGGCAAAAAGCGGGCTAATAGCCAATTCTGAAGTTATTTGTCCAAAGTCGTCTTCTTATGGCAGTTTAGAACAACAAAAGATTTATATAAAAAACTCAGGCATTTTAAGCGAGTGTCGATCAGTGTCTGGGGAAATACAGTCAGTAGTTTTTTCTAGTATGTAACATAATATAAAACGTATTCTATTCGAATGTCTAAAATAACAGTGATCATAGACAGTTAGTTGCTATGTAAAAGCATGCCATTATTAGAAATGCATTTATAGAAATGCATTATTAGAAATGCATGTCATATATAATATTGTAAAGTGAGTGCTGCAAGAAATTTAGAACACAGATGTGGGAAGTGTGAATTACGCGAGAAATCGCTGCCATAAAGTAAGCAGAAATTTTATCGTCCAGGTGTATTTCACAAGGGTGCCGAAACAGGAAGAGCAGACGGAATTGTGCAGATGAAGTAGTTAGAAATTTACCATCCTTAATATGTTTTAAATGTAGATTACTTTTCTGTTGCAGGCGCTCAAATCTGTTACATTTGCCTCCATCCAGTTCATCAAGTGATTGGTTGGTTTTTCCCAAGCAGAGTCTACGTTAGAAATTTATTTTTCATGGACTGAAATGACAGCATCGTCTGCCTACTGGAATACGGAAATGTAAACAGCACAGAAAGGAAACAAGAACATTAACGAACAACGGTTTAGTATTGAAGGATAAGGTAGGTCGCCTTTTAGAATGGAGGGATTGCTAAGAACGGAAATCAAAAAAACGGAACCGCAGCCTGTACTGAGAGAGGAGCGCTGAGCTAGGGAAAAGTGAAGAGGATGTTGGGAACATAATATTGATGAAGCTAGTTTAACGTCAGTGAATAATGTGCAGTGCCGCGTGTGGCTACATTGTTTCTATGTGTTGCTTTATACGAGAGAAGAAGGAGATGGGTCACAAGTAACCTTACCTGCTAGTGAGGTCATTCGACGTGGCGGTGAAGCTACAAATAGCATCATCAAAAAAAAACGCGCTTGCTGGTTGTTTGATGGGGAGCTAGGGCTCGCTGTTATGGTCGGTGCCCATTATGCGTAACCTACAAAACATGTCGCGTTAGCCGAGGAATGAGTGTGATGAACCACCAATGCATTACCCTCGACATTACTGGCGCCTTCCGGAATTTTTCACTATTTTAATTCATAACATTTATCTGCTTCCGCTAGGTCGCGTAACTATGCCTGTGGCAATTGTAGCATTTTCCCTAAGCATGTAACACGTCTATTTCGCTGCGAAACATTCTTTTCTGCCTGCAGCCAATTTGTGCCGGGCGAGCCCATCTCGTCGTTTTTGTAGGCCTATCCTGCTGAAAATCCAGTCTGATGTGCCAAAGGAGAGACTAGGTACCTTGCTGGCGAAGCAGTGCACCGACACGGACAAAGTGAAGACACACAAGGAAAGACAACATTCGCTGCTTGTGTGTCTTCACTGTGTCCGTGTCAGTGCGCTGCTTCACCAGCAAGGTATGATGATCAATCACCAACGAGCCCAACATTCCCCTTTACAGAGAGACTAGGTATTTGGCACTTGGTGTGTGCAATGTGCCAACGAGAATCCTTTATCATAACTACTATTACAGTCTGCCTTATTATCAACGCTACAGCGTACAATTTCTATATAAGCGTTCGCTGCCCAGCCCTAACATTTTTCACACAAACATTTTCTGCAAATCACGAATACTTCGCATTATGCACATGTCAGCAACCTCTGAGAATGGGATTCCCTTCTCTATTCTTTTTCGTCCTAGTTTGGTGTGCATGTTTACCAGCTTTTTGTTTATTTTTCCTGTCAATTTATCATCTTCCTCTTCACTGTACTATCCCTTCCTGCTAAAATTCCGTCTTGGTACTGGGGTATTTAAATAATTAGGTCCAGAAAAATAAGTAAATAAATAGATAGATAAATCAATGAAATATTTAATTAGGCTTTCCGTCATCCAAATTGAATTTTGATGACAGCCACCTCGAGTACATTTGGATACGAATCGCCGACGCCCAGCGCGACATGTTGAATTTCTCAGCGAGCATACATGGTACAGTTTCCATCCGGAACGGTAACTGATGGCACAGTTCTTAGCGACTACATAGAGCAGCCTACTGGGAGAGCCGAGAGTCGGAGGGCCTGTCAAAGCGGCGCGAGACCACTTTTTATCCAAATGGAGAATTGCATTTGAATTAAAACATTCTAATTAAGAAATACTTCGCCACAAAAAGTACTTTAGTGCGTACAGTAGAAGCGGAGTTATTCGAAATCAAACAGGCCCTTCGTGGTGCTTCCGCTCCATCGATGCCTTGAAGGGCGAAGGCTACCGCGCAGACGGGCGGGCCCGTAACGCTCCGCCTACCGAACGTCACCATGGGGCACAGTTCAGATTTGATTTGGCATGTCAACGTAGGCGCCATTACTTCATATTGGGCACTTACGACGCGCCAAACAAAAGCCGAATTCGGTTGTCATCAGCCACCGGACTCGTCGCGGCACCCCACCGCGGTCGTCGTATCTACGCTACGCACCTGAGCGCAGCTCATGCAACTGTGGTGCACACGCGCAGCATTTACATTGTGTACGACTGAGCTACATTACGTAGTGGCGCTCATATGCCCCACTTTATCCGTACTACGTGGTGCGGAGCGCTTTGTCCTTCACCATCTTGAGCGACGGATAGCCGCATAAAAACTTGCGTATTTTGAAGCGCTGTTAATAAGTGTGCCAAAGCGTTTAACCAGGAGCGAGCTGGCAAGCGTGTGTGTGGTGTGACCTTAAAATGCGCTTGTTTCGAGGCTAGTTGAGCGTTCAAAACTAGCTAAAATTAACGAGACCCGACGGCTGGGATGCCGATAAGCAGAATGGGAAAAGTTTGATTCCTACGCTGGCACCACGGCCGAGAGTGAGAAAATGATAGGCGGCTGCTACTGGAAGCACGTATTATTGAAAATCAAAGCAGCTTTTCGAGTGCTTCAGCCTGTTTATTAAACTTCGTCAATAAATATACACAGAAACAGTAGGAAGAAGCGCACTCATACAAACACCCTTCTTGATTGAGGTCATGTATTGGCCAATAGCAGTTGCGTTGGCAATCTTAGAAATAAAGCTTCCAAAAAAGCGTGAGGAGCAGGCTTCGGTTGAAAAGAGACCGTTTGAGAAAAAGGTGACTACGCACTCGACTTGCCAGCTTCAAGCGCGTCTTCCAAATTTTGCTGAGACGTTCACAGCAGTGTATGATAGTGGCGGACTGTTTTTTCATCAAGCCGAAGGATGGTTTAGGACCCCTTATAGGAGAGGTTTAACTCAGCTTAATAGAAAGATTATGTGACAAGAGCTTCAATGCTTTACAGCGCTATAGGACACTTTTGGCTGACTAGGGTGACATGATCGTTAAGTGGGTGCCATATTACCCACTCGCGGATATAATATTTTGCTCGTGCACTTGTACCTTATATCAATAATGGGCGAATAGCAGGGTCTCCGCCAGTCGGCGGACTTTCGTCGAGGCTGCGCTTTATGCTTTCATCATTTAGGCAATGGCCATTAGCCTTCACGGAAAGAGCACAGGACGACCACACAGACTTCTACAATCCTCAGTTAATTATATGACCCTCCGCTTTCCTCGTCTCCTTATCTATTACTCATTTTTACATTTGGGCAACACAGCCGTCAATAAAGTATAAATTCGGCATCAATTCATGCATCAACCTTCCAGTTCATTTTCACAATTGCTTCTGCATGGCGGTTGATTCCTTCTCTGAGACCGCGCACACAAGGGCGAAGAAGCATTTCGCGCTTAGAAGGCACGAACAAGAGTATTTCTTTGGCAGTCCGCCGAGTGCTTCTGCGATAGATGATATTCTCCAATACAAATGCTATTAGCGCCACTATAATTCCCTCGCACCACACCTGGAAATAAGGCTCCAAAACTTCTAAGGATAAGACCCATACGTGGCTTCTAATTGCCATTGTTCGAGCCTCACGGCGGTATCGCAGCTTGAAGTGTTCCATTGCCGTGGTGGCTTCGAACAGTCCCCCATCGAATGAATTAGCAACAACTTTCTGAAGCGCGACTCTGAAGGGTGACCTGTAATGAACTATTGGTCCTGAAACCCATTTGGCTGTCTTTTCTTTAAGAACTACGTACCCTAGCGTGTCCAGCTTCTGCGAGATATTTTCCGCCAGCTCTTCAGGCAAGTGACCAAGGGCGTAAGACACTTTTGAAGTGGGCTTGCCATAGCTACGTGTAAAGCAAACTGCCGTCGTGCCCGGAATCTTGTACAACTGGCTTTCGGTCTCGTAGTCACTGTCGTCGCCGCAGAACACAAACGTAGTGCTGTATCCTAGTTTGTGCTTGTCACTAATCGTTGTGAACACGGGAAGTTCTCCGACGAAAGTTATAGTTCCCAGCATGCTAGTCAGGGCACCCCTGAACACGCTAGACATCAACAAAGACAGGAGAAGCCATAAGCCCACGAGAACGCGCACCAACGTACGAGATCCAATGACGTCGATTCTTCTTGAGTTCTGCTGAAGTAGGCACGACAAAAGCCAAAGGGCGACACGCGCCGCGGCTCCTTTTCTCTGACCCCGGACACATAAGTGCGCAGTGAAAAGACACAAGAAGCACATACAGCTGGCGAAAAAAACGAGCCACAGCTGCCATTCGAAAGGCAGAGTGAGCACCACGGACTTCGAGGTTCGGGGTAGCTTCTTCACTATCTGAACGTCTTCAACGCCTGCCACGGAGCTCACAAACATGGCGTGGGGGTACATCCTACGAATGGAACGCGACGAGCGGAGGTCGTTGGCCGGGTTGTAAAGCACACCATCGAGACCCATAGATTTGACGAAAAATCGTGCGAAGCTCGGCGACCGGTCGAAGTATCCGTGCCGATTCAAACTGACCGTGGCGTTCACAGAGCGAAGGGCGTCTATAAACGCCCCGATACTGGGCAATAGACACGTCGTAGGATAGAGACAGTGGACGGAGAGCGTGGCACTGTTGAGTGCTCGCTGAATGAGCCACGATCTTTCTTCACCTCTTTGTACGTTAAGGGGAACGCAAGAAGAACAACGGATGTTTTCTCCACGATGCAGCACTACGTGCCCTCTCCAAAACTGCAGGATGTACACATCGACTTCTTCGAGGTAAACGGACACTATACCATCCGGTGCCGTGTATATGTGGCGAGTTCGGTTTGTTGGGTCGACTATTACGTAGCTGACGTACTTTGGCGGTCTTCGACCTGCTTTGGTGCCAAAGGATGAATTCCCGCAATCCAGGAAAACCATGAATCTGCGGCACACTTGGTGCTCGAAGCTCTCGTTGACTGTGCTGTCGCTATGGCAGGCTGGTGGATCATCCAAAACACTTGAAATGTTGGTGAAAAACATCCTCGGTGGCAACTCTCGATTACGGAGGAAGTTCTTTATAGTTAAGTAATGTCGTTCTAGACACGCCTTAGGGGTCGCAACGTGCAGTTCTAAGTTTTCTGAATAAGCACGTACAAATGACAGAAACGAAGCATCATTCAACATAGCGTCAAGTTCGTTGCTGACTTCTTTTGAGGATGTTGCGTAGAAGCAAAACGGCCAAATGAGGTAACACTTAGCGCAACGCAGTGGCAAATACATCTCCAGTGTGTGCCTCTAATGAATTCAAGCGAACTTTAGGAACCTTTGGCTCAACTCTCCCCGTCAAGTTCAGCCCGTGCTGCTTGATACTGGGGGCTCAAGGAATATGAAGGTACTGGTGAAACTGAAACAGCTTTTAATGGATGTTTCGCACGACCTTCGCCGTTTTGGTAGCAACCGTGAAAGCTTTTACCTGCCATCTCGAAACATACAGCAGTAGGCAATGCTATCTTGAATAGCATAGAGGTAGGGAGCGGACTTCGTGGACTTGGGTTTTTTCGTTGACAACTTTGTTTTTGCTTCGCTACGTTGCATGATAGCTGTGTTGTGTGGCGGGGTGATATCGGGCAGTAGTTGCGGCATTGATTTTTACTGGCACTAACCTCGCACCGATAAAGACTCCCACAAGGTGCAAACACATGGTAAAGTTGTGCAGTGTCACGTCATACAACGATTTAAGCAACATTAAGGAAGTAACGGTTATTTTCATGCACCTCCAATGCAAGACGTTATCGTAATACTGTACACGGCAACCCGGTTGCCATGGCCGCGTAACAAGAGATTTCATGAAACATGACATTTAATGGGTAATCATATGGCGGCGCACAGTAAAACAAGTACCCAAATTTTTATATACTCCTGTCTCGTTATTCCAAGTACCACATGCGCCGAACTATAACGGCTACTTCAACGAAGCACATGTATTTTTTGTAGAATGAATACTTTCTTTTCAACAGGCATTATTAGAGCTGGAGGCGTGATAAACGTGTGATAATGAATAAACCTATCCATTTATGGATGGAACTATGCGTATATATTTTATAAAGGAAAAGAAACAGCATCCTAGGCGAACAATTCGCTTCAAACAGTCTAATATGCAAGAGCAAAATGATTCCACAGCACGTGTACATGTTTATCCTTGTATTGTAACCGCATTTCACCCACTAACAGGGTAAATTTATCATGGGCGCATGATGCGCCTCCATCATTTGGAACTCACCCGGATGTTATCGTTGTTTGTATCTGTTGTGCATGTTCACGCTGAGCCTCGCGCATGCCCGACGCAAATAGTGGCTTATTTTCTGGAAAGTATGCGAGCACCAGCAAATACGCTAGAACCTTCGAAGAGTCAGGTTTATTGTAAAAGCTGCCAAGCTTGACCTGCAGATCAGATTTTCCAAGACCGCCGACTGTGCTCACTGCTATCATTGCGTTATGAATGAATTAATACTGGGGTTTTACATAGCAAAACCGCGATTTCATTATGAGGCACACCATAGTGTAGGACTCCGAAATAATTTTGACCTCGAGAACATCGAATAAATCCAAGTGGCATCCCCTTAAGCAAGCCGCAACAACTGTAAAGTCTTTTCCGACGACACAAAGACTGCTTTTCGACGTCATCAAGAAGTCGACAAACACCACTTCCTAAGCATAGCATTATAACTGAAGGATGCACTCCCACACTTGGCCAGAGCCTCTACCGAGTGTCGACACTGGAATGAGAAGCCATAAGAAAGCAAGACGACGAAATGCTTCCAGAGAAAATAATCCAGCGTTCGAAGAGCCCTTGGGCTATTTCTTTAGTCTCGGTGAAGGAAATTGATGGAATACAACTGTTCTGCATCGGTTATCGGCGGCTGAAGAAGATCACAAAGCAGCACTTATACCTACTCCCACGGATAGACAACGCATTGCACCGGTTCTGTAACGCTAAGTACTTTTCATCGATAAATCTCAAGACTAGCTACTACCAAATAGAAGTGGACTAGACCGATCGCGAGAAGGTCACCTTCATTCAGCCGGACGGTCTCTTCGAGTTGAAGCGCATGCCATTTGTGCTGTGCTCAACGCCTACGATGTTCAGGCATGTAAGGGATACGGTGATAGCAACGCTGAAGTGGAAGACTTGTCTCGTCTACTTGGGTGATGTCCTTATCTTCGCCGCGAATCTTGACGATCACCTTACGCGGCTTAGTACAGTGCTATCGGCAATAAGATCATAACGGCTCATAGCGTTTTGCTTAAGATGACCTTATATTCCTGGACAACGGCGTCAGCAAATCTGGAGTCTGTCCTGATTCACAGAAGATATCTGCTAGTTCTAAATATTCACTGCTCGCCGCCAAGAAGGGAGTAGGCAGATTCCTTGATCTCTGAGCCTATTAAAAACCCTTAGCCAATGATATTTTTGTATCAACGAGCGATCAACCTATCGCATTAAATCGGAAATCGAGTTGAAGTGGCAAGCGCCGCAAGCAGAAGCATTCCAAGAGACTAAACAACGCCTGCAGTCACCACCAGTACTCGCCCGCTTCAACGAAAACGCCGTTATTCAAATCCACACCAAGGCAAGTAGCATAGGCATCGGTGCCGTGTTAGTCCACAGGAAAGACTACCTTGAAATGGCCATAACTGGCGCTATCAGCTCACTAAAACTTCGGTCGGGGCTAGTTGGTACATATGTTGAAGGTAAAAAGTTCAGCGCCAGTATTAGTCTTCTTTGTCGGTTGTCGTAGGTTTTGCGCCAAAATGTTCACCTTCAAAATAGCAGCTCACTTATGAAAGCGGAAGCCAATTAATTTTACCACGGAAAATATTTGCGTATCGCAAGCAGTCTGGGAATCGCTGCAAGCGAAGATTCGCATGCTGATTGCTTTAGTTGACGATAATTAGCGGTGATGTTGGTGGCGAATATGTAATTTCTTAAGCGTTTAGTCCAATACGAGTGTGGTAAGCTGATGTTAAACGTTACCTTGCGTGCACCACTGCTGTTTGCATGCACAGCCCACAGAACATGCACGGAGACGTGCTTGCTTGAGGCGTTGTTGTGCATCATTGTTCAATATCTCGGAGAGTTGAGCATTATGATTACCTCACATGGCGCATCGCATGGTGGAAGAAGTATTAAGCTTTTATTGAATTATGGGGCTGTACGTAAGTCAATTTATTATAATGAATAAGGTATGTAAACACTGTAGAAATACATTGGCGGTCTGCACCACGTTTCACTGCGTAGCGAAGACGATCCTGTTCCGCGCGATGCTTCTTTTGGCCCTGCTGTTCTCGACGCTGAGTGCAGGCTTTGGAGCCATTTTTCGGGCGCGAGTTTACTTGCTTCTTCTGCAAACGTGACCACCACGCTGATGAGACGCCAGCTCGAAGCGCTTGAACGAATGTAATATTTGTACTATCACAGCCCAGAACGTCACTTCCACAGCCCAGCACTTGCATTTTTTTTGCAAAGGAAAGCAAGCACATCACGTGCCATAAACACAAACTACGCATCCCGGCCAGCGTCGGCGCAGGCCGGGGTGCGCGGGGACGAGCGCCGTCTGGTGGTATTGCTAGAAACCCGGTGGCATGCACGGCAGGACAATCACGGCACCAGGAAAGTCGGAATAATAGGCAAAGAAAGCTTCTCTTTAAAATAATACCTTGCCATCATAAGCACTATAGCAAAATTTTGAGCTCACCTCTACGGTAGGCCCTTTGAAGTCGTGAGCGAGCGTCTTGTACTGGGTTGGCCGGCCAATTTAAAGGATCCATCAGTACGCCTTGCACGGTGAGACCTGATATAGAAATAATTTGATGTAACTGTGGTTTAACAGTCAGGACTAAAGCAATCTGGTGCCTACTGCCCCTATGGACCCGCCACCGCAAAACGACCAATACGAGGGCACCTCCCTAAGGACCATGCGCAGATGACTTCGCCCAACAGCAGTGAGTGGGCACGGAAATAAAACTTATTGCTGAGTACTTGAAAGGCCAGAACGACTTTGTCCCGATGGTGCTCACGCGCGCATTGTCGTCGTTTTCGCTATATAACGACGTCCTCGAAATAACTCCCTATTCCGTACAAGCTACCTTGTCTTCGTGCCCGCAACAATGCGGCCAGAAGTCGTGCACGCTTGCATGATAATGAGACAGCCGGGCACCTCAGGTTTTTTCGTACGTTCGCAAGGATACAGGAGAAGTGATATTGGCGGCGCCTGACCGCCGTAGTCGCCCGATAAATCAAGACATGCCGAGATGGTTAACGACGCAACACTCCACCTGTAAGGCCACCACGATTGCTACAGCTAATCGAGCCTCTCTCTCGACCATGCCCACCAATCAGAATGGACTTCTTGGGCCCTATTCAACATCAACGTGCGGGAATGCGTTGATCGTCATGGCTACGGACTGCCTTACCTGCTACTCCGAAACAAAGCCCTGCCTAAAGTTAGTGCGGCCGTAGTGGCGGCATTCCCCATCGAGAATATCCTGCTACGAGATGGCACCCCGGAACGGTTCTTCACCAACTGAGGAACGGCTTTTACAGCGGAGTTTACCCTAGCGATTCTGGAATGCACCCAAACAAGCCAAAGGGAACAACCGCCTTCCATTCACAGATTATTGACCTTACGGTAGTTGAACGAGGCCCTCACCGATATGTTAGTGATGTACGTCGACGTTCAACACAGGACTTGGGATGCCGTCCTTCCTTATACAACCTTCGTTTACAACACGGCGGTGCCAAAAACAACCTACGTGACTCTGTTCAAGCTGGTTTATGGAGAGAACCCGGTGACGACGCTCGACGGTATGCTATGAGACGTAATCGACGAAGGCAACCTTGATGTCGCCACCCATCTCCAGTGAGCTAAAAAATCGCAACAGCTCGCCCGTCTGCCCCTCTACAACCAGCAGACGACGAACATCCGGCGCTACAATCTTCGACGACGTTGCGTGGAGTACCAGTCCGTGCCCCATGTTTGATTGGGACTCGAATACGCGGACGAGGACTTCGGACGAGGACTTTTTGGGGAGCTATCCCGTCTGTACAATATCATCCGACGTATTGACGTACTAGAGTAGGAGGTCCCGCCAGACGGCCATACGCAATCACAGCGTCGCCACTCGCAACGTCAAGTAGTTCACGTTGTGTACCTTAAGCCCTCCTACCAGCGCCAACGAAGTCTGGGATTTTGTTTCCGTATTTTTTTTACTAAGTAGATTTAAGAGGGGAGCATTGGCACGTGAGGAAATGAGACAGAACTTAACATTTTCTTTGAGCAATTACCAAATACATTTGACGTTGTCGTGAACCGAGGTATTGCGGCGGAGCGCCAGGACCAGAGGAGCAGCTTAGCAGGCTCTTAGAACGAACTAGCGCGTCGTGTGCTTGCGCCGCGATCACGCGTCGCCCAACTTTATTTTCCTAATCTTTCGCGATGCCGACCGAGGGCGTCAACCTATAGCGCCCCCGCGTAGCGGCGTCGATGGGCGCTGCAGGGCTCTCCGCCCAGACCGAATGGCGAAATGTACTCGTCCACCAAGTGGAGACGGTGCTGTTTTGGTTAAATGCGGATGCCCGCATACCCCGGCGACATCCGCGGAGAGCTCCGTGATAGGCGTCTCGGGTAGGCCGGTTTGTAGCGGTCTGATAACATTACCTATTCGCGACCACTTATTAGGGTAGTGGCGGTCTTCGGCGTCTTGTGGAGGACACGGTACGGCCCATCGTAGGAGAGTGCAAGAGGTGCGTTTACGGCGTCTCTCCTGAGACAAACGTGGGTCGAAGACGCAAGCTCCAGATGCACAAAGATGCTGTAGTCTGAAGATCGTGGTGAGACGGGGCGCAGTTGCCGAATGCAGTCCTGTAGGCATAGAAGGTACTGCAGCGACTTGGGCGACGGTTCCTAAGAAGTGCACAAATGTCCAGAAACGCGCAAGGGCGCGCCATAGACGAGTTCGACCGGAGAACAGTCAAGGTCGCGACAAAGGACCGGCTCCGGAGTGTCCCGGAGGCCCCTCCACACCTCTCCACCGATGCCGAAGCCTCCCCCACAACCCCCCCCCCCCCCCCCCCCACACACACACACCTAAAATGTCATTACCAATGTTTTGTCACCCACATCATTTTAGGTTTCATTGGCTGGCCTCGACTATTTCACTTAAAGTTTGATTGTGGCTACTAGCTTACTGCATGAATGTTGGCGCTTTCATACACGGCTTTTTATTCATACGTGCGCTTTATTTCTGCAAATACTGACAACAGGAGGGCAAGTGCAGCAGACGCACTAGTGGCGGCTGCCTAATCCCCATTTTCTCACTTCAACATGGTTCCAAATTTCCACTGTAAATACTATGCACATATACCATATATTTAAATATATGCACAGCGCGAAGTTAACTATATTTACTTAAAGTAAGGAGGTAGCCCATGAAAAATTATTTCTAAATCTACGGATAGCTTATGCCCACAGAGTTAATAAGGTGCTATATGTTCAGCTTGGTTCAAATTTCGGAGCGTGCTGTTTTGATCCTGGAAAGAAGCTGCAAACTTCAGTGACCTTTCGGCAGTCTTTTAGCAATGGCGTGTGAAATGCACGTGAATGATATGTGTCTCAGTATGGCTTCTCTTTTCAGTGAGCAATGGTAATGATTGACTCATGAAAAAGAAAACTCTTCTAATAAATTGCGACATTTAGTAGCAATAGAAATGCTACCGCCTTACGCAAAGGTCCCAACTATTACCTATCATGCACCGAGATTCTTAAAAGAAGAGCAATCGCATTACTCGAAGAAAACCTAATTTATATTGTTTCCGGTGGAGTAGCTGCCACAAATTTTTTTTATTAGGGAGATTTATTTAGGTAATTGTAAATATTTGTTGATCTCGAGACGTACTACTTTAGTTATCAAAGCGTTAGTAAGGTATTGCTATCCACAGCCAAGCGAGACCTACTTGCGGTATTTTCAGCGACGTACTAATTGCTGCTCATTTTCCCCACTAATAATTATACCCTGCGATATATGAAAAATGTCACGTGACTAGCCCCCAATCCACATCATACAGCAGCGCCTTCGAACAAGCTCGCTCTGAGTTAACCAGAACGAAGTAAATAAAAAAAAAACATGATCGAGCTAGTTCCTTATCTGCTGCACCCTGGCTGAAGTAACACGTCGCGTTTGGTGTTGGAAACAGACTGTGATAGCTGTTGCCTTAGCGTAGATAAAGTGCGTGGAGAGTTCTTTTTTGCCACAAGATCTGTCACCACAATAACGAATTGACACCGCCACTGCAAATTTTTAAAGCTGCGTTTTGTTTCTTCCTAGTCGCCATGTCTTTCTCTATAATGAGCAGGAGGAAAACATGATCCTTGCATTGGGAGCTGCCAATTGTAATATCAGGAAGGCCGCAAATATATACCAGTCAAGAAAGTGTGGCGGTAGAACAAACACATCGACTATCGTCAGAAATTATGAAAACCTGAGACAAACAAGCAGCTTTCAGAAACAGCGGCAGAGGACACCGTCTTTGAGTCCTGGCCTATGCACGGATGTCCTAACATTTATGGCCTCTAACCCTCAAGCTAGCGTGCGGGGCGTGGCAGCGCAGGTACTAATTTTCAAGTCATCAATTTGGAGGATTCTTAATGACTCGGCTTTTACCCGTCCCACCTTAACCTGCACAAATGCTTGGAAGATAAGAACCTGGAGAATCGCCTAGATTTCCTCACAAAAGTCGATGAGTCACCGGAGTTTTTGACCATCACGTGTACAGATGAAGCTAATTTTTGTGAGAACGGCCAAGTAATTTGCATACTGCACACTATTGTAGTGACTACAATCGACACTGGGTAAAGCACACTCGGCCGCAATACGAGTGGTCGTTCAATCTGTGTTTCGGAATTTACGCTGGTTCCATAATCGGTCCCATCTTCTTAATCCCGCACTCAACTGGACAGCGTTTAGAGGAATAAATCCTTTAAAAAGTGGTGGGTGAGTTTCTCAACGAAGTCCCGCTGTCACGTCTTCAATATCTTTGGCAGCAGCAAGATGGAGTGCCGGCACACAGAAGCAGCCATGCCCGAAACTGGATGGAAGCGACCTTTCATGCGCAATAGATTGGAATACACGTGCCTTTAAACTGGCTGACTAGGTCAGCTGGCCTTTCTCCAATCGATTTTCTTCTTTGGGGTTACGTTGAAGATCGTGTTTACATGACCTGGACGGACGTCAGATTAGATCAAGGCAACTGTAACAAATGTCTGCCGTAAAATTCCACCTTCGGTCATCAAGCAAGCCACCGAAGATGTGATAAAGCGGACTCCTGCAGTATAATGCCGTAGCTGTGCAAGGAGACCTATTCGAAGATGTCCTCTAGGCAGCAGCTGGTATTCAAGGGCGTTTTGAATTCATAGGTAATAAGTGCACACTGACATGTGATGGATTTAAATGGGTAAATATATGTATTTATGTCCTTAGCCAACGGAAAAACTGAGCCTCCGTCCGTCACGTAAGACGATCGTTTTCAACATAGCACCCACCGCAGTGAACGGATTCACCTGCGTCCAGTGGCGTAGCCAGAAATTTCGTTCGGGGGGGGGGGGGGGGGGGGAGGCATTTGACCCAGTGGCTAACGAGTCACACGACTCACGTCTCATGAAGCTTCTTGGGTTGGTGCTTAAAAGAGTCGGTAACTGACTCTTTCACGTCATCGTCCGACACGAACCTAGTTCCCTTGAGCTGGTTATCTAATTGTCCCAAAAAGTGGAAGTCGCAAGGCGGCAGGTCGGGCTGTATGGCGGATGTTGCAGGGTCTCCCACTTGAAGTTTGCCAGTTTAGTGTTAACCACATCAGCGATGTCGGGTAGGCCATTGTCGTGGAGCAAGATGACTCCATTCGTCTATTTTCCACGATGGTTGTTCTTGCTTGCGACACGCAGCCGATCCGGCGTTTGACAATATCGGAAACGATTGATAATCGTTATAGGTTTAGCAAATTCGATCAGTAATGGCCCCTGACGATCTAAAAAAAAGTCAACACCTTTCCGGCAGAAATGACGGCCTTTGCTTTCTTTGGGGGTGGTGAATTCGAGTATTTCCACTGTAAGCATTGCCGTTGTCTTTCCGACTCATAATAGTGGCACCATGATTCGTCCCCGGTGACAACTGCCTACAAGAAGTTGTCACTCTCATTGTGATACCGGATCAGATAAGTCAAGGCAGCGCCGAACACCTCTCCGTCTTCTGGCGGTGATTTCTATAATCTGGGCATCTATTGCGTACACAAGAGCCGATAACGGAGATGTTCGTGAATTATGGTGTGAACCGAACTTCACACGCTCTGCCATTTGATTGATGCTTATCCTCGGTTCTTGTCTAATCAGCTCATCAACCTTCGCAATTGTGTTGGGAGAGACTGCACGCTGACTTCGGCCCTGCCTTTGATCGTCTTTGCAACTTTAGAATAGAATAGAATAGAATAGAATAGAACAGAATAACTTTCCACCTACTTGATGGAATTTCCATCTACATGATGGAGGCGGCTGCAAGTAAAAGCTGCTCCAGTAGAGGCAGCTTGACGAGGCCCGCAGCCCCTCCTTAAGAATATTGCGTCCCGTTTCGAACCGTTCGCTCCAACGCTGCACAGTGGCCAATGAAATGCAATTTTCAACGTACACGGCAGCGATACGGTGAATAGTTGCTTTTTCAGAAACACCTCCAGCTGTGAAAACCTCACGACACCACGCTGTTCAACTTTTGGAGTGTCCATTATGTCACGCAGCCATGTTCAACCCAGAGTATGAGAGCAATAAAGAACGTTATCCTCACACCTGCGTGTCACTTTTGTAAATGAGAGAGGCCTGTGTGCTGAGCGCATGCTTCACACATAATGAACCGTACAATCATTGCGCGAGGTGGGTAGGCTAACTTCAATTTGACTAGCCCTCACACATTAGAAATGCGAAGATACAATGGAATATACAAATGTGAAGATACCGCTTGATAAAGGGTAAAACCGTCACTAGAAACAAAGTTTGCGGCACGTATACACAACATCGCGGAACAAGATATTTAAATATACTTATAAGTCTCCAATAAATTTATGTGCCTAAGAAAAAGTCACTGTATATAATGCGTCAAACAAAGCAAATAAACATGTTGCGCAATCAAAGATTCACAGATAAGAGAATCCTAAGGCCCGCCCCCCCTCCATCCACTCCCAATAATGTATCGCGGGCCACAGAAGGCGGCGCGCTTCTACCCCATTTTTCTCCCTTGCGCACACAATACCGAGCCACCATCGTCGGCTCAACCATGCTCGCTTGGTCCATTACTTTCAGCAAAAAAAAATGAAGTACCAAAACCGAACTTTCCCCATGCGACAATTCGCTGCGACGTAAGAATGTCTTTCTTCTTTTCTTTTTTTTTTTTTTTTGTGGGGCGGGGGCACCAAAATGAGAAACAAAAGAGGCGAAGAAAAGCATCACAATCGAATGCCTACTTTGAGCACTTAATGCGGCTACCGAAGGAATATCGAAGAAAACGTGAGACGGTAGGTCTAGAAATAACCATACGCATACTGCTCGGTATCCTACATCGGCGAGACAAGACATTGCGGAGAGGTTGCGCTCAAGCGAACGCGTTGCAATTCGTCAAGTCCCCACAGTGACGGCAGTGAGCGACCATAGTTTATTTTTCTCGTCTGCTAGCTAGAAAACGTCCAAAACCCTGCTAGGCGAAAATGCACTCGGCCAGAGCAAAACGAACGCGCATGCAAGTGCGCCACGCAGGGATAGGGGCAACACGGGAAAAATGCATGCGAGAAAAACGCAAGCTGGCTATGACAGCCTACGGGTAGCGAGAACAAGAAGATTGAAGAAACTCAATGTGTATTCGCGAATAAAAGTCAAAGTACGAAAATGAATAAGAACGTAATTACCTTTGCCGACTTTAGTGTCTTGACATGGATGCTTTGGGGCAGGTGAAAAAGTTGATATTCTTTTCTGTGTCCTGCCGGCACCAATGAACCACCACAACGCTTCGTCTCATCGGGTCTCGCTGTGTGCTTTGCTAACTTGTCTGATAGTGTGTTGATTTGGATTGTCTTATTGTATGGTGCGATCTACGACTTTAGAAATGTAAATGCATGTTTGGCGTCAAATCTTTAAAGAACATTAAACTCACAAAGTTCTGAAATTGAAAATCATGGAAATGCATGGAAATATCAAGGCACCTTTCACATCAAAAGTTTATGAGATCTTTATGCCCATAAGGTTGCGGAATTGAAATCCATGCGCTCCGTAGATTCCGCGGCCTCCGCGAGATGCCGCGACGTGCTCGCTCGCCATCAAAACGCTCTTGAAACATTGCGCTCAGATGAGGCTTCTTGCGTTATGTGACTCCCGGTCTATGTGCGTCGCCGCTAAATCCAGCCCGAGTTCGCAATGTTCGTGCCGAAATGTCTGCTCAAGGGCAAAAAAAGCATTCTAAAAAAATCCTGAATGGTTCTGGTGCCGCGGCTGCTTGATTCGGCGGTACATGAAAGCGCGAAAATATTTCGGGACGGCGGGCTGACGCCCCATCTATATATATCCGTCGATTTATATCGGTCTACTTATATCGCTTTTATTTTTTGCCACGAACCTGTTTCTGTAGCCCTTATACACTCTAATAAAAAATGAAACCGTCACTTTAATTTCCCTTTGATCCGAAGCAAGTTTCTGCCGCGAAGTAAAGCTCTGCGCATTATTTCGAAGCGGTGCAAGCAGAGCCGGATTTTTTGACACCTTCTACGCCTATTCCATTCTTTTTCGCGTTTCATCCCTGGTCAAAGCGGCGCTTCAGCTGCGTTATCAAGGGTTCTTTGTTCAGCTTGTGATCATTCGGCCTTGATACACGGATAATAAGTGTGACGTAGAAATGAGTGGGCGAAATAGGTGCGAAGCCGCGACACCTGCTATTGGTGCTGCTTGCACACCATAATCAATGCGATGCGCCATCTCTTCGGGTTTGCGACAGGCAAAGCCGTTGCTTCCAACCATCTTACATTTGAGAGCACCGCTTTATGATGGGGGTGGAAGTGCAGTCCCGCGGTACCTTTTTTTTTTATTTTTCGTGGGGTTTCGTGGGTAACGTCGCTGAAAACAGCGTAGCTAGATGTCATTTGGGGGTGCCTACAAATGCCTAGTTGACACGATGATAATTACGACGGTACTTTTGAGTTAGATAATTATTAAAATACCCACCTTTTTCAGTAACGAAAAAGTTACTGGTGGCTACTCCACTGTACTGGAAACAATATGCACTAGGCTTTCTTCGACTAACACGCAATTGATAATAGCGGGAGGTCTCAACAGTACCACGTCAGTGATTTCCTCTTCAAGAAGATAGTCATGCCCTTTACGAATGATCAGATGGCTGAAATGATCCTGGATCGCGGGGCGGCGCACAGCGACAAGAGGAAGGCAGTCAAGCTATTGCAGCCCCAGTCCGTCAACAAAACCTTTGCGAGACGGGTATCTTGACCAGAAAGCGACACAGGACTGCGACGGTAGTTCAAGAAGCGGAAACTGATGCTTTGGCATTATTTGCTACTTACCTTCACGGTAGTGTGCGCGACGCCAGTGATGAGGCCGGAATCTCCAGGTCATCAGTGTGGAGGAGTTTTAAAAAAGGCCGCATGCACCCGTACCATGTACACTTTCATCAAATATTTTAGGACCGAGATTTTCAAAACAGACTTCACTTTTCGAATTGAATTTTCACGGGATGTACGGATGAGGCTAATTTCTCCTGAAACGCACAAGTTAATCTTCCCAAGGCGCATTACTGGTGTGATCAGAATCCCGACTGGCTGGCACAAACACGACAGCAATACCAGTGGACATTTCATGTGTGGTGTGGTATATTTGATGGGAACATCATCGGACCCATCTTTTTTGACAATACACTAAAGACGCAACGCTTCGTCAACGAGATCCTCAAGGGCCCCTTGAACGAACGTCCGTTGCAACGTTCGACTTGCGCAGCTTCGGAACATCTGGTTTCAACACGATGGTGCTCCTGCGCATAGCAGTTGTCAGTCTGGAGCGTCGCTCGACAAGCTTCCTCCTGTGCAGGGGATTGGCCGGCAGGGAAACGCTTGTATAGCAGTGAAACAACCAAACCGGACGCCCTAAAGGCAAAAATGAGCAGAGCCTGCCGCGAGATTCCAACGACGTTGGTCAAAGCTGCAACAGCGCAAGTGTTGGAAAGAAGCAAGTACTATATTTCATATGGAGACCGGTTTGAGCACGCGCTATACGTGGTAGTAGAATATAACTGCTCAAAACTTATGTATAACGTGTCAGTTTAACGCACCTACTTGATTTCGCCCTATCCCCACATAAAAAGAGCTTGCGACTGATATAGAAATAGCAAGAAACTTCTTCGTTTTGCCTCTTTACCGGAGCTCAAGAAACAGGAAGCGTAAATGGCTAAACCAGTTGCATCTTTGAATGCTTCTTTGTGGGCGGCTGAGACGCCTTACGTGCTGTTGGTTTACTTTTATTGAAATAAACTCCTGTACAGCTCTTTTACGTTCTTCCGAGAGCAGCTTTCTTTTCTTTTTCCGTGCTCTTTCGTGCACTATTGTCTTTTTACATCGGTTGAATTTTATTTGTAGCTTTGTTTCATGATATGCGAAGGATAAAGCTATTCCGGGTGCCTCATGATCGAGCACAACATTCTTGCGTCCGTTGATTCTGACGCTTGTCGCACCACGCTAGTTAGGTCGCGAAACCTCTCGAGTCATCCTACATGACGAAGCCTTATTCGATGCAGCGATACACGAATGCAGCCGTATATCTGTCAAAAATTGTTTGTAGGTGCTTGAGTAGCTGCGCGCGAGCGCGCATCTATATAGCATTTCGTACATATCATGAGTTTTGGCTGTTTCTCGAAAAAAAACAATCAGGTACACTTCAGCGCAAAATAAATGATTGATTTGGAGATTATTTAAGGTTGCCTACAACGTTGTAATTGAAATGCTAGCGAGTAAAGCAATAATAAAAGTTCACCAATTAAAAGCAATTATTAAATTAATACTTCGAAAGAAATATACTGGCTGGAAGTACACACGACGGCCGCTACTGTGCAATGGGTACGATTCCTCCAGGGCTATTGGTATTTCTTTTAAATATTGGTTCAGGTTAGGTGGACACCCCGTATAGGGAGCAGTTGATATAAGAAATATAACGAAGGCACAGGCATTTGAATAATGTACACGATGCCTAAATCCAAATTCAATCTCTCCTTCCAGAGAATTAGGTTTGCAAGTGTGCCGTCCATCTCATCTCCTTGCAAGCACTGCCTGGCACACTTTACTGTGCCTGACACACGGCACAATAGCGCCGTGCCCGCTTAATACAGCGCGTCCCTCAGTAGCAAAACTGCGGCCAATCGTAACCTCACCAAAGTACTGAACACGTACTAAGGAGACGGTATGTTTTTTTTTTTTAAATATTGGTCCATGTTCGGTGGACACCCGGTATAGGGCGCAGTTGATATAAGAAATATAACGAAGGCAGATGCATTCGAATAATGTACACGATACCTAAATCCAAATTCAATCTCTCCTTCCAGAGAATTAGGTATGCAAGTGTGCAGTCCATCTCATCTGCTTGCAAGCACTGCCTGGCACACTTTACTGTGCCTGACACACGGCACAATAGCGCCGTGCCCGCTTAATGCAGCGCGTCCATCAGTAGAAAAACTGCGGCCAATCGCAACCTCACCAAAGTATCGAACACGTACACCCGCAGGCTCCAGGAAGACCCGCAGGCTCCAGGAACACCCGCAGGCTCCAGGAAGACCTGAAGGCCAAATACCTAAAGCAGAGAAGGGACAGTACCCGGTGCCCGAGAGGTACGAAGGACACGACAATGAAGAGCTGGACCGGCCGTTTATCATGACGGAACTGTGGACGGCGAGTGGTCTGGCCCAACCTGCACGCCGCGTTTTCTACATAATGAACAGATTCACAGGACATCAGTTTCTCTTCCACACAGTAATCGCTGTAAGCATAATTACTTCTCAGCGCTATGTTGGAAAGCGACACCTGTGTCGTGTTTTCAAGGCGTCAAGAACACCAGTATTACGGCGTTATCCCCACGCTCTGTCAAGCTGAAACTTCCTGCACAACTATGGCCTCCTTGTCGACGTAAAAAGCCGCTGTCTCATTGACAATGTTATACAACTGACTGCTCCCGTCGTTTCTGCATCTGCCACGTCACCGATCGTGCCGACTTCTGCCGTAGTGGAAGCCCCGTTCACTGAGCTGCTCTGCGAGTTTTCCAGCTTGACACGACAACCGGTTTGGACGCAACCGGGGCCACGGGAAGTATGCCACCACCTCGCCATTCCGGCACTAGGGACCATTTAGGTTGCCGGCGCTTGATTCCGGAAAAACTCCATATCGCTCACACCAACATAAAATGCACTCTAGCACTCGGCATGAACCGTCCTTCCTCCAGCAATTAGGTTTCTTCACTTCACATTCTCCTTTCGAAGAGATACTGGAGCCCACGCGGTGATTACCAGGAGCTTATATAAATTAGCTTTATATAAATGATATAATAAATAATAACCATGACGCAAAGTTTGTCATCTATGGCGATGATACAAGTGTGTTTTTTGCCGGTGATAACATTTCCGAACTATTGACCAATGCAACATTTCAATGAAAGCACTCGAGGATTGGCCCATAGATAATTCAATGGAGATCAACGAGGGTAAGACAGGCTGTCATTTTCAGACCGAAAAATAAGCTGATCCCCCCGCATGAATGTAATATTTTAAATTCACGTCCTGTAGAAATAATAGAGCAGTTCAAACGTGTAGAGTTTATATTTTCCTCCAATAGGTGATGGGATTATCACGTTAATTACGTCTCAAACAAAATAGCTCATATCACCAGTGCTCTAGGTCGTTAAAAAAACTTCCTCCCTACACAAACTAAATGCTGAGTTACAACTCAATCTGCAACTCGCATTTCAATTATCGCCACTTAGTTTGGGGCGCCACAGCGTTCACTAACCTTTTACGCATTCACCTAATCCAAAAGGATATCTCCGACATGTGTATAATTCGACATACCGACATCCAAGTTGGGCTTTATTTAGCCATTCTAAAGTGATCCAAGTGCGTAAGCTCAATAGATATCGCCTTAGAGTCATCTTGAAATCTGAAATTAGGAATAATGTAACCAATCTCTGGAAATTAGCAGAACTAAAGAAACAATTTTAAGCTATCCAACAAGACATGGCGAGGAATGGATAGTACCGACATCTCGACTCAAGCTTGTTCAAGAACGCCTTAACTGTATCCTGCCGGCTCTTCTTAATGGTTATAATGGTTATATAGTGGTTAGAGCCACATATAATGCTTAGTCACATCAGTCACAATAGTCACACATAATGGTTATAGTCACATTACCTTCAATTGGTTTTCTTGTTCGCGCGAAGAGCTTCATACTATGTATTTGAATAAGGTAGCTTAAGTTTACTTATGTGCACATATACTTGTTTCGTGTATACTTTAGTGATTGCTTCGTATACTTATCTGTTTTTTTTTTAATTGTGCAAGTTCCAGAACTGCCTCTCTGCTGAACATTAGGTTTGTAGACTCGTCAAGCTGCCCTGGTGTGTCTTTTTTCTGCAACCCCTCCATCTGTATTCGAAGATGCGAAAATAAAACTGAAATTGAAATTGAAATTAAATACCGAAACAGTTCCCAATCACTACCCCTCCTGAACATTCAACACTTCACTGTAGCGCTGCACGGCACTACTATGCTTTGTTATATCGATCTCGTCTGCGCCATCTTCAGTTACCTGTCGCTGAGGACAGCCCCAAGGCCGCCACCACTACACCATATAATATTTTAAAATTTCATCGGATGACCTTTGGCCGACGTGCCGCTGGCCAAGCATTACAGGTTTTCATTTACTTCATCAACCCAGGCCAGCCTTACGTAATTGCATACATTGACAACCTCCACATCGCAAGTTCTTTCGTTCAAACACATCTGGAACACTTGCGGTTGTTCTTTGCTCGCCTTGCTAGTCGAGGAGTCGCTAACGCTGCCAATAGCCAATTACGTCATCCGGTCGTCGAGATCCTTGGAGATTTGATCGATGCCAGTGGCAATCCACCATTTCCGTCCAAGGTTCGCGTCATCGAAAACTGTGACCCATTAATTAAAGGAAAATCAGACATCCTGCCGCTCGTAGCAATTGCTACAACGGGTGGATGTGTCCCTTAATTAATTACTACTCTCCACCTTGCGGGTTTCCGCAGAACTATTACGTCAAACTCCGTGATTCATGTTTGTCCGGTCGTTAGTTTCGAAACCTGTTACCTGAGCACATAAAGCTGATGCACTACCAATTCTCCCAAGAACTACCCATGGCCCAGCTATGCGCGAAACGGTTAGATTTAAACAGACATGCATAGAAACAGGGACGTTAAGCACCATGTGCGCAAAATTTCTTAATAGACTACATTCCATGCTTCTAATATTGAGGTTCGATGTTTATTTCTATACGACTGCTTTCTTTAAATTTTTACGAATAATGAGATTTTAATACAATAACGAGCTCTACGTCAGTAAAAGAATAGCTACGCTTCACAAAATACAAAAGTCTATACAATCAGGAAATTTCTCTAGGCAACAAAAATATTGCATACCATGATGCCTCGGCAAAGCAGCTATTCTGTATTATGTTGAGAAAGAACTTCTTTAAATATACGATTAGGGCTTGTGCATCAGCGTTCCTGTGTCCAAGCTTTCAATAGTGTTCACAATTTCTTTTTCAAAAGGAAGGTGCACAGATGTTAAGGTTCCCGGTATGTGTTCGCCTGCCTTATCCTATGCAACGGAGATTATGAAGAAAATTCGGTATATAGATGTGCGGACTCGCGCGTAATACAAGCTCTTTTAATTTGAGGTACTGTGAGAATGAGTATTCTGCAAGCGTCCACCTGGTTGACTGTCCACTTTGTCAGTTGCGGGAATGCTTATCGGGGTGGCTCGTGGTACGCGCGAGAAATAGACAGGTGACTCCAGTCTCCCTTGCTCGCTCGTACAGCTCCAATTCTATCAGAAATGGCCTGAAATGAACAGTCCTCTAGGTGGACACCTACAGAATAGAACCTCAAGTTCCCAATGAGACGAAGTGCTTCTCTTTGGTGTATAGGTTGTTGCATGTCCGCATATATGCAAGTTCTTTCCCTTTGATACAGAAATGTACTAATATAATGGAAAAACATTGAAATTTTTGTCATCACTGGAGTTCGAAATGACGACAGTGAAATGCAGGCTGGTAACAGCTTAAGTTACTGACTGTATTTAAGTGTATCCGAGTGCACGGTGGAAAGAATTAATGCAGAATTGCTTTTTCGAGAACAATCAGATAAACAATATATAATAGACTGCACAGTCGACACGAATCTCAGGCAGTAAGCAATCACACAGCATATGCATTATAAAAAGCACATGAAGGCGCGCTACTATAGGTAAGGGTACACTCGAGTTTAGGTATTTATTTGTTTATTTACTTGTGTACTTATTTATTCACCTGCTTATTTATGTGCTTTTTGGAGCAATTGCATTAGAATGCTCAGTCGCCCGAAATTTAGCCAGTACCTGAAGTTTTTTTTTTTTTTTTTGTTACGCCTAAACGATGCTACATATGACATTACAATATAGGTGGGTGTACGAGCACCGGCTGAAAATAATGATTATTTCATAATAAGTAGGTTGTAAGAAGTGATATATGGCACTTGACATCACTTTCTGTGGTAATGGCAGTGGAAAGTTCATTCCATTAAATCTTAGAGCGCTATAAACAAACACGACATAGAAAAAGAAACACACACCACTTGCGATCTAATGTGTGTTTATTTTTCTACGTCATGTGTGTTTACAGCACTGTAAGTTTTTATAATAGTGCATGAGCAAGTACCCTACCCATGCATTCTTTTGAAACGTTGATTCCAACCATGTGCTGTGAAAGAACGATCACCAAATTTAATAGTACATGCGGGTGAGCGGACGTAGCATGGGTGGTACTTTGTTGCGAATGGATAGCAATATTTGCTTGTCATTTGGTTGCAGGGAATGATACAACGTGTTGAAATAACAAAGACGGGCAATTTTACCTCGAGCGAGCAAGTGCGGTAAGAAGAGGGGAGATTTGGTTTGCTAGATGGTGATGGCAAATTAACTATCCAAGTAGAAGTGGTTGTTCCAGTAGATGAGGCGTGAATGAACGACGCTTATCGATGTTGTAGATGTGCAATAATGTTTTTTAATCATCTCTTGAAACTATTGTCGTGTAAACTTAGTAAAAGTTACCGGATTCACCTAGCGGCTTCGAAATTCCACCTTTGCTGAGCAAAAGACCCTGGTTTATTGCTCATTCGCCGTGCCACACAAATGATTCATCGCGCTTAACATTTCTTAGCGCATCTCATGCGCCATATATGAAAGCTTTCGCAAACGCCACAAATTGACACATGTAGCAATTTTCGTTGCCACCATTACGCAGACCACGTTAATTAAAAATTGGCAGAGGCTTAGCTTGGCTAAGCCTAGTGGATTGAGAAAGCAATCTTCTGTTCAGGTTGTAGAGTTCCATACTGGTCATCGAACGTGTAGATGCAGTCTCGTCGCCATTTAAAGCATCCATAAGGCTTGCTGTCGAACGATCAGGTGTCGCCAAAGTCGCGTCAGCATTTAGAGCATGCATGATACTTGTAGATGCACCCAGATCAAGAGATGTTGAACGCATTCGCCTGGCTGCATAGTATGCACGCCGTTTAGCTAAACGTTGTTCCCGCTCTTCATCCGTTTCTTCCGCACGCCGCCGCTTCTTAGCTGCAGCACATCATTGCAGCTTCACTTTATACACATCATCCGACATACCGTGGAGGATTCGCTGGGACGACTGCGACGAGCCGAGTTGGGGGGCCGCTTTTCCACAGCTGGCATGACGTCACACATAGGTCACGCTAAAGGTCAATGGTGGATTCTCAGGGACGACGGCCAAGAGCGGAAACCTCGAGCAGTATTGCTTTTGCAATAAAAAGAACGATATCTCTGAAAATTGCCAGAGACGAACTTATTCCACCACACAACGATAAAACTAACAATTAGAGGGATGCTGTACAGGCTACTACACCCATGCGCACAAGGTGACATATGGGTTTCCGTTATTCATCTTGCTTTGTGCAGCATGTAGAGGAACGTCGCTGTTGTGCTTTCATGAAAAAGGCTGCCGCATGCAACAGCTGTTGGATCCCCCCCCCCCCCCCCCCCCGCCCGCGCTGAAGTAAAGGGAAAACATTTCCACAATGGAAAGTTACTGACGCAGCTTTAAAGTGGATGTATCTCTGGAACTTCTTTTTTCTTTCATCATTGAACAAAGCTATTTTCATTGAATACTTCGAAAACTATGGCACGAAATATATTATCCAGTACATTCTGTATTCTGAGTGTTAGGCAGTTATTCTCATTGACCTCACGCTAAGAAGGTGCTGAAAAGGGCGGGTTGACGCATCTTTAGGAAGTAATCGAAGCTGAATTCTACGCGGGATGAAGTAGGGATGGCAGACCTTATGGTGACTTTCTTATGCCCTGATTGATGACATTTGTATAATGAGAAAAATTCTACCTACTATCGTGTTCGCTCGTTCACTTTCAGTTAGGTAAATGGCAAGTTGTATAAATGACAATGGGATATTGTAAAGGCTGACCGCGGAAGTCACGAATATGCTTGCGGGAAGTCACAAAGAAGCTTGCCAAAGGCATTATGTATTGTCTTCTTCCAGTTCTTCGGGATCTTCTGTTGTGTTGGCGTCAGAAAAGTATGCGTAATCAAAGCGCGCGCCGCGTATCACCCAAACCAGCAATGCAGCACCTCGGCCCCGCGACAGCTTCCACAAAGGGGGAGAGTGCATACGCCACAGACAACCGACGCGATCAACGGCGACTTGCTCAATTTCGTACATAGCGGTTAGAGTGTACTAGACAATGGTCGAGTGGGCCGAACGGCGCTCTCCCGCTGAGGCGCCGCGTGTGTAAAAATTATGCGAGGACGTTGCTAGCAAACTGGGATTGGGACGGAGGCGCCGCTTCGCGGCATATTCAGCGTAATTACGGTGCGGGCGCTGAGACGTATTGCCCGCTTACACTATTATAATGGTGCCTTATTCTAACTGCAAGTTTATATTGGCCCCTTTTCCCTACTTATACATATATGATGTATGGCTTACACAAGACGACGTCTTGGATTTTGCTCTCGTTATCAGATGCGTCGTCTGCTAGCAAGCGCGCGTTCGTTGTGCGGACGCTGCATGGCGAACGCCGAGCATTTCTCGCAAGAAGTCCTTGCAGTAAAATTTTTCACGGTTTTACCTGCTTTGGCGCGCCCACGAGTCTTGTCGGCCGGCACCGATTGTAGGTTTAGGCAGGTGAACTGCTGGTTTTAACACTGTTTTCTAAAAGGAATACGTAATTTCTGCCGCAGAAGCCGCCTATCTGCTACATAAAGCTTACCTAAGACAACTTTATTGATATCGCGTTATTTTACGCGTGACTCTTGTCAGTGAAATGTTGATCAGAGATAATGACCAATGATAACAATGTTATAGTTAAATAAGCCGTGTTTATTAAATGCGTGGTGCGAAGAAATGCAGATGGCCAATTAACTTCTAGGTAAATCTAAGGGTACATAGACATATATATCCAGGACATAAATCTAAGAGAAAAAATATCAAATTATCTAAATGCACTTATTGAAAAATTGAAAACTCCCGACCGGAATAAGCGTGTTTCCTTAAAAAAGTGCACCAGCCCCAGGTGAACCAATCAACTTTCCGAGACAAGGAATCAAGGCAACCATTGGACGTTATTATCGTCAACAGCGTTAGTGAAAAGATATTGCCTGTGTGGTCAGACTGTATCGAGAGACTGGGAAGTCTTTACCAATGTAATCTACGTGCCCTGTCGGGCGATCTCCTTCAAGGTGCGAGCAGGCCAAATGAAGTAGAAGCATATAGCCTAATCAAATGTTATTTGATATTCGGATCGTATTCAGCTTCATAATTCACAACTAAAATGATCGAATAGCCGTTTCCGTTCGAAGGTAACGCATAACAGGCCTTTTGAAGTCTCGAAGGTCAGCGGCCGATGCAAGTGAGGACTCTTATTCAGAATGATTTTTCTGCTTGAAAGTCGTTGCTGTTGCGCAGAGGCGCCCCAGTTCCTGAGATAATTAATGAACGGGTGCTAATCAGTTCTGCTGAAAAAGGTTCCAGCTTTCATTCAACATAAACTTTTCGTTTTGGGGCAGTCTGTAAATCAACGAGCTTGATCCTGGCAAAGAAAATATTTTTTGTACAGTCTCACCCTGTCTTTAACCCATTTAAACTGGGTGCCGAATGTGGTCCCACATTTCTTCAACTAACGCAGCAGATCGACAAATTTCCGCAGTTGTATGTGACACATTCCCTTACTTTAATTGCTTCATTTTATGATAGTGCACCGGATAACTGAAAGCAGCCTTTAATAGTACAAAAGCTGCTTAGTTGAGCGGACTTACAGTTGGGAACCGTGATACATTTAGGTATGAAGTATAAGACAAGCGCATCATGTTTTGCTCAGAAACCAGACTCCAGAATAATTTCTTTCGTTTGCACCCTAGAAAAACCCCGAGAAAAGCCTTCATATGACTATGAAGCAAACTGTTCCGTTCTGAGCACCTGGGGCTCTTTCATATGCACATAAGCCAAAGTACACGAGTGTATTTTTATTTTGTTCCGATCGAATCCCGCGACTTGGTTTGAACCCGTGAGCTCGAGTTTAGCAGCGCAAAGAATGGTGGCTACACTATGTAGCCACGAATTAGGCTAGCGTGCCGCTTTATTTTTATGCATGGACGGTACAAAACAATTTCACAAGGCATATGTTAGCATATATAATGGCTACCTAAAACTCTTTTCGGCACCCGAGGTCCGACACCAATTAAAGAACCCATACTAATTACCTTGCATACTGTTACGCGAGGAAGACGCTAACATGAATGCAAGGTTGCACTGGTGTTTTTTTTTCTTTGTTCTTCGATAAGAATACTTCCGGTAAATCTGAGTACGGGAGGCACCGGGAGCTGATATTTATTTATTTATTTATTTTATTTGTAAAATACCTTACAAGGCCCCTCATGCGGATTGATTAAGGGGGGCATACAATCAAGTACATACAATCTAGTAACAACAATAACAAAAGAAAACAGCAGCCAAGTGCGCAGCCTAACAGTCAGAGAAACATATTAGCTACATAAAGCTGCATATGAGTACAATAAAAAGGAATAATATAAGTTTGTAACAAACGTATAACAGTGCAAGAAAAAGTTAGAAAACATAACATAGAACAGTGAGTGTGATATTAATGGTTAACAATGGTTAAGCGAGTTCA
The DNA here is from genome assembly GCF_023375885.2 of Dermacentor andersoni. Classification (NCBI taxonomy): domain Eukaryota; kingdom Metazoa; phylum Arthropoda; class Arachnida; order Ixodida; family Ixodidae; genus Dermacentor; species Dermacentor andersoni. The sequence continues at coordinate 117,275,139 of NC_092819.1, read as the reverse complement.
GTGAGTGCTTGAATTTTTCACGGTAAGTTTCCTCAACTATGTTGTCGGGGAGGTTGTTCCAGAGCTGCATGACACGTGGGATCGCAGACGAGTTAAATGCTTCTCTTTTACCATAGATGCGCGTGAAGCTATGATGATTGTGTAATCTGTGCGACGTGTGCGATGACGTTTCTAGGTGTAGGGAATGTTTGTTAGTGTGGTGGGCGTATTTATGAAATAATGACAAAAGGGCTATGTCGCAACGCTTACTTAGCAGCTGAAGTGAAAGGTGAATGTTTATTTGGGTTACGCTAGAACGGTAGTCATAATTTCGGGAAATGAAACTTGCGGCTATATTTCGCATTGATTCCAGCATGGTAATTAAGTAATTTTGGGCGGCGAACTCAAGTCGAGGGCGAAAAAATGTGTGAAATGCCAGTTTGCGGATTAGTGGAGATGAGTTACGAAGGTTACGTCGCAGGTAACCCAGTGATCGAGAAGCACTGGCACAGATGGTGGTAATGTGAGAAGTCCAGGAGAGGTTTGTTGAAAGATTTACGGCTAGATATTTAAATGATGAGGTCCGAGATACTGGGACATTTTCAATACAGTAAGAATAGTCCGAGTTAGTGCGTTTGCGGGCGAAGGACATCACTTTACATTTTGATGAATGTACAGTCATTAGCCAGTTCCATGTTAAAATGTAGGTCCGTCGTAAATTCAAGCAGTTCCGTTTCGCACGACAAACCTCTGCTGAAACCATGTTGATTATGAAAAAAAGAAGTTGTTCGATTCAAGATGTTGGTAAACATGAGCTGCAATACTATGTTCCATCATTTTGCAGCATATGCGCGTTAGTGATATCGGTCGCTAGTTCTCAGCTAAGTTTTTGTCAGCATCTTTGAAGATGGGTATGACTTTGGCTTTTTTCCAATCTTGGGGTATCTGACCTGTCATTAAAGATTGATGAAAAATTTGAAATAAAAACTTGCTAGATACTGATACTGTATTTTTTAGTAATTTAGAATTAATATTGTCAATACCTGCTGAAGACGAAATTTTCCAGTTATTAATAAGGTGATCAATATCAGCAATAGTAATGTCAATAGTTTTCATGTACCGGTAATCTAGGTCTGCAACAATGGGCAAATTAGTAATACTTTCTTTCATGAATACGGATGAGAAAAATTTATTAAAATCTTGAGGGCACTCACTGTTAGGAGTAGGAATGTTGTTTTCTTTATTGCGTAACAAAATGTCATTATTACTGCGTTCAGGAGATAAAATTTGCCAGAACTTTTTGGGATTAGGAAGGCCTTGGAAAAAATATTTATTTTTGGCTACATTGAGAGCGGAGCAATAAGAACTTAAACAGTTAAGATACCTTTCCCAAGCTGACGGGGTGCCGGTTCGTTTTGCAGTTCTGTATAAATGTTTCTTTTTGCTTCTGAGTCGATGAAGGGACTTAGTGAACCACGGTTTGTTTTTGTCTTCAGTTATTCTGATTAAAGGAGTGTTCTGCTCAACCAATGCTCATAACTTATCTCTGAACAGGACCCAGTTATCATGAACAGATCTGGTGTGGAACGAAGGTAGAAAATGATGTTCCAGACATCATTTGTTTTATCACTTGTACATTTTATTTGTTTGAAACGGCAAGCCGGCAGTTTACATATCTTTTTCCATCCGGGTTTCTCAAGACCTACTAATGGACAACTATATGCCCAAAAATACACACGAGAGATACGTGCTGCTTGAACAACAAGAAGAATAATTTTCTCCAAAGGGAACCGCACAATAACATAATAGAATGAAAGCCGACACTGCGGCCGCAATGCAAAAAATGAAATAAAGAAGAGAGAGAAGTATCTGTTCCTAAGGCATACATGCATGTCATATCAAATTATAAATACCGTTTGAACGGTCTGAACGCTTATACCAGTGCGCAAAGGAGTACGAACGCCGCCGTCAAGCAGAATCGCCAGCCGTTTCCAACGGCGCGAGCTTGATGCGGCCCAGTCCACTTGGATCGCAGTGCCGCCACAGTATTTTCCGTCATCGTGCGCCAATGTGACAAAGCATGCTCCGCCCCAGCCGCTCGTCCCAATCAACCGCATTCTAGTACACTTTAACAGCACTCAACGCTGTGTAGTTTAAAAACACTTCTTGCAGTGGCTTCTTCCGCACTTAGAGATAGTTCGATGCTTTTACAGCGAAGCTGTATGCCTCTACCATCCAAGAAAATTTTCGTGTAGTTCGTGTGGTAAGCAAAAAAAAAAAAAAACTTCCGATACGTGGGCCGATCCCGGAGATAGTGAAATACCGGCCGACCTGCGGTGGAGATAAGGCAGGCGTTAAGCACTTCCCATACGTGGGCAGATCCCGAAGACCACAATTCCCACTTCCTGTATGCTAAACTTAAGGCGTCGATTTGTGGCGGCGTAGCAACATCTATTTGAAACACTCTGTAGATCTCTTGCATTGTCCACTACTAGCACCATATCATATTCATTTATACGTCAATCCACTTTCTGTTCCACCATTTACCCATTACGCATGTGGCATAATTCGAAATCTAACTCACTGTTGTCCAGTTATCTTTCTATACCCTAACATAAAGCGTGTACAAGAATGAAGGCAGAGGTTATGCTTGCTTCTGTTCTTGATGAATTTCAACCACTTTACAGTTCCGCCTTTTCCCTACAATTTGTACTTTATTGTTCCTATACAGGGTTTCCCAGCTAGCTTTAGTAAGTGTTAAGAAACATGCGAATGCCACATAGTTGGACAGAACCAAGATAATGTTGTTTGCCGTCGCTCGGAGATACTCAAACAATTTTCTTTTAATTCCGCCTAATTAGGTAATTATCGTTAATAAATCATCTTCTCAAATACTGTACTTAGATGAAAACTGTCGCTGAAAAAATTGTGGAGCGACATAAAGAACTCAAGATACAGCTTTCTGTTGCTAAATACGTGCTACATAAAAGTGTTTTTCCGAGCGTGGAGGAAGCCCGCGAACGCACGCGAAGTGTTTCAAGCGGGCAGTCGCGCGGCAATTTTGCGAGCATTTGCGGGCTTCTTTCACGCTCGCAAATGCACTTTCATGGAGACAATCATCTTTTAGTCTGGTGCGTGGCACAAGTGCATACCGGACTTCTTTAAACCAAGTTAAAATTACTTGACGCGGTCGACACATTCCTGACTAAATATTCTGTCGCCGATATTGATTGCTGAAGTTCAAGTGACCACAAAAGCTTAACCGCTTTTTTGTCGATATAAAAACGTTGTAATCTTTGCCACATGAAGGACTGCTTTCCTGCATTGAGGCTGCAATTGACGAGCACGGTGTTGCAGATTTATGAAACGCCTGTGGCGAGAGTTTAGCTAGATTTTTGGAGCTCTCGTCATGCTATTTTTCGTCAACCTTTGTTGCTTTTGACAGAAACGCTTACCTGCAACATCGGAGTGTTTGGGTTGGGTCATGTAGTGGACCCACTTTAAGTGGTTCGTTGGTAGCTCGATGTGACAACGTTCTTTTCTAGCTGCTGGGTGAACTTGAGGTTTTAAAATTTTTCCGTACGTTGACTATGTTTAGTTTCTTTCAGATTGATCTGTTTTTACGGACCCTACTATCAGTACTCATTTAGATTGCTGTTTAGATATTACACACCCCATTGCCTCGCGTATTCTACCCTGTTTTATTGCATATTACAGGCCACGTTTAACTTTGGATTTAACAGCATTAGCTCTTCAAATTTGCGGCTGCTATTCAAATGTGATCACGCTTGTTTGATGTATGGGCCAAAAGCCAATAACCCCTCTTTACCGTACAGCTCAGAAAATGCGAAACTAGTAAAAAGAAATATAGTGTGCTCTTTCTTGCCCAGCGCTCTCTGTAAGTAATGCGACCGTTGCATGATAGAAAGCCTTCAAAGGCAAGTGGCACGTTTTGACGCGTGAGGTACCCCAGGCACGTCGTAGTCCCAGTTGCTGAAAGCCTGCATACCAGAAGGAAGGCTGAATCGCGGATGAGTGACAAACAGAGAGCGGAAAGCTTGAGAAAAAGTGGAAGAAAGGTACATGGTTAAGGTAGCTGTGATTTGCTACCTGCATAACCGTTCTCAGAATCTTAAAAAAAAACGTAGGGAAACGTTCAGGCGTCAAAGCGTTGTTCAAGGCACCAAAAATCTTTTGCGTTTGTCCAAGTTCAGGTGCCCTACGAGAAGGCGTAAACCAGACTGTGCCATCAAGCACAAAGATTCGTACATCACTTGCAAAAAGGGAGTTGTGTACAGAATTCCACTCTCTTTTGGAATACACTACTTTGGTCAGACCGGCAGGTCCATGAATATGCGTCTGCAAAAGCACAATAAAAAAGTCAGCAATATTGTTACAGACCATGATTGTGAAAAAAAAAGAAGATGTGACGTGCAGCCATATGGCCGTCCTGTTTTTGATCAGACTGTTGCCGTGTATCGCCGTAGAAATAGGCTAACTGGGTAAATCATAGAAGCTACAGAGAGCGCACGGGCAGGAGATGATTTCGCCAATTTGCGTCAGTGGCTTTATCGAAGAAATACTTTGAATTCTTGATATACGTGCACGTGGCAGCGTACCTCCTTCTTCTCTGCCGATTTTGTGGGTGTATATATATTCTCGGGATTTGCAATAAACCTTTGTTGAAAGTTAGCGCTTGTCCAGTCTGCACTTCGTCCTCATCCTTACGGCGCTATGTTTCTTTTATGACGAACGTGCACAAGCCACCCTCTTACATCACCCTTTACATGCCGCTCCCACTAGCCTAATGGTGGACGCTTCTTCGGAAGCCGTGGGAGCTGCTCTTCGTCAATGGATTAGTGGCGCATGAGCCCCAGCTCCTTCTTTTTCCGGAAGTTACGCGACGCTGAACGCCGATACAGTACTTTCGGACGGAAGCTCCTCACGGCCTACCTCGCAGTGAAGCCTTTTAGGTACTTCCTTGAAGGGCGGCACTTCATTGTTCTTACCGACCACAAACCACTGGTGTCGGCTTTACGCACCTGCAGTGGCATTCCTACTCCTACAGAGCTCCCGCATGTTGCTTTTATTGCCGGATTCACCGCAGACATGTGCTACCTCAAAGCCAGCCTTAACAGGTCAGCAGACGCCTTGAGGCGTATTACCATCAATTCCAAAAGTTCCGTCCATCTTTCCTTCTTGTCACTCGTGCCTCAAGCATCCGATGATGAACCTCAACGACTATAATCTTCTACATTCCTCCGTTTGGAGCAAGTCAATTTTCCCGACCACGACGTCACACTCTGGTGTGACATTTCAACTAACAGTTGCCGCATTTATGTTCCTGCTCTGCTTCGTCGTGGTGTTTTTGATACACTGCATTCAGTCTGCCATCCAGGTGCACGTGCCACGCAACACTTTATTGCCGAACGTTACGTTTGGCCACGCATAAGCGCTGCTATACACGACTGGGTCCGCGCTTGTACAGCGTGTCAACGTACCAAGGTGCAATGACACATTAAGCCTCCATTGGTAAAATTCCCTCATCCCGGTGCCCATTTCTGCACCATTCATTTGGACATCGTGGGGCATTTGCCACTATGCCCAGGTTATACGTATTTGCTTACGTGTATTGGTAGGTACACAAGGTGGCCTGAATCAACTTCAATACCTGACATAATGGCAGGACAGTTGCTCATACATTTTTGTCTACCTGGATTAGCCGTTTTGGTATGCCATCAACAGTGACCACTGATTGAGATCGAGAGTTTGAGTCGGCACTTTTCACGTCTGTAACATCCCTTCTGGGTTGTGCGGCCATTCGGACAGCTGCTTATCATCCTGTATTCAACCGCATCGTTGAAAGGCTACGTCGAAACCTCAAAGCTCGACTCACCACTCAGCCTCACGCAAAGGATTAGACATCCCATCTTCTAATCGTGCTACTCGGCCTTCGGTCAACACTCCAACTAGACCTTGCCTGTACTGCACCTATGATGGTTTACTGTTGCACCCTCTGTTTGCCTGGTGACCTCGTAAACCTCGTATATACGCCGAATGTTTAGGATCAATCTTCTTTCGTCCATCTTGAACGCATTTTCATGAAAAACTTGCGTCCATTGCCAACCTCTGCTTAAACAAATAAATACGTTTTCCTACCCTTGAAGCTCGAAACATTCTCATAGGTTTTTGTTTGTGTTGCCCCGCCTCATCGTTCTCTTCAACCCCGCTATGCGGTCCTTTCTCCGTCATCAAAAGTTCTGAACACCAATTCACAATCTCGCGCCATGGGCGTGAAGACAGTTGCTATCGTTGGGATCAAACCCGCTTCCATTACCCTCAAGTGACCACGGTAACTTATCCGTAGGGGAGGCCCATCTGTGGCAAACTTTTCTTCTTCTTGTGGCGCGTCACTGGGTTTAGACATGAGCGAGCAGTGGAGTATGGCCTAAAATATAAGGAAGAGGAGTTAGAAACGATAGAGTAGATCAAATGAAACCCCTGTGCTCTTAACTGTGCTTGGTGGTTCCACAATAGCACTGTCAACGGAAATTGTCAATGTTAACAATAAAACGGCAGAGGACTTCCCTTAGAGTGGCCGCTCTGGTGTCCGCAGAGTTATAAAGTCCACAGAACAGCCCATGCGTTTCGAAATTGTTTTCGACAATACGAAAGCAGATTGATACTTACACCTTGGCACATACGTCTGCCTTTTTATCCGTAATCATAGCATAGAGTGTCCCGACCTCGTTTGTGAGTGAGTGAAAATTTCCAACATTTTGTTTAAAATACCGTGGGAGAGCCACCTGCCTTTGGTTCGAGAAAGCCATGATTGCAGTTCTGGGATGTTATTGGCGCAAAGTCACAGAAGCTGTTCCAGGTTGCTTTGTCCATCATCATGACCTCTTACTACCAATCTCTTGCATGATAAGTACTGCAAGGAAGATAATGTCGCTATCAGCATTTTACGTACATCTTCTAATTCTTCTTGCATACCCATTACTCAAGCAGTTGCAACGTTCAGCCTCCTTTTCACAGCTGCGGTTCCGCTCACAGCCGCACGGTGCAGATTCGAGGCCTCATGACTTTCTTCCTGTTAGAAAGCTTTCTTCGTGGAGAGCTTTCTTCCTGTTAGAAAGCTCATTTTCCCCAAACGTCAAGTGAGAATCCTTATCTCTGAAAGCTTGAGGTATTTGGAATAAAAATTTTCATCTCATTAGATGCGACAGGTCTAATAAACTACGTTGTCCACTGAAGCGTCATACACAGGCCATTTTAGGCATGTTTCCAAGCTCTTTGGTAAGGTCCTCCTTGTTGTGCTTTAACGTTATGGACTGGATCATAAGCAGCCATTCGCACACGTGCGGTGGCAGTATCTGCAGTGACAGATGTCGAGCCTGTGCTGCTAAGGCAAACCTAGGTAGGCACAGAAGCGGACAGTGACGGTACCATGCAGCGTGGATTGCGGGTCCTTTCGTCATCCTCATTCGGAGGTCTGTTGTTCTTGATATCTGTCCATTGTTTTTCATGGATTCCTAAAATACAAGAGCACGATGGTAAGACCGCCCAAGAGGGGAGTGCCAAAGGCGTATTACGGGTTTAAGAGAAAAAAATCACGGCAGTTTCGCCCGAAAGACGAAGGACCCATTGCGTTATCACATTAGTGGATAACTGTACGAAACAAGGCTAGTAACTTTAGCGGCCGTATAAACTCGTCACCACTCGCTTACTGACTAAATTAACAATGAGAGAAATGTGCAAGCAAGACTGAACGAGGTCGGAGGAAGAAACAGACACATAGAGACAGCACTGTCTGCATCTTTCTACGTCCTTGTTCAGTCGCGCTTACACATTATATCATGAATTCAAACGAACTAGCCCGCCAACGTGTTTGAACTAAATTAACAAGCATGGTGTCACGCGTGCATAGATAAATATGAATACTTCTCGCCCGATGAGCCCGGGAACTCGCTTTCAGAATGCTGGAGTGAGGAATCGCAGCAGCAGCAAGCGAATTGACTTTGTGTATCTCTCGCTTCAACGGGAAGCAAACGTCGACAGCACAACGCATACGAAGCTACCGAGCTATGCGCGCTGTGCAAACATCTAAGATCGCTGTGAAGATGAGGCCGGAGCGGGCGCACACTTTGGCCACGTCACATATTGCTTTTGAGACACGAGCGCAGGCAACACGTCCCTACGGCGTCCGCCAGAGGCGTTCACTACGGCGTTCGCCAAAGGCGTGCTCAACGCCGTTGTAGAGGCCGCCGTTGTCCCTACTCTGTAGGGAGCAGAGGGCGAGGGGGACATTGAGAAACCCTAGCATCCGCCGCAGAAGAAGGCCCCTCCTTCCTCGCCTGACGCCCCCCCCCCCCCTCCCCCCCGTCTCGCGTGCAAGAGGAAAGTGCACGTTTCCAGCCCGCGTTCCTCGCTCGCGCACGCGAGATTGAGCCGCGTTAAGGCTGCTTCACATGCTGCGACTGGAACGACGAAAATCGGTGCAGCCGCACGCGTCGCAGCGAGATTTTTAGAGGGCCCATTACACATGATTACGATTTCAACAATGCGACGGGTGCAACTCCCAAGGTTGCTTACTGCCAGGTTTCATGGCACACACTGCATAATTATTTTATTGTAATGAACAAAACGTTTACATTATAATATTATTGACTTTTGTTGATTATGAGCAAATAATGTGCACATTTAATAATTTAAAAACGCGTTGGTTAAGATTTGTTTTGGAGTGAGCAACGGCGGTTTCTGAAGTTCTGTGCGACAAGGCCATGACATGGCGCACATAAGCAGCTGTTCGCAGGTGGTTCAGCACTGTGTATTGTCTCATCTGCCTTCTATGACCGTTTCGTTCTGCCTGCGCTACAACAATCTACAAGATGACCTATCGGTAAGTTCATATAGCTATCTCACCGCATATGCAGTATTCGGAATTCGGCTGCCACGAATTCGTCGTGTCAGCCCAACAAGATCCTCGCGCTACCCGTGCTCGGCGTCACCTTCGGCAGAAATGATGTGTGTACATTTGTCGTGATTGCGCATATGCGGTGCCTTCTCCTAGCCATGCTCTTGCGCTAAACGCAACAACAAGGACCAAGCCCAAAGCCCGCGTTTGCTCCTGAACGAAGGCGGAAAAAATATGTGTGATTACTGGACGTGGAATAAAATTTGTGTTGTGAAATTCAACCTTAGCGCTAGCCTGGTTAGTCCATCGCCGCGCGTGCGCTGTTAACATATAAGGCGCAACAGCCGATGCATGAAGTGTTTTGAGCAGTTACCGTCACTTTGTAGAAACCTGTACGTTGTAACATAGCATTCTAAAAGACACGCTTCTCGTCCGTTTTGTTTTCTTGTATCTCGCGTTGGTAGTATGCTCGGAACTTCTAACAAGAAGACCATATCAATACGCGCTATCCATAATGCGGGATCGTACGCCTACGGCGGGCGCACTAGCCGTAGGGTTTCTCAACTTTCTCCTCAGCCTCGCACGCCGCTCACATTTAGCCTATATTGTATAAATAAATAATATTACCATATTATTAATGTTGCTAGATGTTATAGTTTCCTCACTGTAATTTATACCAATCATCCAGATTTCTGAAGCTAATCATGCATTTAACCTGTATTAGGTCAACATTGTTACGACATGCTTATGGGAGTCACTTCAAACTAGATTGCTTAGCCAGAGAAAGTACAAATGAAAGTCTGAATGTTTATTCCAATTTTGTATTCCTAAACAAATTATGTTGGTGGGATATTATGCCTGCTTTCGTTTCCTGCAATTCAATGTTCAGAGCTGGAAAAACTGATTCCTTTACTTGCTGTCGAAACGCTGCTTCAATGTCGTTAGCAAGCTATAATTATTCATTTCGAAAGTGTTAAGCAAAGACTATATCTCTAAGCTTATCAATGCGTCTTTGTTCCATGAACACGATTAGGTTTTCTTTCTCCCTCTCAGTGATAGCCATGGAATGAAACTGTTCAGTTTCATAAGTATCAGGATGCAAGCATTCTGGAATTTGTCCTGAGCATTCGTCTGCATCCTATAGTGTTCATGTTTGTATCAAGTTTTGTGTTGCAATCGCACTGATCTACGCATATTTTTATGTTGCAACAATCGAACTTATTGAACTTTGTTTTCAAATCTACAATGTGGGCATACAGTAACGACCCCATTAATAAGCAAAGAAATGCTGCAGATTCAGTGCACGTGTTGAAATCTATGCGAAGTGAAGTTTTTGTCAAGGGGTCAATGAGATACTGTTAAAGTAACTGCGATATAGACAATTGATCTTATTTTTAACAATCCAACGTGTCGCCTTTTGCAACGTTTGCTTTTGCACTGCTTAGGTCATAACCGTAATGTCATGTAATGTTTATGCAGTACACTGTTCACAAACTACACCAAAACGCAAACGGCAGTTAATGTAGATGCACAATGCGAGACATCAACACAGTGACGTTCATTGAGCAAGGAATGGTGTGAGGTGTATGCAGATGAATAAATCACATGTGCTTGTGTATTTATTTATATACTTCGCTGGCTCCAATGCTGGAGTATTAGGTGAGGGGGATAAAAGAGTAGTTACAAAAAGGATAAGGACACAACATTAAGAAAAAAAAACAGGAAAAAGCAGCACCAATACAAGGCACCAACTAACCCAACGTGTTTTACTGGGACAACATTATGCAATACTTAACAATCAAAAAGAGAAAAAAATTTACTGACCATGCACCCTGTACAGATCGTAAACCAGCGAAGCTGAAATGTGCGGCCCCGGAGTTTATCACTGGGTTAATTCCAACGGTTTATTGAAGTCTTTTGATATTGCTCGTTGTGTCTGTGTTTCTTAATGAGGTTACACACATGTTTGGCTTGGGTTTATGAAATTGTTTATTTGGAATGCCACACGACGCTGTTCGTAAGATCACCATCATTTAAAGGGCAATGAGTGGTTCATTGTGTTAATCCAACGGGTCCATCCAAGTCTTCCTGAATTATGTTACACACTGGAGTTTTGTAATTCAATAATCATAGTATTTGTGACTCGGTTATGTACTGTTGTTACCAAGTGACAAACCGGGGCTGCACATATCATTTATTTAAATACAGGGACGCATTTTTATATCTATGGGGATGTCGGAGAGAGACTGTTGCACGCGCGCTCTGCTGCGAGAGAAACGACGTCATTATCGGTGTGGCCAATGGCCCACCACACCTTTGCTCCGAGATAATTATGACATTATGATCTTGTCTTAACCCCGTCCCCATTTGTGTCCCTTCCCTGAAATAATACGTGAATAAATGTACATGTTTTAAATGCATCAGCATTTATACGTCTACCCAACAAGAAATTTCTCCGTCCATCATGTAAGACAAATGCAATGGCTCACACCCCCCTAAACAATGGCTCATACCCCTACACTAGGGTTTTTGAGATCGGACCAAGAGCGTTTAGCCCAGGCATTTAGAGCTTCACTGTAAAAAGAATGAACACCTTTCGGCTAGAGACCAAGACAATCATGAGGTGTATTAACAAATGAAAGTTTATTAAGCATGCAGAGTAAATGCTGGTTGACAAGCAATAAATCGAAGTTACACAAAAAGACGAGGAACGGGCATACTGCAAAAAAAGCATTATATTGGCAGATGGTACTCCGGTACCGCACGTAGACAAAATTAGAATTCTGGGGTTACACCTGCAGGCAAATGGTTATAACGGAGAGAGGGGCGAAGACTTTGTCTTTCGGTAGATGATACGATCCGACTCTTGCGTCACATCACGAATAGACACAATGGTATGCGTGAACAGTGCGCAATCCGTCTCGTGGAGGCATACGCGACAAGCCACATAACGTATGTTGCCCCCTACTTGAAGTGAATAGGGTCCGAAAAAAACAAAGTCGAATGCATGATACGAAAGGCTTTCAAGACGGCGGTTGGCGTTCTAATCAACGCGAGCACCGACAAGTTTCTAGAGCTCGGACTTCACAACTCACTTGACCAGTTAATCGAGGCGCACGACGTTGCGCAATACGAACCAATGTTGATGTCAATGACAGGTCGATGCATCCTCGAGTCGCTCGGCATCACGTACCACACTCAGCATGGAGAAAAAACCGGCGGTTTCGGTCTCTTTCCGCGACCGCCTGATAATCCCACCACTGCGCAAGAACATGCACCCGACACACCACGCCGGGAGACGCAACAAACGAGGAAGCGACCTTCAGAAGAAGTTTGGCAATAGCAACGAGGCAGTGTATGTAGACGCTGCGCGATATGGAGGAGGGAGAAGCGCACACGCGATCGCGGTTGCAGACCGCAAGGGTAAGTGCCTCGCGAGCGCCACGGTGACCACGGCACAAACGGAGGAGGCCGACGAAGCCGCGATAGCCCTAGCACTCACCGTGGTGCCGAACGCTGCGATCGTCATCAGCAACTCACAGGCAGCAGTCCACGGCATCGCGCGCGGTCGCGTCTCGCGGGAAGCGGCCCGCATACCCCGAATTGCTGACGACGGCGACTCGTCATCGCCCTAGCAACCCCAAAATTCTACGGTCTTTATCCTCTGGACCCCGGCACACACCGATGTTCCCCTCGCGGGCAACGAGGCGGCCCACGCCACGGCTCGAGGTCTCACACGCCGTGCCGCCACTGATTATGTGGCCGCCACCTCCGTCCCGATAGCGGGGCATCGCATGCGCCGGATCGGGACACTACGACAGAAATGCAGCAACAAAAAACACAGTGGGCGTAGGGCGATCGCCTTACTTCGTTCAGAGACCTCACCCAACAGTACAGACTCGAAAGATGCTCATTCCCGCCAACGCACGATAAATTGAATAGTAACGAGGCCGTAACATTACGCTTGCTCCAGAAACACACCTACCCTAGCCCCGCCATCTTACACCAGTGCTACCCGCGTTTCCATCCAACAGATACGTGTAAAACTTGCGGACAGAGAGCACCAGTGCGACACATGCTTTGGGAATGTGCCGCCAATAACGGTAATCAAACCATCACCGTTCGTGACGCGTCCATAATCGCGTCCGTTGCCAGAGTACGGGAAGGCTCGAGCTCGCTTCTTCCCGACGCCGTCCCGGATGGGAGAGCCGCCGGGGACCTTCTCCGTAGGAGTCGCCACCGCTGGGAAGCGGCTCTCATAAGTTCAGAGCTGGCAGACCAGCTCTGGGCCGTCCGGCAAGCCGAAGATCCCGTCCGAGTCCAAGGATTTCGAGCCGCCACCTGAGGCCACCACAACAAAAACTGCCGTACTAGTTTTTAATAAAGTTTCTTCTTGTTCTACGCAAAAAGCAGAAACAAAATCTTCTGTGTGTCCATACAGATCCCAACAAGGAACGCATTTATCTCTGAAAGTGTAACACAGGCAATGCTGACACAAGATTCTCGCAGTGCCTTTCAAGCTACAGCTCTCATAATTTCTCTCAGCAGCCGATCTCCACAGAATGCTAGCTTCTTCCTCTACAATGCATCCTCGACATCTGAGCGTGGATTTTAGATGAAGAAGCTAGCATTCTGTGCAGATCGGCTGCCTAGAGAAATTATGGAATCTGTAGATTTAAAAAGGCTGAGAGAATCTTGTCAGCATGGCCCCCATTAGAAATGGATGCATTTCCTGTCAGAAAACACACATTCATTTTTGCTTCTTCTTTTTGTGTATGTTAGGTTTATTGCTTGTCAGTCAGCATTTACTTGGTGTGCACATTAAACTTTTCGTTGCTAAATCATCTCGGTTTTCTTGTTCGTCCTATGTATTCCCTGGTGCCGTTTGCAGCCAGTCTATTCCTTATTTTTTAGAATGCTACAACTCACTTTAATGACCCATATGATGCTTCTGTGTACCTTATAAAACCTTTTATTTGGCCAATGTAGCAAGAATCTATAGTGTGAAGCAGTAAGAACAGGGTACGCTAACTTTTAATTAAAAGGTTTCTTGTGAAAATGCAGTGATTTATAGATGTCACCAGAACGTAGTACAGCAATAAAACCTGATAAAATCTAGTGCTTCATGCAACGAAACATAAAAACGGTAAAGGGAGAAAATACGTGTATATAAATATATATACAGGTCCAGGGAAGAAAACATTGTGATCACCAAGTGCGCACGTGGCTGCATTCCAAGAAACTCGTTTTTTTTTTTTTTTTAATAATGGCAAGGAACTGGAAGAGTGTGCTTGCATAAGCAAGCTGTCAGTCTTTCTATTGGAATAAGAACAGCGTTTCTTGAAAGATGCGGGCATGCAGGATAGTCAATTGTAAAGATTTTTTTCCTGGACTTTGAATTTTGCTGCATTTTCTTTCTGTAGCATTTTATTGCGAAAGCAATACTGCTCGCACTTGCGGCCCATCGGTGGTCGTGGCGCCTCCTTACACAGCTACGCGTCACGTGACCGTGTGACGTCATGCCAGACAGATAGACGGGGCCCCAGCTCGCGGCATCGATGGTGGAGGCGAAGCCTTGCGCGCCGCTGCTGCGGCGCTACCGTGAGAGGGCGCTCACTGGTGTGACGTCACGCTAGGAGGATAAATCGGGCTACAGCTCGGCTCCTCGCAGTGGTCGGCGCACTGCCTTGAGCTAGGTCGGATGATGTATAGCTATAAGTTTAACAAAGGGCAACTATGTCCACACCATCAGCCGAACCAAGGCGCAGCCAAGGGTATTGCTTTCGCAATCTTCCAGGCTTAACCAAGCTAAGCCTTCAGCCAATTTTTTATTTATGTTTGGCCGCATCAAGTACCAATTTTTATCTAGCCTTCAAAGATACCCTTTTTCTGGTAATTTGTATAAATCGTCACATTTTTACTATGAATCTTATCTGAAACTTAGTCCTCATTCATCTCTAGTGTCATCCTGTTGATATTACTTCATGCTATGCACCCTTGCAACAATTTGTGTTGTGTGCAACATTTGTGCGTGGGTGCGTACGTGTGCGTGTGTGTGCGTGTGAGTGTGAGTGTGTGTGTGTGTGTGAGTGTGTGTGTGTGTGTGAGTGTGTGTGTGTGTGTGTGTTTGTGCGTGTGTGTGTGTGTGTGTGTGTGTGTGAGTGTGTTTGTGCACATGGATTTGGATGTGAAATCAGGCCCTTGGAGCGGAGGCATTATTCTTCTCCTGTGCAGCCATATGAATTCATTATAGCGCAACAGAAATACGATGGACAAGAATGAAGTGAACACACAGAGCACTTCGTTCTTGTCCGTTGTCTATCTGTTGCGCTTTAGTAAACAATGAATACACACTAACTCTTACAGTTTTCTGTTCTTATGTCGGGATTATAAGCCCGCTTGTGTCCTAGAATATCTCCATGGCTATGTATCCTGTAATTTAGTTTTTGGCCATGTGTTTGCAAGTCGCGTGTCAACTTCCTGATTTTCCCGACAATCTTGTGTGATGTGCAGGCCCAGACAGTTTCTGGTGAATCCATGCAGATGTGCAGGGTTTTGTGCAGGGTGTAATTTTCACTAAAAGTGCTGCTTTGATTGTTTTTAGTTCAGCTTTTCTAGGTGTAGGATGACCTGGAATGGTACCCACTTTATGGGGTTTAATTTTATGTGGTGTCTTACTACTGTTACACTGCTATTGCCACATCAGTGTACTATATGTTCCTGATGTATGCTTGCTTCTTCATGATTAGCAACCTCCTCTTTGTGTTTGGCTGTTTTATTTAGTCTCGTGGTCTAGTTGTTTGCCCCGATATTGCAAGGTATAATGGTCCTCTTGTGTTTCAAGTTTAGGTACTCCCGAGATTGTTTCTAAAGGGAGGGGTAGTCGTCTTTGCATTTCATATGCGAGATGGGATACTATCTTGGGACCAGGTTGCGAGCTCCTGAGGCAAAGAATTTGTGTTGCAGGCTGCAACTCTACTCTGTCTTGGTGCTTCTTCGCTTGCTCTTTCTCATAAAGATCTTCAAGCGTGGTAAAGTTGGAAAGACCTATTATTACCCAATACCTGTACTCGATGTACTGTACGATACCTTGGACAGAAGCACAGCATCTGTGATTTTCCATGGTATCTACTCGTCCACCCCCCATGATTTCAAGATTATCCTTTTCACCAGGTGTAGAATTTGCGTCCACGCATGGCATAATTGTTTTACCCACATGCTGGCTCTGTCGTCATGGTCTTACACTAGGTGAGGATTTGTGGATGTTGACTTGCGGGTATATTTGTCCAGCTATGTGGAGCACAATGTGCAATCAGGGGTAGTTGTTAATTGAAGTCTTTTTGCCTACGTCGATGTAAGCCGACTTATCAGAAAGCGAGAGGCCAGACTGGACAAGAAAGTCTGCAGTGTTGTTGAGAGCTTGTTGCATCCTTCTTGATTTCCGTACAAGATAGCTTTGCCATAGACTGTAGTGCACCATAGGCTGTAGTACTTGTAGTATTCCCGTGTTGTTGGTGTGGGTGGGACAAACGTACCTCTAACTCTCACCTGGAATCTTCTGTCATTCAAAAAGTTACTGTTTAACTTATGGCGTTTTTCACTGGTCGATCTAGAGCAGCCGCCTAAATCCTCGAGCGAACGCTCAGGTTTCACAAACCCGAATAAGCCCACGGAGCGCAAAAACGCTCCGCGGGGGAGCACACAGGAAGTCGCCGTACACGTCCCACAAACCGGTTCCGGAAACCACGCCCGACTTCCACTCTGTACGTTTCCACGGCAACCACACTCGCCGTTCCCCGTGCGTAAATTGACCGCGGCAGCCGCAGAGTCCGTCATTTCCATGTCACGCCCGCAAGGATTGTGCATGGACATCGTGCATAGAAGGCTTCGTACAACACCTGCGTCACCCCGTAATCGCTGTCGTCTGAGCTCTCATCGCTAAACGCGAGCTCTGCAACAGCACCGAACGCAGCCATTTTGTGAAGCAAAACAGTGTTGTGCGTACCAACCGGGTACCGATTTTGCTTTAAGACGAAAGTGACGCGAGCTATTTCCGCCCGAATCCGCGCCTCGGCGGCGGAGCAAGTGAGAGCGATCCGGCGCGGAGCGAGTTGATCCGAAACGACCAGGGGAACGCGTGAACCCTCTCCAGATCGACCAGTGAAATTCGGATTCGTTGCCGCGGAGCAAGAAGTCCTGCTCCCAATCAACCAGTGAAAAACGCCATTAAGTGTTCTAACAGAAATTTTTTGCTCATCGTTCCTCTTATTAGAGTAGCATGAGGTATTTCTGTTAAAAGCCCCTTCACTTTCTTCATTCTTTCATAAGCGGTATTACACAATGCCCTGCAATAATGTTTCTGCTGCTCATGGCCCACTCCTATTTGCCAGACGGGACAACTATTGAAAAAGGTTTTCTTTGTGCTGTGTGTGCGATGTAGTACGAGTATTCATGTCTTGAGATTTGTACATCTGTAGAACCAGCTTCCCGACAGAGTACTTGCTATACCTGATCATGCTTATTTGTGAAGTACTGTTGGACAATACATATTAATGCAATGAATGCTCACACACTCGAATTAGCATGAAAGATGGTTGCTTTACAATTGCGCCCTTTGCGTTCGATTGGTGTTAGATAAGCATAAGCATGCCCCCTATGCAATAGTCTTTGGAAGTTTAAGGGTTCAATAAAAGATGAGGAACTAAATCTAAGTGCAAGAGCTTTTTTTTACCTATAGACTCACATCGAAATGCGACATCCATAGCTGGCAATGAAACACCTCGCCTTGTGTTAGCAGCAGAATGCTATAGCCGCAGTGGGCAGGTGAACGAATTGAAGATTGATGTTTTTGTCTATAGATCTTTCTTTTCTTCCCTGTTTGTAAGTAAAATTTGGAATAAGGTGGTCATCCCAAAAAAGCAGGTTGTGGTCCTTTATTCAATAAACCACATATTGTGTATAGTTTAAATGCAGAAATTTGCTCTAATATCACCGGGTGAGATGTTCTTGCAAGTAGGATGGTATTTATTTACTTATAAAGATAGTAATCACAGCAAATTTCGTTATATGGGTTTACACACTAATATATGTGATCACAAGCTTATTAGGAACTGCTATTAGAAACATGTAAGTTATGAAGTTTCTGCACACTTGATGAGCTGTGAATGTGCAATAACTGCTTTACATAAAAGATTCAAAGTTTCACAGCAAGGGATGCAACTGGCTTACTTCACTGCACAGTTTTGATTTACTTTTCTTTACCATGTCGTTTTCTACTGTTTTATCTGCACAAGAAGAGGCCGTTTACCTGCTTTTCACATTGTTGCAAGAGCTTTACTTGACAGTGCGGGTGGGTCCGCTGTCACTGTGCCACTATAGCAAGCGAATAATTTACTTATATAACTAGCTGTAGAGTTAATTACCTTTCAAAGCAAATGTTAATACAGGTGCAGTAAGGGTACAAAGTCCGCAACGTATTCAATGTTTATTGGTTTCTGTGCAAGAAAAGAAATTATCCAGAAAAGGGGTGCAACTTAACGTGCATGTACTATTCAAAAAGAAATTAACGATGCTCTTTATTCAAGCCACGGATTTAGTGCTATAGCAGGAAATTCGTTATGATAGTCTACATTTTTGCTCCGTCAAATTTAATAAGTGGGGTAAGATAATCTTTCAAGATGCATCGGAAAATTCACGCTTGAAAACCGACGATAAAATGCAACTGACCAATACCGCGTTCAGCACAACGTTGAAACTTCGGGTACTTTGCTGTCTTGTCATTTGCCCTTGCCGAGGTTGAAATTATTTAAGCTGCTCCGCACGCGTGATTTCCGTATGCTATTCCACAAAAGAAAATTGTGAAGACCCCAAAAGGCCATGTCGTCTCGTGGCTACTCGCAAAGTTGTACGAATAAAACGTGAAAATGCGCTTCATTTGGTGCGTAGCCTATCACCGAACGCGTAGAAATAAGAGAATGAATTCTGCGGTACAAGTTTTTTATTCTCCCTTCGCGTACGTAACGAATTCGGTAATCCACGTCTCCGCGCACTGCACCTTCTGAGCGCGACGCCATTTCCCAAAACAAACCGGTGAAATAGCTCTCCGCTTATGTCTCCGCGCAATTTCGACGGAAAATTGCAGCGATCGCAGCGACCGTGTGATATTGCGACCAACCGGTTGGTCGCAGCCGGAAATCGGGGGGTCGGCACGGCGACTGCGATTTTGCTCGCAAACGACGGAAATCACTTTTCCGGTGTGACGAAAATTGCATCATGTGAAACAGGCTTTAGCTGGCTCACCTTCGAACGCTTTCACTCATACGGAACCTCAAGGCGACGACAACGGCAAGAAATGCAGTTGGAGTGTCCGTATAGTTGCTATCGCAAGAAAAATTGGGGGCCAATCCACTCTGTGCAGGTGGAATGTCAGCGAAGCTGTCGTTGTGCGACGAAACTCACCCCAGTCTATGGTGTGAACGACCTTAGACAGCACTGCTAAATCCGTGCACGAAGCAAAACACGATTGTCTGTGAGCATACTTCTTATGCCCCAACTACTGGAACGCGTCGGCAAGCTTCGGCACGCGCCGAGATGTGAACGCTTCGCTTCGCGTTGGTCGGAGGAACAGGGCACGCAACCACTGGACACAAGTTCTCACGCGTGCCGAAGCTCGCTCCTCGGCTGCGGCGCACTGTTGCTGGACTATTTTGTATTTGTCCGTCAAAGTTCCGCCTAAAACAGCCTGCTGTAATCTAAGCTGGAAACAGTAAGCTTTAGATATAAAAACACGTTTGAATAACGAATGTACGCCTGCCACATCATTTAGTTTTTTTATATTTGAAGTAACAATAGTGCACAAAATATCGACATCAGCGCTCGCGCTCGCACGTCGTCTGTCTGCAAGGTCGCTTTGCAAACACCTGCACGACGATGCCGTATGATATCAAAAACTGTTGTACCGTTTCAGTTTTAATTGAAACACCTGTAGCACGCGCCACAAAAAAAGGTAGAATAGCTAAAATTTACGTAATTCGTAGCTTGTCTCCGCCCGATTCTTGCTTCTGACAAATCTAGCCCGTAGAGCACTTCATTTATTATTCTAGGTTGTTTTGAAGCATCAACACCGCATCGGGAGGCCTTCACACTGAGTCTATTGCTAGAAAACATTTTCGCAGTGTAAAGCCCGTGTTATATTGTAACTGCTTTCAACATGTCAAGTTTGTCTTTGTGGACATTAATGAAATGACATACCATGACATAATACAAGCTTGAGAACTGAAGGGTTTTAATAGGGGTCTTTCGTTGCCCTTTGCCAAGTCGTACTATTGAAGCGCTTATTCGAATGTATGAGGCCAGCTAATTTGCATAATACAAGAAATATATATAGAAAGACGTTATTTTCCCAATGTATGCGCCCCATCACCACACATAAAAAAACTGTTTGTATTCAGCCTGCTAGAACCTTTTGACTGAGAAAAATGTATTCATACTTTTATCTGCGAGGCACGCAATAATTGCTGTGGCACAATATTTTATTGCACAATACTGGGCACAGTAGCCAGCCATTATTAAAACTCAGAAGAAATTATTAGCACAATGCTTATGATCTGGTACATACCTCATTATTATTGCACTTCATTCATGCCATTTATTTAATTGCACAAAAGCTACTGCACTGAAATTGTATACTAGTACCTACTTAAAAAGCACGATATTACACAACGATAATAATCAATCATTCAAATGTTTATTGTAGTGCCCAGGAACATCTACAGAACCTTAGTACTGGTGCACCTAATGAGTGATATGTGAGAGAAAATGTACAGAAAACATCAATGTGGTAGACAGAAAAATACAAGATAGAGAAACAAATGGGGAAAAAGAAAACGAGGAAGAGTAAAAGGGAGTTAATCATACATGATTATCTACAGAGGCACAAAACACAGGAAATTAGCTCTGAAGTATGTTTTGGAGTCGAGTCTTATATAGCACAATCTTGCAACAAGGTTAGGCAAAAAATGTGGCATGCCGCCTGCTGTGCTGTTACGGCACAAACAAATGTATATAATCAAGAAGCTTTAGGGAATGTATAATGTTCAGGACCACCTTATGCAGGAAAAAAAGTGTGAATAATTAAATCTTGAATCTAGAGGTGCGAGTTGAGGTATATTTGAGAAGGCTCAACTGTGGTCGCCAGAATGGCAAAAGTGGTGCTTGACGATAGATATCAATTTATTCTGGACGCGTTCAATGAGGTCAGAATTAGATTTGCGCACTGCACCCCCTCCTACAGAGGCGTACTCTCGTAGTGGGAGACACAGCAGAATTTCAGAAAAAGAACAGGGGAGTGCAAATCATGCAGTATACGGCATGCAATTCCAAGAGTGTGAAGGGCATGTTTTGTAAGTATCTATGTGAAAAGAAGCTTACCATTTTGTCGAAGTACAAACCAAGATCATTCATTTCGTCGACCCTAAGGAATAGAGCATCCCGTAGGGTGTATCAAAATTTCACATGGTGTGTTTTCCGCATATAACTTAATTCCATAGTATTGGAAGCATTTATGAGTGCCTAGTATTTTTGTACCAGTTTGAGAGCGAAAAAATGTTTTTTGGAGTTCCATGCAGTGGTGAACACTGTTGACCGTCTCAAATAGTTGCTCTTAATGCTCTTAGCACTAACAGAAAGCAAAGAATCCAATACCGATTCAAACTTTTTTGACGTACGGCAGAGGACAGGTATAGGTTGGCAATTAGTAACTGCACATCTAACACCTGATTTGTGCATGGGCAATGTCCGTGCTACCTTCCGAGTGCTAGGAAACGTACTTGACATTAGGGAACTATTGAAGGTGCTTGTGAGAACAGGGAAGAAGTATGCTTACATCCGTCTTAAGTTCTGCGGAAGAAATACCATCAGCACCACAAGAATGGAAAGGTTTTAGGCACTTCATACACTTGAAAACAAGGTTTTCATTGACTGATAGCATACACACCATGCCAGACTGAGAAGGAAGGTTACTTGAAGCATATTTCACCCCACATGGCAAACGGAAATGTTCTGAAAATGCACCAGCAGCGTTCGAGACATCACCATTTTCATCAAGGAGAAAGTACACTTTGGCACTCTTTTTAGAACAGTAAGAGAGCACGAAGCTGCAGAAATATTTTGAATTATGTGTCACGCTGTCTTAAACAAAATCAATGTGGTCGTAGTGATGATTCTAATAATAATAATAATAATAATAATAATAACCTTAGTGGTATCTTAGCACTCTAGACTAAAAAAAGGTTGATGCCTGTATGTTAGAGCGTCTAATAGCCAGCCATCTAGAGCAGGAATTTCCAGGGTACGGGAGACTTCTCCTACTCTCCACGTGCACATACACGCACACACACACACGCTTGCTCAATCACACAACATGGCACACACGCACATAGTTGACGGGTGAAAACACACAGGAGTGCCAATTCAGTCTGGTCGCAAGGAAGGAGAATCCGAATCGCCAGGGGGCTGGAGAGAAAGCTCTGTATGCCAGATATTATCATGGAATTGTGGTGTCGGGCCATGCAGCCGTGATGAGGGCTCAGGCTGTGCTGACCACTTGTTCAGACCTACTGAAGAAGATGAGTGCTGTCCAGAGAGCCATCAAACACCCTGCAGTATAGCGTAGAGTGCAACGTTGCGCTGGTATTGCAGGGTGTGCTACTTGATGGGTTTGAGGCAATCCTCGTAGGCTGGCATGCGCTTCCGACAACCGAAAAGACGGGAGCAGAGGTTGCGTGTTGTCGGGCGCTGAACAAGCTTAAGTTTGTTTGCGTCGCGGGTTTGGTACGAGGACTATACTGATGAGCAGTACTCAAATCGTGACAGAATGACAGCAGCGTAGAGTGCTCGGAAAACCTTAGGCCATCAGGGAAGGGAGACACGGGACACAAACCCAAGAATGGGCCGATGCTTAGATACAGTGCTGGTGACATATGCGGAAAAGTTGAGAGAAAAGGTGAATGTTACACCCAGAATGGGAAGGGCCTGAACAGTCTTTGTAGAGGTGCCTCCGAGGATGTAGGTTGGACACGCAGTAGTTTTGTTGTGGCTAACACGCATGGCAGCACCTTTTGTTAATTCTACCACAAAGTTTGTTATTGTAGGCCCAGTCGTTCACCTTTACGGAATGTATTTATTTCAAGCAAATATGCTGTGCATCGGCCTAATGTGGCTGTGGAATTATTAACTTGTTTGTTAAACACATTCTGCGCCGATGCATTAGTGACTTGGTTTTGAGTAGATATTTGTCCTGACTACAATTTATAATATCGCAGCAAGAATCATTTTAGTAGAAGCTGAAGGTGTTCCAGCAGTTTAAGCATACCGACTGCACAAAAGACTAATGACACCTTTTCACCTTCCCCACAATTCACTCACACCTTCTATACTTTCCATAAACAAAAAGTGAGATAAAGAATTACAGTTTCATTGACTCAGTACTTGCTGCTTCTGAAGCAGGCATAGAAGCAATCCTGATATACGCTGCTATATGTATAGGTCTTGCATGATGCAGGTTCTGCTATGCACTGCACACAAGGTACACGTTGCAAACAGATCATTTCTTTTTGCAGTGCTCAAGTATAAGGACACAATGACTCAAACATGACGGCGCTCTCACGTATGCTTCAGTGCGTCAGTGTTCTTAGGTGCTACACGAGCGATTTATCCCCAACTAGCCCAAAAGACGCATGGACTTGAAAGAAGCGAGTGAAGGAGTACAGTGAACTTGTACTGAACCGGATTCACATGCGTAATAGAAGAGCGCACTATTAGCTGAAACGGGTGGCATGGCTGATTATTTACGTACTTCCCTTTGTTCGGCTACTAGTGTCTTGCGCTTTCGAAAGTTGTCTTTGCAACTGCAAACGGCGCAGAGCTCGCCCGTTAAACTTGAGTCACCTGAGACCACACGAAAGACGCC
This sequence comes from Dermacentor andersoni, assembly GCF_023375885.2. Lineage (NCBI taxonomy): Eukaryota > Metazoa > Arthropoda > Arachnida > Ixodida > Ixodidae > Dermacentor > Dermacentor andersoni. The sequence continues at coordinate 117,251,275 of NC_092819.1, read as the reverse complement.
GCGGTTGACCTCCCCAGGTTCCACATGGTTAATTCCCCACATCACACGAAGTCAGGAGTGCCATATTTTAAATCACTGCAGCACCAAACGGAACTGAAAATTTATTTCCTTCGACAGAGTTTCTAAGATGGGCTCGTTCACTCACCAGTTACGAACTCGATTGATGCGCTAGGCCTACGCGTAACGTAAACAACGTCGGCGGTAGGCTAGTGCTGATTATCCAGACTTCGGAGCTCGTAAACATGTTTTCATTCGTTTTGAGGACGACGAAATACACAAACAACAAACACAGCCGTTGCGGCAATCGCGATTCGGTTGGCTGTTTTAGCAGACGATCGCACTGAGCCCGGGGGAAACCAGTGGGCAGGTTGGATTTGTCGGCGTCATTCGAAGTCGCTTCAGATTTACGTCGGACTGCCACGGCCCACAACCCACGGTCGTCATTGCGTCGTTGTCGACGTACTATTACAAAACTGTCTTTCAGGAGCCCTGTCGCACGCGTCATGCATCCAAGGAACTCGGACCACGTTGGTGTCGGCGCGTTTGCATGGGCACCCATCATATGCATAGCAGCCGGAGGCTTCGCAGCCTCCGACTGGTTTACGCTGGCGACGCGTCGCAGCCTCTCATTGGTGCACGCCGGCGAAGCTTCGCCTCGCTTCGGCAAACTTCTATCATCGGCAGTCGACATAATCACTGCGCCTCGTCATGCTTCGCCCTGTTCCCGACCGACGCTTTTGACGCTTCGGCACGTGCTGAAGATTTCCGCGCGTGCCAATGGCTGGGGCATTTGTTACTAAAGCGAAGCTTTCTTTGCATCTTCCTTAGACTTTCCCACTGCTGCTGTTGCTGCTGTCATGCACACCGTGTCGAGGGGATGACAGTGTGTGCATACATGACAGGAGAGAGTCAGAGAGAAAAGGCGACACTAGAAATATGTTTCCACCCCACTGCGTCGAATGTGCACAATGCCCTCGAGATTTCCCTGGCCGTCGCCACGTTAACCTCTTGACAGCTATAATTAACCGTGACTCCGTTCAGAAGCACTACAGAAACTACAGCGCTTCTCTTTATACGAAGGTGCGAGTTGAGAGGGGATGTAGATAGAAGCGTAGGGAGGAGGAGAGGCACTTGCCATACAAGGGAGGCGGGAGGTGACGTGAGAAGGCCTGCAAACCCTACTACTATACGAGGGCGGTTGCGGGAAAACTCGATATGCTTAAGCTCAAGGTACGTTACAGTACGTTGCTGCTATTTCTGAAAAATAAACACTATGCAAATATGTCAAGCGGACAAACTACGTAGGGCGTGCAGAAGCATAGCCGCAATAATTAAAGCGCAGCGCAGGGTCCAGGAGACTACGGAAACGGTCCACCATCATATCGACACTTCTGTGGCCGACGCGTTAGTTTTGCGACTATGGCATTGCTATAGGCTGTGTATTTATTCCCAACCTCGGCAGCCGCATTTCGACAGGGATGAAACAGAAAACGCACGTGCACTTAGATTTTGGGAAACGTTAAGTAACATCGCGGTGTCAAAATTGTTCCGGAGTCCGCCACAGCAGCGTGGCTCCTAATGCGATTGTGGTTTTGGCACGTACTTCCTCATAATCCAATTCAAGTTTAATATTTCTTACACGATGCGATGTAACATGTAAGGCAATGACTATGCTCAACCCTGTCAGAGTTTATGAAAAATGGCTCGCAACAACGCCTCAAGCAAACTCATCTCCCTGTGTGTTATGCGTACTACGCAGACAAACAGCAGTGGTGCACGCAAGGCAACGTTTAACATGAACTCACCACTCTCGTGTTAGACTAAACATTGAAGAAATTAAGCTTTAGCCACCAACATCACCGCTAATTATCATCAGTCAAAGCATCTAGAACGCAATGCTTTGCTTGCATCGATTCCCACAGTGCGTGGGATCTGCATAATTTTTTTACCCTAATGATACCTGGAAGGACTACAGTTTTATCCTTGCAGGCAAAAGTCGGACAGTTTTCCTCCCGTAAAAGCCCATGTATTGAATTCGGAAGAGAATACAACAACAAATATAACTGCACTGTGAACTACTAATTGAAAAAGTAAGTTAACTCGGGGTAATGATAGAGTTGTCTATGCGGCCGATTGTCATCTAATTCTTGTGAGGATAGTTTTGATAACACAATAGATACAGCCGCTTTCTTCAGAGCAATCGCGATAAAGTTGGCTTTGTCGCAAGGCGTTCTTTTTCACTACGCGGGCGTTAGTAGGTGCTTCACAAGTAGGTGCTTCACAACTTTGCAGCAGCACTTCGTCTTCACAGGTGTGTGCCATTCCTTCCGTTAAAATACCTGCCTAATGTGCCATAAACTATCCAAGGAGGCCAGAGCAGTGTTTCAAGATGTTCAGAATTTTTCCATTATTGCGCCCTCAGTGTCGCTTAAATAAGTAGCGCGCACTGGGAACACTGGTAAATGAGAAAACACTTTATATAAGAAAACACTATCGTATACGGGTTGGGATTGTCGTTAAAGCGCTTAGCTGACATGTACAGATCTTAAAATGTGGAAATGCACGAAGAAAATTTTTTACGGCAGCAATATTATATGATCACACGCACTAGTTAGTGCACCTTACGCCCCGCTTCCAGGACAAGCAGCTGCACAACTGGGTGCCGCTGCCTTTCCACTGGCTTCACCTGCATCCGGTGCCGCGTGCTGCATCCAGCAAAACATGTTAGAAATCAGTGGTGCACCGAGTTTTGCGTCCCTTTCTCGAAGCCAACTCAACACATGGCAAACTGTTCCCATAGCACAAAAATAGAGGGCAAGGGCTCTGAACACATTGCATTTTAATGTGGCTGGCACTGGGCAAAGCAAGTACTGTGCCATAGTAGATTTCCATGAGGCAAGCTAAGAGCCAAGACTGCTGGTTGCTTGCAAATGGCCGACGTATTGTTAGTATGTTGAAGTTCTTTTTTATATTCTCATCGCTTATTTCTCTAGTGGAGACAGCCTTCACGAATGGAGAAGAAGCCTTGGAAGCATGAAATTTCAGGAAACCAGCTTCAACACATCATGTGTCTGCATCACATAATTTCACGGCTGCATGAATGAGCCTACTGGTTAACAAGTAAGATTGTTCATGATGTTCGCTTTGTATTATCCACTTTATCTTCAGGTCAACCCTATCTTGACATTTAGGCTGATGTTGCCTTAAGAGAAGTTACGGTTGCGAGCTTGTTTTCTCAGAGACAGCTTTGAGAATACCGAATTAGCTCAACAGAATAAACAACTGAACAAGTCGTTCCGCATTTCACATTCCGCTGAATGTTGTTGACGGTTGCGTTCATATGGTGCCCAAGCATTGCGGTAGCTTCTTCATTTCGAGTACATAGCAAGGCCTTAGTCGTCATAAGCTGGTGGCTTTTTGCTGCATTTGCAACAACTATTCTCTAGTTCAGTTGCGATTTTCAAATTTCGCATTGTTTGTTAGGTGTTGTGTCCTGTTTTCTTTTTCTACAGCTTCTTAGTAAAACATCTGAATAGTGAACACAACTTGACCTTTTGCTTGATTTTCTAGATTGTACGCCCTTGCTGCAGAACGATTTAACTTCAAAACTGCTTGTACTCTGCTCAAAGAATCACTTGATGCAGCCATAGCCACAAATAACACACACGACATGATTATGAAAATTGTGATATAAATATTTTGATATACAGGGTGTCCCAACTATCATGCACCAAGATATTCAAATATGTAAAAGCCATGTAACTAGACAGAACCAAAGTAATGCTGTTTGCCGTCGCCTGGAGATACAAAGATCATTTTTTGCATTGTGCCTAACTACGTAATTTCACTGAATTATTAAACTTCTCAAATAATTAGAAGAAAAGTTTCCATGGAAAATTGTACACCAACATCAAAGCCTCCCGATACGGCTTTCTGTTGCTCCCTGTGTGCTATATATAAAATGTTTTTCCAAGAATGAAGCCCATGAATACACGTAAAGTGCATTGCGTTGAGAATCACGTGGAATTTTGTGTCGCAAAGCCACGAATACAACTGAAATATGTTCTTTTAAGAAAAAGACATAGCTCGGAAAATGATCCTTCTTTACGTAGCCTGTGGAGACAAGGTTTCTTAGACATGGCCATGGCGCTCAAGGAAGGTTCTGTATTTGTATTTGTACTTCTCTATTTCACTACAACGTCACACTCTTGCCGTCGTAAGGCCCACCGCTCTTGACGACGAGACGGATCCCGAAGGCTGACGACCCAGCAAAATGAATAATGATCAATGTCTATGCTGTGTGGGCGACCATAGATGTAACATCAAAACTTCTGAACAGCAAAAATACCTGCAAGGCATACTGTTCAGTGACTGTGTAGTTTCGCTCAGCATTTAAGCAACGACTGGCATAGGCAACAACGTGTCCGCGTCGTTTCGCCGTTGAAGAAGCGCCGCTCCGGTGCCTATTCCGCTGGCTTCAGCATGAATTTCGGTAGGGGCACCCAGATCAAAGTGAGGCAAGATGGGGTCTGACGTAAGCAAGTTAAATTGACGGAACGATGATTCACATTCTGGTGTCCAGTCGAACGATCTATCCTTTTGCAACAGATGAGTCAGTGGGTGCACAACCCGGGCGAATTTCGGGACAAAACGACGAAAATAAGAACAGAGTCCTAGGTAACTGCGCAGATCCTGCGCTGGCTGCAGATGCTTGAAGACACTGACCGCCTTAGTCTTTCGGAGGTCAGGTCTGACTCCATTTTTGTCGACTAGATGACTGCCGACCAATGTGTGTCGCTCCCGAAACCTACACTTTCCAGAGTTGTGAATCAAATGTGTTTTCTCACTGCATTTCAGAACCAGTCTCTGGCAGTGGTTATGCTCTAAGGCGCTCGTTATGATCCACGATCTCTGATAATAAGGGATCCTGACAGGCATCGACTCTAGGTTTCCCGCTATTTATCAAAAGCTCGTGTGCACCCCAATTGACTGAAGCCTCGCAGTTCTGCAGAAAGTCTATGCCTAATATAACGTCGTGAGTGCATCGTTCCAAAATCGCAAACTCGGTTAAATAACACTTGTCCGCCAATAACACATTCGCAGCACAAACACCAAGGCGAGGCAACATTTCATCGCTTACTCCACGAAATTTAGCATCTGTGCCGAGGGAATACATCACTTTGCATGGAAGACGATTCTTGAAAGAAAGGCTCATAACTGTTATCATAGCCACGGTATCCACCAAGGCGATTGTGCATATACAATCAATTATAACTTCCGCTTGTAAGCACTGTAACCGGTAGATGTATCTGTGTCGTGTCGAGTCTGGCTACCTCACCTCCAATGGCGGTGCAGTCTAGTTTCCCGGCGGTGGCTGTGAGAATAAACGTCGCCTCGGTGAAGGAGAGTGACGTTGACGAGAAGACGCTGGAGGGCGACTGCTGTCGGAAACTGGTGAGCCGCGCGGTGATTCCTAGGTGGACTGTGGATGGGGAAGGTCGCCGATGAAGCAAAAGAGTGTGGAGGCCAGGAATATTCCAAGTTATGAAGTTACGTGCTATAATACGTTGGCTGTGACTCGCACCACCTCGGTGCCCGACGACGTCGCCGACAGAATCGAGAGATGTGTCCTGTGACACCGCAGCTATAACGTACGGGTGGCAGACGGCTAAAGTTCGGGTAGGATGGGTATGTCGGTGGCTCTGAGTAGGCCGTTGCTGAACAACGGGCATATCTCTCACTATGCAAGAAAAGGTGAGGCGTGCGGACAGGACACAAGACAAGAGAAGTAGACAACACGAACGCCTCTCGTGATCGTGTTGTCCACTTCTCTTTTCTTGTGTCGAGTCTGCACGCCTCATCTTTTCTTGCATAATGAATCCTTACCAACTAGCTCAGCTTTCTGTCGTTCTAATATCCCTCAGCACGCTCGTTGCCAGTTTCCCGGTGGTAGTTATGTTGCGTTTTCATTTACCTTCTCGAGCGGCACACCTCGATAGTCGTTGCAACGATGGAAAGGGGAGCTGGTGGAAGATTGTACGGATGTTGACCATCACGGAACTCAGTGTTCAATTCCGTGCGAAAACATAGCTCTTCTCAACCAATCTGTCTGATGGTCGTCGCGAGATCGACTGATGGGATGTCGTCTTTAATGCTTGCAACAGTCGTTACCTTTGCTAGCTGGCCAAACACTGTGGTTATGTGGTGCAGTTTGAGACCCTCAAAGTTACGGCTATGACGTATTACATCGGTGACTGAGCTAAGGTGCTTTACCAATGAGGAAGTTGTAAACGTCCTCTCCGGGACTCCCTTCAACAAATAAACAACTTTAACCTCCTCTGACATACGAGGATGGGCCGTTCGGCATAGCTTGAAAACGTTTTCGATGTAGGTCGCACACGTCTCGCCCGGAACTTGAGCTATTTGAAGGAGCGTTTCCTCTGCCTTCTTCTTGTTTGCGACAGAATCGCCGAAACGCTCCTTGATTTTGGACGTGAAACGAGTCCACGTGGTCAGAGTTTCCTCGTGGTTATCGAACCACACGAGCGCCGTATCCATCAGAAAAAAGATACGTTTAAGAGTCGCCTTATGCTGTCCCTGCAATGGTGCTTGCTTACCCGTTCGTAATGGTTAAGCCCTTCTTCGACGTCCTCGCCGGGCTTCCCTCCGAATGCGCGAGGCTGTACCATGTGTTGACGCTGTCACTAGCTTGCCATGTTTGGGTCGAAGATGTCGCTGGTTCGGTGCGAGTGTTGCCTTCGGTGTGGGACATCTCAAACAGCAGGAGTAATGAGGGCAATCCAGCGACTCGCGGCTTAGACGCAGATCAGCAGGTTGGAGAACCGTGTTCTCCTTGTTGCGTGGTGGTCGGGGGTGCCCAGCACCTCCACCAAAACTGTTACGAATGGTAAGTGTTTATTTACAGATGAAGACCGCGTTGGATCAGTGGTCCAAACGATGTCGCCACCGAATATTCCCTTGTTTGCTACTGAGCTCGTCGTTCTCATAATATATATATATATATATATATATATATACATATATATATATATATTATGCCTCATAGTTTTTGTTCAAATTTTTGTTCAAACACTTCTTGGGTCGAGCGACAACTATCTCCCAATCCATCTATCAACACTCTGTGGCGGCGCCTCGGTAAGGCGCAGCCACAGAATGTCGATGGTTTGGTGGGTCATTGATGTCCATGGAGAGGTGGGTCATTGATGAGCAAGCGGACCACATGCTCACGTGAGGTATTATTCCGCCATCAAGCAGTCCATGCCGAGTTGCAAAATACACGAGACCGGTTTGATGTGCTCTGTTGTTTCCTAGTGTAAACACCAGCGCGGTCTGGTGTTACCTGGAGTACACACCAGAGTGGCCTGGTTTGTTCTGGTGTGGATATAAGAGTGGCTTGGTGTGTTCTGGTGTACACACCAGACTGGCTTGGTGTGTTCTGTTCTATACACCAGAGTGGCTTGGTGGGTGCTGGTGTACACAACAGAGTGGCTTCGTGTGTTGTGGTGTGCACCTCAGAGTGGTCTTGTGTGCATACCACAGTATAGTCTAGTGCTGCAAGTTGTGCACATCACTGTCGGGTAGATGCTGTCTGGCGTACTTGTTAGTGTGTTGTGATATAAACTTCATGTTTGCACACCTGCCTCGGTGTATTCTTATTTCTGGTTTGCGCACGATTAAGGTTGTCTAAATGCTAAATTGGCTGCTTTCAAGTTAGCAAAGCCATCAGATTTAAACTTATTTTCTTTATTTATTTCAACATGCTGTAACCCTAAACGGCCATCGCAGGAACAGGTAGTACAGAATACAAATTTAGCAAAGAAGAAAAACAATCAAAAACAAAAAGACAACATGATGCAATGCAACTTCAGTGGTTAACGTATACAACATAGAAGAATTCAGCATGGTCACAAAGAACGAACATGACTGCGTAAATCATTACGCAGTTGTATAGTGTGGACAAAAATTTATATGTCTCGGTGTGGTGATGAGGATACACAATTAGTCAGGATAGTGTAAGGTGGATGCAATTCCACCAGTTGTTATTAAGCTGCTAAGAAAAGGAAACTGTGGAGAGGTAATTACAGCTTGGAAAAGCTTCAATGACTAAATGTGGTGTTAGGAAAAGAGAGTGGCAAGCTGAAGATTTCAAAGAGGAGAACCATTACCATGGAAACTATTGCATGAGAGCTGCGCCTCAAACTTATGACAGAAAACATAAGACGAATTATGACATTGTGTATACGAACACAAAAGTTTCAATGACCACGAAGTTACGCATTTACTTGGAAAATATAAGCATCCATGACAAAGCTGCGCTAGAAAATGATACATGTGCTGTGTCTGTGCATGTATATATATATATATATATATATATATACATATGGCGAATATACTTGTAGGGTGTGCAATTTTGAAACTAAGCTCTACTGCTTAGATCCCCAGCAATTCAACTTTACGGCCAGAACGGACACTTTTATAATCAATGTTTTCGCTTGTACAAGCATGAGTTCTAAGGGAAATACTTAAATAATGACAGACAAGCAGCCGTATAGGTATTACACTTGCTTTGTCCCAGTATCCCGCGTCCACGTGGTTGACTAATATGAAGCTTTGGGGAACAACTAGCTTCAAAATATTTTAGGGTAATGACTAAAGAATCCGTACCAATTATGCACATCGTAGGAAAGCACAAAAGAAAGAGGTTATCCGTTTTCCAGCTTTCACCAAATGACTTTCCGTGATGGGCTGAAAGGCGGTACTCATACTTAATATTCATGCTTCATAATGCTTGTTTTTACTTACTTTATATTGCATTAAGCATTATGTGAGAACCAGATTTCTGCAAAGTGAACGGGAGAAAGGGGTGATATTTACTAAACACAAACATAGTGCTTACAGGTGGCTTGGCAAGTGTGTAACTCAAAAAGCCATATATGTTCGCTCAGTAAATCTGTCATTTTATCAGCAGTGTCACATAGGAGGTTATTTTCTAGTGAGCAGATTGCTTATCATGGCGCGTTCTGTACCATTGTCCCGAAATATGCATATACGCATGCCACATACAAAATAATTTAGTCGCAAAGCTCGCAAGATAGTTTTGGAATCATATTCTTTCATCACAGGCTCAAATAATTTTTGCTTCATAACTTACAAATTACATGCAATGGAAGAATCAGATATTGTGTATTCATATATATATACTAGTATACTATACATGGCACAATATATAATATTCCTGTTTTCATGTCGAAACATTGCAACGCATACTATTCAATAGGATCTCAAAGAGTCTTTTACTCGAAAAGCCAGCAGTGCGCCTATGAAAATATTGTACTTGGAAGAAATCTTATGATGAAATTACATACACTACTTCAGATGAGCAAACAACTACATTTCCCTTTAACATACTGCAAGGCCTTCCGCACTCAGAACATGCTGAGATACTGACACATCATAGTAAGGTTCACTTACTAGAAGTAGTTTAAATACTTTGCTATATAGCTCGATGTGCAGAGTTGGATTGCTAAGATCTTGTAAAATTACCACTGACTGCACTTCCCGAGGAATAAAGAGCCGGATTGATTCAACCACACAACAGATATTTTTACTATCTAGCAAGAACATCTTTAAAAGGGCACTCATTGAAGCAGGCAAACAAGACACAAATTTACATATTAAAAATGTAACGTCATGGAAACGCATTGTAGTTTCTATCGCAGATACAGGTAAACCAGAAATAAAGAAACAAAGAACCCTTCATGTAATCGGCTGCATGCGCTCGCTGGAAGGCGCTGCAGCAGTTGGCTGCAAAAACATCGTACACCGCCGCATATTTGCGGCAGACAATAAAGCTTAGGCTGGAGCTAGTTGGTATGGCATCGTTCTGCAAGCTACGCTATACTGTTTATACGGACGACAAAAAAATGCAAAGGACCACACATGCGCACACGTATGTGTATCTCTTTGGTCCTCCGTATGAACAGTATAGAGCAGCAAGCGGAACGATGGCACACAACACATGTGACGCGTGCAGACTGCAGAAATTCCTGAGCCGCACGATAAACACACAAGGCACGAATGACCGGAGCGCGACCCACGCACATTCAACACACCGACAGGAAAGCAAATGCAGACAACACGGGTGCAACCTGCGCCACACGAGCGACGAACCGTCGTAGATTTGATGCTTTCTGAATGAAGGGTTAAAACACGCACAGAAACATCGCACGCTGCACACAACTGCAGCAAGTCATTTGAAACGAAGTGACGGCGCAGGTAGCATAGGCAGGAGTGCAAAACGTCACGGAGGGGCTTCAAAACAAGCATTCGCTCTCTACCGAAGTCAAATCGCTGAAATCACGGCCGGACGACGGCTGCCTACGAATAACATAAGCGTATCTCGAAGGCTATGCTTTTGCTAGCTGCATTTGTGAGAAGTTATTGAAAATCAGAACTACCTTATAGAACTTCTGTCTGCGCTAAGCTATAGCGGAGGATATAAAAAGTTTGATGGTCAATTTTGTATCACAAGCGCATGTCTAGTGGTGCTCAACACGACAAAAAACGAGAGTTACTGCTTAATATTTTAGGCATCAAGCAGGCCACAACAACCGCACACGTCTACGCAGCCCTGGGACCTGTTGGCGGCGCCACCCGCCAAGCCATTTCAAAGGACACGCTATAGCATTCATTTATGTATGCTGTTCTCAATTTTGAACGTGCCGGATGATTGTGCATGCTGCTGCGACGTGTTTGTGTAATCACGTGGTTCTGTGTTTATAATGAAATGTGACTTAGTTCGCGCATACAAAAGTGTCAGAAGAGAGCTTGTGCCTCTCTGGAAGCTCCCGTATGTGCGGCGCGACAGGGGAATGTGGACCAACGATTTTCATGCCGTGGCCCTTTGTCTCTGGTTTTCGTGGAAAGTTGGATGAACGTCGCAAAGAAGTGCGTATTATCAGCTGGCCTCAGGTCCTCCGCTTCTCAACGGCATGTATGCTTGGAGTAACATCGCAGCACCGGAAAATTGGAGGGTAATTTTTGAGCGTGTCGTAACATTGAAAAGGTAAGTAATCGTGCTTGCTAAACACTCGCGTGTGGTGCCTGCTTACCCTGTGTGCATGAGTGTCTTGCGAATAATAGAACTCCCACATAAACAGTGAAACGAGCGCCAGCTGACCGTTAGTTGTCAGAATTTAGTTACGCATATTTATATCCTCAATGCGAAATCGAAAAATCTTGATAAGCGTTTTCTTCCGGTAAGAAAGATTACGTTCGGAAGTAATCGTGTTCGTAATGTGCGTCAGTTCACCGATCATCAGTGCAATGGCGTTTCCTCGCTTATGAATGCTTCGACGTTATAAATGATGTTTGCTTACAAGGTTTTTCGGTTTACGGGCACTTTTAGGCGAAAAAATGTAAAAATCGCAGATTGCTACTAGTCCAGCTCACTTTTTAGGACAAGCTTGTTGACACAAATTTGACCTAACTAATCCTGACAGGGGAAAGTTGATTAAGCTGTCATTAGAAAAATTAATTCTTAAGTGAACAAATATTTCTTTGTATTGGGCTCTTACTGCGTGTGTGTTAAAATTTTGTGTGATGAAGGGTTCCTATTATGATGACATTCATCAGTGACTTCTACATTTCTTTTTTCGCCCTGCTCAAATGTAAACAATGTTTTCGTGACTATCTTGAGGCGCTCCTTGCATATGTTCACAATGTGACCGCTTTATGCGCCACAGCCATAAGATAACATAAAACTTCTACAGTTGTGGCGAGGCCGTTACCCACAACAGTGTCGACATATCGGAGGAGCCCCCAGAATTGTAGCAGCACGACGCATAATCTGGATGGCCATGTCAGGTACGTATGAAGTCTACGTATCCCAAAAAGTAGGGTCTCGGTATGATTCGTGGATACGTTTATTGGCATATTTCCTCACACAGCTTACTAAGTAGGCTAAATATATATATATATATATATATATATATATATATATATATATATATATATTCAATTGCCGCTTTTTTGTGTTCTTTGAGGTATTGCTCACATTATGCTGTTCTATATAAAAGTATATCTAACATGTCCTGATGTTTAGTATATTTTTTGCATCAATTGTTTCGCTGCAAGTTAAAGTTTATTTTTGCTTTGTACACTATATATGTCGCTTTTTGAAAGTTTTATTTTTTGAAGCTGTTTTTATGCTGTAGCTTTTATTGCAGCATTTTTTCTGTTTGTAATGCTTGCTCATGTAAGAATTCAAAGTGTAGGGGGCGAATTATGTCACATGTCTAAGTGTACAACGTGCTTACCATTGTTTAATAACCTAGATGCAATTATTTGTGTGTTGTTTCCAGAATAACTGCCACTGGCAAATAAACATTTGGTAAGCATGGATTCCTTGAAATCATACACGACGGCCCGTGTTCACTGTGCTGAAGTCACTACACTAGGGAGGTGTTTTCTAGTAGGCTCGCATTCAGTCGACACTCGCTCCTCCTTTGCTATTTTCACCTGATAGTACATTCTCCAAGCAACGAATATGCTCTGTAAGAGCAAATACGGGAAGCACGTGTTCTTTAACGGACATAGTACAGATTCAACATACAGAGTCTTTCATTTTATGAATACGGGAAGCACCTGTATTTTAACTGTTATAGTACAGGTTCAGCATACAGTGTGTTCCGTTGTCTGCACACAAGAAGCACCTGTACTTTAGCAGTTTTAGTACAGGTTCAGAATAAAGAATCTGCCGTTTTCTAGATACAACATCACTTGTATCTCGTGTTACGGCCTCTTTCACGGCTGTCCGTTCTACGGAAATGACCGTTCTTTAATTACGGAAAAGCGTTCAGTCACACATTACCAGCCGATTCACCGTAAAACGAACAAATTATTTTTGCAGTATGGTCTTGCTGGCAGTCCATTTTCCTCCTCCCCATTTGTGCCATAGTCTCGTCCACTTTCCGCCTCCTGGTTGCGCTGCACGATAGAGTTTCTTACAATAATCACTAGAGGGAACTCTGGTGCTGCAATCGATCCGCCAGCATGGAAATGAGGGGAACTACATGTATTTGTCAGAGGTTTGTGATTCTGACCTCGGACTTCATCCGGCTTTGTTTATTACCTTTGTATGCCTTCATTGGAGTAAATTGCCAAGCAATTTATACTTCTAAAACTGCAGGAGACGCACAGAACGCACGCAATCGCTTTTAATTGCAGCGGTTAAGGTCGTCAAGGTGGCCGAATTGAAACACATCTATAGCGTTTCAAAGCACTGGCTTCTCCACGATAAATTCACAAGAGCGTTTGTGTACGCTTGTCAGTGCATCGGTCCGTGCATAATCGTTTCGTTATTTAGCCTATTTTCATTGAGATCCCGTATTCGACCGCTGCCATTGAACAATTCTAACAGTTCCTATATATATATATATATATATATATATATATATATATACGTGCACATAGTTATTACGTAGCACTCTGTGGATAAAGACGAGTGTACAAAGTAAAAAAGAAAATGCCGTTCGAAGCCAGAAGCGCGAAGTTTGAGCAATCTATGTACTTCCTATAATTTACATGCTGGCTGAACCATCCGCATTGCAGCTCAAGTAGACACTATCGCCATAGTTGCCTCTAATAATTATTGTATGAAACTCTATGCACTGCAACCTCCTCCTCGCGTCCTTGATCCCCCCGCTGCACTCCGCGTTCGCTTTCATCTTTTGTTGTGCTAGTTGGCTCGTTCACGCCGAGGCCGGTGCTCGACGCGGGAATGGGGGCCTAAGAGCTGCGCTGTAGAATCGATAGATAGAAAAAAAGTGCTCAAGTGTAGAAAAAATACGAATAGCAGTGGGAGCGCTGTACTATAGGTTGTAGGGCAAGCAGGAAAGAAAACAGCTGTTAAAATGGCCAGCCTCGCCTTTGCCGCACATGTATCGGGGATGCTGTGTAGCCCTCTCAGCATAAAAACATCTGTACCACTTTATTCCTTTCCTGCAGTGAGGCTGCCACAGTGCGCTTTAAGGGAGATTGATATAGGCACCCGTAATATTTGTCATCGCCCTATTTTTCACCACATGCTCGCACGCACAGTTATTCTTCATCACTCAAGTGTCAGCACCCACCGTATTGGACAGTACTTGCGTAACTTTGGTGCCTCTGAATATTTCTGTACAGGTTGGTTTGCGCCAGCGCTGCGTTTCCTAAAGCAAATTGGGACCAGAATTTGTTACCAGGACAATTGGGTCATTAACAGAAGCTCCTGAAATAAACGTGTGAACCAAAATTCTAATTAGGGACATTTTCCAACGACATTCTACCATCTGAGCTAAAGGTACGAATACGTTAAAGATGATGCGTACTTTGACAGAGTACGCTGTTTTTGTCGCCTTAATGGTATTAAACATTGGTCTCGGCCTGTACTTCTCTGTGAGAAGGAAGATGGGCTCAGCAAGCACAACTGCAGAGGTGTTTCTGGGAAGCCGTACCTTGCGCGTGCTTCCGCTCGCCGCCTCTGTAGCAGCCAGCCTAATATCTTCAACTGCACTGGTGGGCCTGACAGGACACTTCTATGCCTATGGCTTTCACTTCATATGGACACGCCTTGTTGCCATTCCGGTAGCACCCGTTGCCTCCCGGGTGTTTCTACCGGTTATGTATGGGCTCCGTGTGACTTCGGTATTTCAAGTAAGTTGACTTTCTCCATCCACGTATTGTATATATATATATATATATATATATATATATATATATATACATATATATATATATATATATAAAACAGCCGCTTTTCGCAAAAGTAGCATAAAAGGACTGGCAAGAAATTGTTTCGTTCTTAAGCATGCAATGTTTTAGTTGTCGTCGGCAGCCTTCAAGTTACCTTGAGCCAAAAGAGAGAGCCGCTATCCGGGCACTCAAGCGAGAACACCCGGGTAAGTTGCGAAAATAAAACGAAATTATCCCGTCAAGCAGTCAAAACTTAAGAAAATGTGGTGTGTGGCCCCCAACCCTTTGTACAGGACAGCGTTACTTACGGTAGTGACTGCCCACACGAGTTACAAAAAATGTTTGCTTCTAAGTTCTTCCCAATAATTTTTCATAATATCACTCAAGCTGTAATTACAAGCAGGCTGAAGTTTTCATCGTCATTTCCAATAGCGACGTTCAAAAGGCCGATACAGGGAACCATACAGTACATTGTCAAGTTGAGGCCATGCAATGATTTGCATATGCGCGTTTGAGCGCCAGTGTACCGCGAGTTCCACGGCGCAGATTTTGCGTCACCTCGAGAAGTGGTGAAACGCTCCGTGCAGCCTCCTCCAGGTGATTTATTCTAGCTTGGCAGCGCACTATATCTCCCTGGCATCTTTCGCTGCCTGTCGTGCCGCCTTCGGCCGGCTTTCTTCTTCTAGGTTGGCAGCATCAATATGGACCAGTGTACCGTATGGCATGGTGCTAAGTGGTGCGGTGTGGTGTGGTATACCCGTGTTAATGTTGTGGCTGGCAGCATCCCCAACCTATCTGCTTTGCCGGCCGTAATTCATGCGTACATTTAGTATTAGTTACGGGAGAGCCAGAAATGTGTGTTGATTTATTGTATAGCCATCTACTAAGTAACTGCGCTGTGAAATCTCACACAAACATATACATTGCGAAATGCAAGAAAAAAAAACACTCCAGTGTACGATGCATCGAGTGCACATTAAAGAACTTCAGGGGGTTAACATATTACTACGGCGTGCTTCATAATCTTATCTAGGGTTTGGCTCACAAAATCCTTGAAAATAATTCTTAATTTTTAACCTTTTCATGTCACGAGTTAAAAAAAACGGCCGTGGCTTAGCTTGGTTAAGCCTGGTGATTGCGAAGCAATAGTGTGTTATTCTCGGATCAGCTGGTAGTATGGCTGGTGGTAGTCTTGGGTTATGCTAGTGTTACGGCTTACAGTGAATCATCTAAGCACCAGCACGTCCAGGTGCATCTCGGACTTGAGCACGCCGTTGGCGAACGCCCGTATCGAGCTGAAGGACGAGAGGTCCAAGTAGCGCATGACGACGTTCTCGATGCTCGACACCCGCCGAACGTCGGCGGCTGTCGCGACACGCGAGGATGACTCGGTCGCCGCGCCGCGCCCCTGGTGAGAGGAGCGGGAGTTAGGCCGCCGTTGGTGGCTACCGCCTCGCCCCAGATGGGGCCCCATTTTTACACAGCTGGTGTGACGTCACTCTAGGTCACGTGGTGTGACGTCACGCAGCGAGGTCTCGCTAAAGGTCAATGGTCCCTACCACCGCCTCGCCATGGAACGGGCTGAAGTGCGACCTAAAGTAGTATTGCTTCGCAATAAAACACTTGCCAAATGCGACGGCACCTCGGACGTGAAAAAGGTGACTCATCTTCTGAAAAAAAAAAGACCCTCTTTAGGATGTCTCAGCGCAAACCAATCACGTGTGCAAACGCACTGTACGCGCGGTGCCAAAAGTGAGATTCTGTGTTGGACGTGACTGAAGCCCCTCCATTAGCTCACGCTTGTTTAAGTGGTTCCAACCTTTGAGGAGCCACCATTGGCGAGATCTTGTTCCGCAGCTTCCGGCAGAAAATTTCTGCACTACTTTCTTCCTCCGTGAATTTTCCATATGAATTATGCGCTCGCCAAGAACACGCATGATCAAGCAATTCGTAGACATGCGTGTTTCCCGAGCGTGAGTGCATTCGTAGACTGCCGCAGAGCCTCAAAAAATCATATAACTTCGTCGCTCGATGCTTTTGAGTCGCGGTGAATGCTATCACGGTGCTGCGTTCCTCGTTGCCCAACGCGTTCCAACAGCTGTAAATCTGTTTTTATACTTCTTGACAAGCATTACAAAAAGAGGACGGGCGTCGGGCTGCAACGTATCGGACGACAAGACGTCCGGAAAGCTCTGCCAGGTAAGTGCGGGATTAGTATGACGTTGCGGCACGAATACCTTACGGGAAAAATTACGTTAGGCCGAATTCACACAGACGTCAAACGCACCGTCCCATCAGTCACTGTCGCGGCACCAGTGTTCATAATGAGAGACTGTTTTGTCGCCAATTTCCATTCAAAAATAGCACACACGGCTCCTTGGTTTATGCTCCTAAAGTAGCCGGTGTCTTATTCTTCTTAAAAAAATGGCTGAGAAAGCACTATTTGTGACGAACGCCAGCGCCGTTACAGGAGGGGCCGTTGAACGTCTGAGTGAATCGGGCTTATCACTAGCGCAAAAATAAATACTATGAAAGAAATGAGGTACGCTAGATCGGCGATGCCGGTATGCAAGAATAAGTTAAGGGCGCAATATGAACGCTAGCTACTGAATGTGAGTCTCTTGCGTTCTTTTTTGTGGTGTGTCAGTCTGTCGCCAGGAGCCAAGTGCACATAAAATCCGCGCACGATGTTACTTCTGCCATATGAACTTGCAAAACTTTGCACAATTCACGCCATATCATTGTGAGCGCTATCCCTCAAATGTCATTTTCGCAATTTTGCGAAAATGACATTAGATTTTCTTTTGGTATAAACATAGTAAGCAACCAACTTTTCAATGTGTTCATACTGTCTTGGTATGCTAGAACCACAACACATAGCAAGTGATATTTGTCTTATCTTACTGATAAATGAAATCATTCACAAATAACTCTGTGTGTGGTACATTCTTTTGCGAAAGCCGCTCAATTTCTTAATTGAGGGTTTGGAATTTAATAGATATAATCTTAGGCACAGGTCTTGGTAGAAACAGGGCCTAAGGCAGGATGGTAGACGTTCAAAGAGAAACACAAGCTCTGCATTTATTCAAAAACTTGCCCAAAATATTTACTCAGTAAGCATAATTTTATGTATTGTGAGCTGCTTATGAATAATAATTAGCGGACATATTGCGGGCCTGAGCAGTGTCATGTTAGCGATAGGGTGTCATTTACTTCTACAGCATTGTCTTTGAACAGGTGCATGGACGTAAGTTCGCCGTCTCTCACTGCACATATGGGCCAGTATGTGTAAGCAAATATCTTTGCCCTAAAAGGACGGTTTTGCGGTGGGCCACCTTGAGCATGCAGTCTTTCTAAACTGAGGCGCCAGGAAGCTCACGCGCAGAACTCTACCTTCTCTTTTTCATCTTGTATCGTAGCAACTAGGCAGGAAGAACCCAATGATGGTAAAATTGTAGCAACAAAGGACACTATTTAATAACCTTTATGTATATACCAAGAAAAGTAATGGTTCACTTATGGCCAGGTACAGAAATTGAGCACGTGGACATGATGGGATAATCCCAAAAAGAAAATGAGCAAGTTAGATTGAAGTGATGCTTTCATAAAAGCAATTATAAACTATAATTTCTTTGTTAGCTCAGACTTTTACTGAGCTGTATGTTTTACTAATCTCCCTGCATTTGCAGGTGGACATAAAAAAAACTTTTCTCATGTAGCTGTCACTTCACGTTGCTTCTAAGAGTTGTGACCCCGGCTCC
Source organism: Dermacentor andersoni (assembly GCF_023375885.2). NCBI lineage: Eukaryota > Metazoa > Arthropoda > Arachnida > Ixodida > Ixodidae > Dermacentor > Dermacentor andersoni. The sequence continues at coordinate 117,232,760 of NC_092819.1, read as the reverse complement.
ACTTCCTCCACAAACGACGCTAGTGCAAGGTAACTAGCCTTGTCACATACAGATCTAGGTTAAATTCTACGCGTCATGTTTTGAAGCATGGGTTCATTAGAATCGCAGCACCTGAAAGTGTTGCCAACATTTGTATGAGTCAGTCCAACTTCAACAACCCTCAATTATAAGTAAGAGCGTGTTTGATATTCATTTCTCTTTTATGGCGCATAAGGTATGAATATTCGTATTTAATGTTATTTTTAGGTTCGTCTATTTATTCTTGCAGTGTGCCACTGGCACCATGCTTTAAATGTGCTGAATTTTGTACTTTCATATTCTATTGTTCTTGATCACGGCCAGTCGCTGCTCAAGGAGCGACTGACGTCACAGGCTGCAACTTGCCCGATACATGATAGCTAGAGTACAGCCAGGGAAATAAGCACACATAGCTCTTAGTCGAACTATACGACTGGGCCTATGTTACTTTATTCCTGTTATATACTCATGTTATGCGCCATGCGATTTCACCAGCCTATGTTGCATGTGTAGCTTTCGCTCCGAATACTGCAAGCCTAACTGCTTGCCTTTCGCTTCTTAAGCCATGCCAAAAGCTTTCTTTTGCAGCCAATATGTAACTTGAGCCAGCTGATACGAGAAGAGACAGAAGTGTTAGGTACAAGTCAATAACACTGTGCTATCACATGCATTTTGTGTGCTTGTGTAAAAGGCAATGTTTATCACTAGGCTTATCTCCACCTCTTTCAAGGCCTGTCTCTCTGAGCGTAGCTGCCAGCTGGTCACTGCTCAAGCCACGAGTGGCATCACAGGCTGCACCTGGCTCGAGGTGGGAGCGTAAGAGTACTGCCAGAGAAATAAACATGAATGGTGGGTACACGAAGCACATTACTGAGGATATATCACTTTATGTCTATTATCTATTCATGCAGATTGTTATACGAGTTCATAATCCTACCCCCTTCCATGTGCGACTTTCAGTACCCAATAGTGAGAGCCCAACTGTTTGGCAAGTCGCTGCTGAAGCCACTCCAAACGTTTTCTCCTGCAGCCAGTACATCTTCTTAATACTCTGCCACAATACTTACTTCGTATACATCTGAAGTGCTATGGCGAATAAATGAGATTATGTACAATGGATCCTAAGGCCTGCAAATGTAATACTGTATCAGTTACACAGGATAGAGTGGCCTTGAAGTAGTCTCCACCTATTTGGTTTTGCTGCCAAAGCCATTGGCAATTCCAGTGCACAGCTTGAGGGACAACATTTGCGAGGCAGTATACGACACTTGCTTGAAAGGTACTTATAGTTCTCTATTACGAAACCATATTTTGTAGCGTTATACACGTAAATGTACTACCATGTCTTAAAAAGAAAATAATCTCTGTGGTACATTTTCATAACCAAATACTGACAATGCACATGAGTGGAAAATAACACACTTCAAAAGGAAGCTTGCTTTGCCGCATCAAAATATCAGCACTCTGGAGGTAGAAAACAACAATCTCACAGCTGGTAGGCAGCGTAAATATAGCAGATGCTGTAGATCGAACCATTCTTTCATACAAGTATGAGACTATTTGCTTCATTGTGGTGCATCACTCGTGCAGGCATCCCCCACTACCTCAATCCTGAACAGGTCACCTGTTTATTAAAGTGCACTATGTGGGGTTCACCATGAAAACATGACACAGTTATGAAGACATTGAGGTTCAAACTTTCCAGCCAGTCTCAAGGGTACAGTGTAGCTCTTCAGTGTACTCCCCAATGGAACTCCAGTGTACTCCAGTGTAGTCTCCAGTGAAAAAGCGAGGGGTTCAAGTTTCTCCATGAAATCCTTCCGGAAGCTATGGATCTGCTTAAGATAAAGTGTGCCTGTGTTTAAAGAAGCTATAGAGATATTATTAGGCTATGTTACTTCTTTTTTGTATTTAGCTAGATGGATTTTACAAACAGGATCTCCATGATGTATTACTGATGTATGAAATGCAATATGCCAAATGTTTAGATTTTGATACATCAAGAGGGAGGTTGCTTGGTAGTGCCACTGTCCCACTCGCAAGGAACACATTGCCGCAACCTTTACGTGCTACAGATGCTCCTGTGTTTGTGTTAGGTGGACTATCAAGACTTTGGAAGCAGACAATTGCTTATGAGCACACTAGTCACTCATTCGATGCTCAAAAAGTAAGGATAAGCTCGACGCAATTATCTATGCCCGTGAAGCTGCAAGTGTGAAAATCCATTGCATTGCCAGCGACATGCCCCCATGCGATCGACTACTGTGGAAACTGTAGAGAATAAAATAACTATTACCAAGCGACAGTGTCATGCGCTTCATCCAAACCACGCTTTAAGATAGTTCTACTCTTTTGCTGAGGCACCCTACCTCCTGAAGAATTTTAGAGTGCACCTTGGAAAGGGGCACAAGATGCACTTGCCTGGAGATGTAGTGACAAAAAAAAAGAACAAATTACCAACAGAAGGAGCTTCTATCGAGAATCGCGAGCAACTGTGTGAGCTTGAAGAAGGCAGCGAGTGCTGTCTTGCTCCCAAATTGAAGAAATCTTGCGCAAGTGCAGCGCACTACGATAAAGTGAAAGTAGGCCCTGCCTTCTCTCTTCTGAATCATGATAGTGCTGCTGGCTTGTTCGTCATGCACAAAAATGAAGTTTGGACAAGGACACAGCGACAAATGTTTGGTTTTTGAAAAGATAAATGCATGGTTCATGCTGGTGACATCCCGAAAGCGCAAGCAATCTGAGAGACATTTAAGTGCTCAAGGAGACACATTTTTCATGTGCTTATAAGAACTGTAATTCAACGCGAGAAGTCCGACACCAAGCCATATTTCCATTTGTTTTCAACTTCTTCTTTTCACGAAGTCCTAGCTTGTGCACATTATTCTTTCACTACGTCCTCCAACCCGAAACAGTTGTAAGCAAACTTGAGTTGGTAGCTTTTCTGCGCTGGTCTCGCACAACCCCGCTCTGCACCATGTTGAGCGGCAATATATCTACTCCAGCAAGGGACCAAATGCATCTCAGCATGTCTGGTTTTTTTCACGAGAACTACGTCATCCACTTTTAGGTCACTGCTTGCACCCGATAAGTAGAGATGCAGTGAACGCAGCTCGAGGAGGTACTCTTCTCCATCGTGCCCATAGGCGGTCAGGCAGTTTATGACGTTACCGCAACTTCTTGGTAAGATCGCCCGTCGTTGCTTGTGCCACCGAGCTTCATACTACGAGCTGTGTCTCCCTGGAGAAGCAATCAATGAACGTCCGACGAGAAAATGGGCTGCGCATATTGATGAAGGTTTCGTCGCGCGAGTATGCCTGTAGATGAAGAGTCATGATCGATCACAGCTTCAACTTCAAGCAGCATTGACTCAGTCTCTTCACTATTCAGGTAGATCTTTTCAACCGCTTTGAGTAGAGTGGACTTGTTTAAGCTTACCAAAATCTCCCACCAACCTCCCAAACAGGGTGTTTCTGGCACACTGATTTGCCACTGGACCTGATGTTTGGCGAGGAATGACGCAAAAGGGTTATAACGTCACCTTAGTCTCTTAAGTTCCCTGATGCATTTCTGAAGGCCAATGTGATATCCATTCACAGTATCAGCGGCACTCCTCTGCGACCTAGAAACGTTCGGAACGCTAGGAGGAAGGCTTTCGCTGGGAGCCCGCTTTTTAATTCCAGGTGTACTGTTAAGGTGGGGGCGCATGTGAATGGCAGATTTCATCCTTTGCAGGCGGTGACTGTCAGTGCTCTTTGGTTAATATGAAGTGGTTGTGCAAAGTCTACTCTAACTACTTCAAATGATCTCGATGAAGCAGCCCTATCAAGTGTCAGGAGAGCACATCACTTCTGTTGGATTCATGCGATAGCTCGTACACAGAATGCAGGTATTGATAACTCGTTCGGTTTTCTCCCGAGCATGGATAAACCAGAAACACTGGTGAACTTGTACCATGAAGCTCGAAACACGCCGATGCAATGCACTACAGTGCACCTCGCTGATTACCAACGTTGTGAAGTCATGCTGTCCCGAGATAATAATGGAATGCTTCTTGTACGCCGTGTCCATTCGTTCAAATCAACCTCCGATTCGTAGCTGTTCACTTTGGTCGGTAAAAGTGTTAAGATCTTTTAAGTCTTTGTGCTTATCAGAAGCATTTCCGTGCAAAAGCCGTTGTATACAGGCAATAAAGGCCTGCCATTAGATGCGAAAAATGGAGAACGTTTCCACGTTGATAAGCTCTTCGGCTGGTATTGTGTTTGTAGTCGCTACTGCTGGCATTTTGCGACTTGGATTCATAAATACAAAGTGCCAAGCTACGACGCAGAAGTTTTTCCAGATCGTTGAACTATCTGATATCAATTAGGATGTCAGCGTGACGTTGTGCCAGAAGATGAATACTTAGTGGGTCATACATTGGCTCGAAATCCTGGTCAGGCCTATGAATTTCATCTGGTTCTTCAGGCCATGTTAACTTCGGCTGTTTTAAAGATGTGGGTCCATTCCACCAGTTCTTGCTGCCACACAAGCCTCTTGCAGATATTCACCGAGTTAACAGGATCGATTGTGATCGCCTGGAAAGTAATGCCACGTCTCCGGCATTATCTCCAGCATCTCCAGCAGTGGCGTCTATTATCTCTGTCACTCTATTCTTGACAAATTGGCATACCTTACTGTGTAACCCACGGATCCAGCATAATACGATCATGGAGTCCGACGATATCATACAGGGCTGAAATTTTGAATCCAGTGACCGGATACATTGAGTTACCCATGCTCCTATGACTGCTGCCATGAACTCTAGTATCGGTAGTGTTGGAGCTTTTATCGGTGCTATTCGTGATTTGGCTGCCGCGAGCGATGTGACTGTGCTGCCAGGTACGTAGACTACTCTCAAATACGCGTAAGCTCCATATGCTTTCAAGTAGGCGTCAGGGAAGATATGAAGTTAGCCAGACTCTAAATCTGCCTCCAGGCCAGCTGTTACACACCGTGGTATCATCACACAAGAGTGTTGGATTACGTCTGCGCACTATTATTTCCACTGGGTCTTTATCTCTTCAGATAGCTCTTCTTAACATGCGCTCTTTAAGACCTAAAAGCGCTGAAACAGGAGCGTTACTCTAACCGGGAATGGGAAAAGGTTGCCAAGGGGATCAAATATTTGTAATTCTTTTTATTAGAATGCGTTTCATGTCGCCTTGGATTTGATTGTTTTTTTGGAATAGGGAATTTGCAGATAATTCACAGAGGTCGTTCGCTGTGTCTCAGGGCAAACCTAACACGGACATTTTTTGTGCACCTTCTACTTCTTCTTCGTTGCGATGAGACAACTCTTGTAGTTTTTTGTCATTCGTTTTCCACTTAAGAAGATTCATGCTTCCGTCGCTGATGATGGCCTTCGACCTCTTGTAGATGTGCTAACCTTCTTGAGAAGTGTTTGCACTCACTACCATCGACATAAAAAGCTTCCTTCCGGATTGAGGCTAATGCAATGTCTTCCCCCAGTTCGGCGTCTAAGTGATGATGGATTGTCGCCATTAGCGGAAACGTACAAGATGTTGACAGAAAGCGCACCCGACTCTACGATGCCATTGCTCTGGCTTCCGGGGCCTGTAGGGAACCAAAGTAAGCGCAATGCATCTAGATCAGGCTCTCCCATCTTGATTTGCATAAACGCCTTTTCTATGCCCGGGGTGACGGCTGTGAGCTACCAGCGGAAGTGTATGAAGACCTGCAATATTTCTGGATTCAGATTTTAGCCTTCGGCCAGGTAGTCATTAAAGGGTGGGTGACCTTCTGCATGCGATGAGGCAGAATTCTGAGCTTCGTAGTCAGTGATTCCTTGCTTATCACTTCCCTATGAGGCACGTAGTAGACAGGTCGTTCGTTAGGAATGCTTTAGGGAACTAACTACGTGTCATAGCAAAGGGTACTCTTATGGCCATGTCGTATCTCTGTAGGTGTCCGTCATGTAGGGATAGCATTTAACTAGATTGCCTCTCTTCTTTTCCCGGTAGCTCCACAGTATACCTACTATTAGATTAGCTGGTTGCCTCGTGGAATCGCTCCAGAGACTTGTACGTGATTGAGTAGTTTCAATCAGTCATACGCATTGCTTCGAGTTCTCAAAACCGCTGCAAAATGTGCGAGGTTTCTTCGTCCTGGGAAAGACACCGCTTGTATCACACACATCATAAAGTCCATACCGCGTTCGGTGAATGCTTTGTATCGACTTGGTCCTTGGAGTCTCCATCCAATGGCGGAATTTATTGCGACTAAATCTTCGACATTTGCACTGCATTCGAGTTCTCCCGTCATTACCGTGCAGAGATGATCTGATCCGATTACGAAACGAAGTCCGGGTTAGGCGTCTGCACCAAGAAAACGGTGTTTAATTGCAATAAATTTTCCTTTAACTCGCAGTCGTCTCCTAAAGTAGCTGTCATGGATGGTGCAGAAACGTCGTGGCAGATAGATGGTACCATCTTTGCTGGAACAGTGCGGCTTGGGTGTTGTGCTGGCTACCCTACAGAACTTGCACTATTTTACCCTTTTCAGCACTTGACCGAGTCTTACTTCCAAAGGTGTGGAAATCTATTCTTGTCTCCCCAGTGATCTTTAGTCGCAACCTTATTGCGAGGTGTTCTTTGATAAATGATCATTGGCAACTCCCATCTAAGATACCTGCCACCTTTCAAGAGTTAGCATCGTGTTCGGCTCAAGCACAGAAAATGTAAAGATATACTTCCTTGTCTACGCTAGAAATAATGTGCAAAGACTCGTTACTTCGGAGTATTGCGTTTCACGAAGCAAATGTCGTGCTGTCAGCAGATCTGGCTGTAATGTCTTGCTTCTTGTAATTGCGGTCAAACAAGCTGGATGCATGTCTTCCGTGGCAAAAGGAACAAGTGAGATTTACCTGAGAAGACCTTGAGTGGTGATCTCGTGATGTACACCTGAAGTAACGATTGCCCTTAGCTAGCTATTGCTTTTTCTCACCTTGAGAAAGCTTGGCGTCAAAGGTCCGTGTGCAATGCTTATTCGATCGCAGAAGAAACACTTGCGTCTTGCCGAAAACGCGTTGTCGAGAACAGAAGCTGTGCTGCTGTCTCGGGACTTGTCGATGTGCACCCTTTGAACGTGTGCCCTAGCTGTGCAACCCGATTTCTGGCTTTCTAATTCTACCCCGTGAAGTTGAGCACATCTTTCAACTCAACTTCTAAAGAAGCAGCTACCATACCTTGGCGTGGACTATTTCCCGGAGGGTTGGCAATCGCAGATCCTCCTAGCGCCCCTCTCCGCCTCTCGCGCACAAAAGCAAGTACAATTTTACATGGCAAAGTGTCCCGCATGATGTCTACCAGCATGGCCGGAAAACTAGTGGCTGGCACGTTCAGTGCAGTCAAGAAAAGAATATGCAGTTGCGCAGCATCGCACAACATCCAGATCTCTTACACCCTTTCTTGATACGACGTGCGGAAGGCTTCTTAGGACAGACAAGTGATATTGTTCGATCTTCTTTCAGTCATCGAACCTTTTCCCCTAGAAGCTCGACGGGGCCCGCATAAAAATGTTCTGTGATCGGTAACCCAGCGATCGCCCTTGCTGCCTCTCCCGCGAGGTGATTCCGTAATAGTACACCTTGGTCGTGTGTGGTAATGTCTCATTGAGATGAACAGTTTCCACAAACTCTTCCCAAAATTTTCTCGATTGGTGAATGTCTTCCCCTAAAGTCGGACTGTTGAGCTTAGGGAATCGTAATGCCGAATACAACGTTGCCGTGTTTCCACTGAATTAGGTTGAGAAGAAATTACTTGTGGTGGATGGCCTTCAGGTCGCTCCAAAGCAGCGATCTGACAACGCAAATCGCCCAGCATGCCTATGGCGTAATCGTCGCAGTCTGCTGCACCACCATATTCTGCTTCAAGTTCGTTGCCGGGAATATGTTATTCGATAGCAACACTACGACTTGCAAGTTTGAGATTGCTGGAACTCAGGCGGTTGAGAATACCTGTGAGCTTGGCGACGTCGGCGTTCAGTAGTTCGGCAACGCTCGGGCCTCCTGCAGTAGTTTGTTGCTCTCGGCACATCAAGCTGTCCACTTGGATTTAAGGCAGACCATTAGTGAAAGCCTTCAGCTGTCAGTAAAAAGTCGCCCGGCTTCCTCGGCGACGCTTAGCGAATCGTTCGCCTGTCTCTCGATCCTCGCCATCTGCAACGTGAAATGGTCAAGTAGAAGTTCGCCGGAGTGCTCGGTTTGTTCCAGGGTTTCGGCAGCACAGTATAAGAAAACTATAGCCCGACGCATGAAGTCAGACACAGGATCATTTTTTCCTTGCGTTTTCAACTTATTTTCATGCAGTCCTAACCTGCGCACATTTGTTCTTTTTGTACTGGGGTGATCAGGTTCTTTGAGAGCTTGAATACAGCTATAAATTAATGTGGTTGCAAACCTGATCAGACAGGAATTATGCTAACGACTGTCTCAATGATGCAGCTCCAAGAGCACTTTGAGGTAAAGGTATGTTTTTCTTTTGTTGTTGTTGTTCTGCTTTCTCCTCTTGTCGCGATTCCCTAGAGAAAGTTTTTGACATATACGAATAAATAACGCCGTCTCATTGCTTTGCAAGTTCAAATGTCAGTTAAGCAGAAGTTCTTTTTCCCATTACTTACCACCAAATCCTTAAAAAAACTGCTTATGCTAGGATGGGGAGGTACTAGTGAGACTTTAGGACATGAAAGGTGCATTCATGCTCCGGCGTCATATTTTACTCAGCACCAACAAGGTGTGGGAAACATTGCTATTGAAGAAGGCTTTAAGTGTTTCTGTGGGTACGCTGTAAGCCAAGAACTTTAGGACATGTCATAACTGTGCAGCTGCTATTATTGGTAGCATCATAGTCCTTCCAGAAAAAGACTGGCTGCTTCTCGAGTCTTACGTGGCTCATAATGTTGCACTTGTGTCACATTCAAAGGCAGCTTTTAAGCTACTGAAGGTTTATGAGCTCTTCTTTGTGTACGATGGGAAAAATATTCTGCAGGCGTGGGTTACACTTGTGCAGATCAAGAAAATTTTTAAGATAATGGTGGCCAAAGTACCAACCTTACACAATGTACAGCGCAAGCTTAGTATTACTGAGTTAACAAATACACATTTACTTTACAAACAAGAACGAGGTCCCCTTGAAAGAGAGCCGAGAGACAGAATGCACAAGCCAATGCAACAACATGCCTAAGGCCGCCAAGGCAATTCCTTAAGGACGCACTATGATTGTTGTGGGAGAACAGTGGACACCATGCAGACAGTCAGTCTCTCCAAGCCTGTTTTAACTCTGTGCAATAGACCGCATGGGATTTTAATGTTTCTTGACTAGCATACAAAGAGTTTATTTTTTTTCATTTACTGCCAGTGCAAAAAAGCGTTTCACATCCGGCACAAAGTTATCCACCCACTCCCTGTCCTGCCTTTGACTGACATGCTTTTGTCAGTGACGCTAGCTCCCTGTTGCTGGTAATACTAAGCCAAATCCTTATTTAGGGGATTTGCAGCCAGTTTCACAGCGCTAAAACTGTTGCTTTCGCTCATTGTAGGGAACCTGCGTGTGACCTTGTGAGACGCCCGTCAGTCGCTGCTGCATCGGCTGATTGCGCAAGCTCCGGCCGACTGCCACCCATCAAGCACAAAAGCTGCTGCCTCGTGTCCTGGACTCATATTACCTTGCGTCGTGGGAGCCATCGTCGTGCAATCCCGCGCAGGTGATACCGGCACGCACCGCAGCACCCTCAAACCAAGTATAAGAAGCCTCAGCGGCAAACGTCAAACGGGATTTGCAGCCAGTTTCACAGTGCTAAAACGGTTGCTTTCTCTCACTGTAGGGAACCTGCGTGTGACCTTTTGAGACGCCCGTCAGTCGCTGCTACAATCCGCTGATTGCGCAAGCTCCGGCCGACTGCCACCCATCAAGCACAAAAGCTGCTGCCTCGTGTCCTGGACTCATATCACCTTGCGTCGTGGGAGCCATCGTCGTGCAATCCCGCGCAGGTGATACCGGCACGCACCGCAGCACCCTCAAGCCAAGTATAAGAAGCCTCAGCGGCAAACGTCAAACGGGATTTGCAGCCAGTTTCACAGTGCTAAAACGGTTGCTTTCTCTCATTGTAGGGAACCTGCGTGTGACCTTTTGAGACGCCCGTCAGTCGCTGCTACAATCCGCTGATTGCGCAAGCTCCGGCCGACTGCCACCCATCAAGCACAAAAGCTGCTGCCTCGTGTCCTGGACTCATATCACCTTGCGTCGTGGGAGCCATCGTCGTGCAATCCCGCGCAGGTGATACCGGCACGCACCGCAGCACCCTCAAACCAAGTATAAGAAGCCTCAGCGGCAAACGTCAAACGGGATTTGCAGCCAGTTTCACAGTGCTAAAACGGTTGCTTTCTCTCACTGTAGGGAACCTGCGTGTGACCTTTTGAGACGCCCGTCAGTCGCTGCTACAATCCGCTGATTGCGCAAGCTCCGGCCGACTGCCACCCATCAAGCACAAAAGCTGCTGCCTCGTGTCCTGGACTCATATCACCTTGCGTCGTGGGAGCCATCGTCGTGCAATCCCGCGCAGGTGATACCGGCACGCACCGCAGCACCCTCAAGCCAAGTATAAGAAGCCTCAGCGGCAAACGTCAAACGGGATTTGCAGCCAGTTTCACAGTGCTAAAACGGTTGCTTTCTCTCATTGTAGGGAACCTGCGTGTGACCTTTTGAGACGCCCGTCAGTCGCTGCTACAATTCGCTGATTGCGCAAGCTCCGGCCGACTGCCACCCATCAAGCACAAAAGCTGCTACCTCGTGTCCTGGACTCATATCACCTTGCGTCGTGGGAGCCATCGTCGTGCAATCCCGCGCAGGTGATACCGGCACGCACCGCAGCGCCCTCAAGCCAAATTTAAGAAGCCTCAGCGGCAAACATCAAACGGGATTTGCAGCCAGTTTCACAGCGCTAAAACTGTTGCTTTCGCTCATTGTAGGTGAGTCTGCCGCGCTTTGGCGCATTTCGTGATCCCTATTTGGCTGCAACCCCCAATTGAAATTGTGTAAGATTTTTGAACAGAGATGGGCATTGATCTATGTACCTGCCGCGCCAGGATCGGCTGTTCCGTCGCGCTTAGTAGAGTCACTAAATCGTGCTCACCCATGTGGCTACGGCCAGCATCGGTGTGTCGGACATCGAAGGCTGGGCTACAATTGTTCGTAGTTTTGTTCTGTGTCGCGCACCTGATCATCTGCGCAGGGGACGTCGAAACAAACCCAGGTCTTGACAAGGCAGATCAAATTATGAATTTTCTTAAAGAACTTTCTGCGGCTAATGAAAAATCTCAGATAGACATGTGCGTCAAACTCAAGGACATCCAGTCGAATATTACAGCTGTTAAAAGGCGGTTGTCACAAATTGAGAAGCGCCTAGAAACAGTCGACAGCGTTCACAAAAATGTATCCACAGTGGGAATGCTTGTGCAGGAAACTCGGGATCAGGTTCGAACCATTGAACTCACACAAATTGAACAAGCCAGTCTTGTTGTGGATGATCTGAACAACCGAATGCGGCGGAACAACCTTATATCCAAGGGCATTCCCGAGGAAAGAAATGAGAAGTGGAATGACACGGAAAAATTAATTACAGAGCTTATAACGAATACATTCGACATTCAACCTAGTGGTATTGAAAGGGCTCACAGACTGGGATAGGAAAAGCCGGGATATAATCGCCCTATAATAGTTAAATTTTTGAACTTTAAGGATAAAAACAACATCCTGAGGAATGCATTCAAGCTTAAAGACGTTGCGTCTGCTCGAGTATGGGTAGAAGAAGACTTTTCACCGTGCTTGCGGCAGATGAGAAATAAACTCCGCGATTTTGCTCCAACTAACCGCCAACCCAACGAAAAATTCAAGCTAGTTTTTGATAAACTAATTCTTGCCAATAAGCAATATACGTTTGATTGCTCGGCCAATAAGGTGGTAGTTCTTCCAAACCACCAGACACGTAGAACAAACAAATGAACCTGAAAGAAACCATCCGAATAACACCTTGTCAATCATAGTATCAAATTTCCGAAGTCTCTTATACAAACAAGATCATCTGCAAGCCTTTATTGAATGCTGTTCCGCGGACATAGTCCTTGGTACCGAAACTTGGCTGTGCTCTGATGAGGCTGACAGCGAACTATGGCTTTCGAATAGTTTTTTCTTGTTTAGAAAAGACTAAAGCACATCTCGAGGCGGTGGCGTCAATATTGCTGTAAATAAGAAGTTCAGTGCGCATCTTGTCGACACTTTTTCCGTCCTGGAAATATTGTGGATCGCACGCTGTTTATCGCCATCTGTAACTTGCGTTATCGGGGTTTGCTATCGGCCACCCAGTTCTTCAGCTGACTTTGTTGAATGCCTTCATGATTCTTTAAGCATTATTCAAAGCAAGCATCCGTCATCGAAAATAATACTTGCAGGCGAATTTAACTATCCCGGAATTGACTGGCAGACATGCAAACCCGTCGAGGGTGCAAGAAGTCATGAATGTAGGCAGTTTCTTGATGTTCTTTCTTTGTTTAGTTTGAGCCAAATTGTATCATGTCCCACACGTGGTGATTCAGTTGTAGATCTTGTACTGACTACAGATCCAAAAAGTATGTATGTACACGTCCTTGACTGCATGAGTGACCACAATGTTATCCACTGCGAGTGCACCATAAAATATGAAAAACCTCGTAATGCAAAGAAAGCCATATACGATTACAATAGAGGGGATGTACGCAGAATAAATAATGACCTACTAACATTTTCTACGCAGTTTTTATTGACCTTTTCCGAGCGTGATACAAACGAAAATTGGCAGATCTTTCAAAGGACGCTCACTGAACTTAAGGAAAGATATATTCCAAGAATTACTATCCAATCTTTAAATAAAAACACGTGGTTTACAACACATGTTAAGTGGTGCATTAATAAGAAGAAAAGAATGTATTCAAAGGCAAAGCTTTCGACCTCTGCCGACGACTGGGAATCCTATCTCGAACAGGCGAGACTTTGCAAAGGAGAAATTGAAGCAGCGAAGGAAACATTTTACAACTACGACTTATCACAAATGTTAAAAAACAACTGTAAAAAATTTTGGGAAGTAGTAAATGCGAAACCATCGTCATCATCCCTTGTGTCGATAACGAAAGATAGTGAGCCTCTTCTGCAGTCCGAGGTTGCGGAAGAATTAAACACCTTTTTCTGTTCGGTTTTCACATAAGAAGAACCAGTGCCACCAGATCTCAACTTTATCAGCTTAAATACTTCAATGAGTGACCTCATAATCACTCGCGAAGGTGTAGAAGCCGCTATAGATTGTCTACCAGTCAATTCGGCACCCTGACCAGATGACATTTGCGCAAAATTGCTAAAGCTTACAAAACCAGCTATATCACGTATCTTGGTAGCTATTTTTCAACAGTCAGTTAATACAGCATGCGCGCCTGACGCCTGGAGGTGTGCACGCGTGATTGCCATTTTTAAATCTGGTGATCCCTCCTTAGTCTCGAACTACAGGCCCATATCATTAACAAGCATCTGTTGTAAATTACTAGAGCACACCTATCATCCACCGTCATGAAATTTCTATCAGATCACAATTTCTTCGCTAGTAATCAGCATGGTTTCCTTCGTGGTCGTTCCTGTGAAACCCAACTATTCGTATTGATAACTGACCTGCACCAAGCCATTCATGGTGGACTAAAAATAGATGCTATATTTATTGATATTGCAAAAGCATTTGACAAAGCTCCGCACATCCGCTCATTAATGAAGCTAAGGAATCTTAACATAAACAGTACGATTACAAATTGGATAGCTAATTTTTTAACCAACCGAAGTCAATCAGTCTACGTGAATGGGTACTCATCTTCACTTTCGCATGTAAAATCCGGTGTACCACAGGGTTCGGTCCTCGGTCCAATATTATTTCTCATCTATATTAACGACATAGGAAACACTTTATCTTCTACTATAAGGTTATTCGCAGACGACTGTATTATCTACAGACAAATTGGTAACGCAGAAGACAAGAACTCATTACAGGTAGACCTCGACAAACTCGCATTTTGGTGTTGCCAGTGCCAAATGGAAATTAACGTTTCTAAAACTAAGGCCATGACGTTCACGAGAACACATAATCCAGAATTGAGCTACAACACGATTCAGGCAATTGCTGTTGAGAAAGTATCCACATTTAAATATCTTGGAGTTCATTTATCCTCTGATTTATCTTGGAACGAGCACATTAATACCATAACCAGTAAGGCATCCAAAACACTCGGCTTCATTAAACGCAACTTATACTTAGCGAACTCTGCTACTAAGTTATTAGCACACACTACGCTTGTTCGTTCAAAGGTAGAGTACGCATCCAGTATTTGGAATCCGCATCAAACCTATCTGATCGAACAGCTTCAAGCAATACAAAATAAAGCAGCAAGATATATCACAAAAATATACTCGCGAAACTACAGTGTTACGGACATCAAGGAATCACTTTCATTGCCCGCTCTTCAAAACCGCCGACTAATAACATTGTTATCACATTTTCACGCGCTGTATCATAGTATATCCCCGTTCCGCGAATCTTACATCAGTGCAGCTCATAGTATTTTTCAACGTTTTGATGACCCATTTAAAATGCAACCCCTTTTTGCTCGCACTAATCTGTACCGTCATTCACCATTACTTTCGGCAATATATCATTGGAATAAACTACCGAGGCACATTGTATCTGCCATTAACCATGATGTTTTTGTTAACAAGTTGAAGGTGTTTTTAAATGTGTGATTATTTCTGTGTTGAGTGCTTACTTGCGTATGGTATTCTTTCTGTATATAGTTATGTCACTGTATATAACCAATGTTCTTTTTTTTACACGTTTGTAATTGTAACTGGCTCCCCCCCTATGTAATGCCCGAATGGGCCTTTAGAGTATATGAATAAATAAATAAATAACATTAATTATCTACATCATCATCATCATCCTCTTTTATGTCTTCTGCAGAAAGGCCTCTCCCTGAGACTTCGAATTACCTCTATCCTGCGCCAACCGATTCCGACTAGAACCCTCAAATTTCCTAATTTCGTCCCACCACCTAGTCTGTCACAATGATTGTCCAGCGGTTATCTAATCTGCACATTATATGACCTGCCCAGCGCCTTTTTTTCGCCTAATGTCCATTAGAATATCGTCTATACCCATTTGCTCTCAGATCCAAACCGCTCTCTTTCTGTCTCCTAAAGTTATGCCTGGCATTCTTCGTTCCATCGCTCTATGCCCAGTCCTAAATTTGTTCTCAAGCTTCTTTGTCAGTCTCGAAGTCTCTGCCCCATATGTCAGCACAGGTAAAATGCACTGATTGTATACCTTCCTTTTCAAGGATTACGGTAAGCTTCCACTCAGGAGCTCACAATGTCTGCCTTATGCAATCCAACCAATTTTTATTCTTCTGGGAATTTCCTTCTAATGGTCACGGTTCCCTGTTATTAGTTGGCCAAGTTAAACGTACTCCTTCACATACTCTAGAGGCTCACTTGCGACCCTGAACCCTTGTTCCCTTGCCCGGTTGTTCATCATTACCTTTGTCTTCTGCATATTATTCTTCAACCCCAGTATTACACTCTCCGTGTTAAGGTACTCCATCATTTGTTGTAACTCGTCTGCAGTGTTGCTAGATAGAACAAGGTCATCGGCATACCGAAGGCTGCTGAGGTACTCGCCGCCGATCGTTACTCCTAAACCTTCCCAATCGAATGGCTTGAATCCTTCAAAATCACGCAGTGAGTAGCATTGCAGAGAAATTCGCCTTGTCGTACCCCTTTCTTTATAGCTATCTTCTTACTTGTGTAGAATTAAGGTAGCTATGAATATTTTCCAGGGTATTTACATAAGCTGTTTGTACTCCTTGTTTACGCAATGTCTCTATGACTGCTGGCATCTCTACTGAATAAAATGCACTTTCTTAATCTATGAAAGCCATACATTAGAGGCCTATTGTACTCTACGGAGTTCATGATAACCTGATTAATAACATGGATGCGATTCATTTGAGAGTACCCCTTCCTGAAGCCAGTATTTTCCCTTGGTTGGCAAAAGTCCAGTGTTGCCATCATTCTATTGGAAATTTTTTTCGTAAATTGGTTACATAATACTCGGAATAAGCTGATGGGCCTCTGATTTCTCAGTTATATAACGTCTCCTTTTTTTGTGGATTAGTATAATATTTGCATTCATCCAGTTTTCTGGGACTGTTGCAGTCAATAGACACTTTGTATAGAGAGCCGCCAGTTCTTCAAGCATTATGTCTCCTCCAACTTTGCTTAAATTGACTGTTATTCCAGCTTCTCCTGCCGCTTTTCGCCGTTTTATGTTCTTCAAGGCCCTTCTGACTTCATCTCTAGTTACAGGAGTATTTTCTGTATACTGTTCATTATTGTTTCGAGTGGAGTACTCCTGAATCTTCTGGGTACTGTACTGGTCAGTAGAGAATTCTTCCGCTGCTTTCATTACACTTTCGTTATTACTGATGATATTACCCTGGTTATGTTTCAGTGCATACGTCTTGGTTTGTCCTAGGCCAAGTTTCCTTCTCACTGATTTCTGGTTGCGTCCATTTTTTGCGGCTTCTTTTGTCTTTCTCACGTTATAATTTCGACTGTCACTTATTTTCACCTTGTTGATCAGTTTTGACAGTTCCGAGAATTGATCCTTATCTCTTGAGTTGGACACTTTCATTCTTTCTCGTTTCTTTATTAGGTTCTTTGTTACATGGGAGAGCTTGCCTACGGGTAGCCGTGGTGCGTTGCCTCCAACTTCAAATGCTGGCTCTGAAGCCAGCCTAGTTACGGTTTCAATAATCACTTCTATGTCATCATCATCATGTCTGTGTTCTAAGGCTGTATATTTGTTTGCAAGTACCAGCCTAAATTTGTTTGATTTTACCCTTGCTGCCTCTAAGTTGACCTGTTTCTTCTTAACGAATTTTACTCTTTGTCTGTTCAAATTGAGGTGAGTCCTAGCTCTCACGAACCTATGATGACTGCACTTTACCCTACCTATCACTTCAACATCCTGCCCTATGCTGGGATTGGCAGGAAATATGAAATTATTTTCATTTCTTGTTTCACCATTAGGGCTTTTCCAGGTCCACTTTCTGTTGCTCCATTTCCTGAAAAAAGGGTTCAATATTTTCAGCTTACTCCTTTCTGCGAATTCTACCAGCATCTCTCCTCTAGCGTTTCTAGAATCGACGCCGTAGCTGGAATTTGTCTGTTCCCCCGCCTGCTTTTTTCATACTTTTGCATAGAACTTACCCATTACTACTGTATACCCAGTTTGCCATTTTCTCGTCGCTAATTCGACATATTCATAAAATTGATCTACTTCCTCATCGTCGTGACTGGATGTTGGAGCATAGGCTTCTACTAAGTTTATTCTAAACTTCTTATTAAGTTTCATTGCAACTACTGCTACCCTCTCATTATTGCTGTAGAATTTGTCAATGTTGATCGCTATGTCCTTATGAATTATGAATGCTACCCCGTATTGCTTCTTATCAGGGAGACCTCTATAGCAGAGGACGTGGCCGTTAGTTAGCAATGTATAAGCCTCAACAGTTCTTATCTCACTAACGCTGATATTGTCCCAAACAGCGTCAGTTAGTTCCTCAAAGACCATTCCTAAGCTAGCCTCACTCGACATAGTTCGTTTGTTAAAGGCTGACAGGGTCAGTTTTTGATTGGTGGCCTGTCCGGACCCAGAGATTCTTAGCCCCCTCTGCTGCGTTACATCTCTGACCGCCGCCTTGGTCAGGTGCTGCGCAGCTGCTGGCGACTGAGGGCCATGGGTAATTGTAGATATCATCAGGGAGGTTGTGGCCGAATACTGCGCCGGTGAGGCCAATTCCTGTTCTGGTGAGGGAGTGTCTTTGTTCAAGCTTAATGGGCCTTCCTAATTTGGTTGTACCTTGATTAGTATAGCCCCAGTCACTCGCGGCATCTTTCGTTGGTGTCAGGCGTCACTCCAAGCCTGCAGATGTAGTGCACTTGAGAATGTCAAATTCAGATACGCCATCGTGAAAAAAAAAACCGGGGGGGGGGGAATTACTTGAACTTCATGACTACCGCAGCAGAGCATTCGATATAGCTTAGTCTACCTTGTCGCCGAAAAGTACGGTCCAGACATGCGGAAGAGATCCGCTGATTGGTCTGCCCTTTGCGGGTTTGCCTTGCTGGTTGCATGATATAGTGTCAATTCTCCGTGGTCCTAAGCGCTTGTTTCCCGACACTCACGCATGCACGCGGTCTTGAATGCACCTACGTACACGGTATATTTTCGCTGAGTTTGAACAGCACTTAACACTTGTGCGTAAAAACACAAAAGAGGAAGTTTCCAACGCCTACCGAGAGGCCCTGAGTCACTTATGATCCTATCGTCGCGTCTGCTTGTCCCTTGGCGTCCGAAAGCCAGATGGTTGCAATTCATTATTGTGCTGGCCAAGTGAACTTGTGCAATAAGGAATACTGATGCGTTAGTGAGGGCTTATGTTTGCTAAAGCGCAACGAGAACGTTTACCGATCACAAAAAGTAGCTGTTATTGAGTGAAAGAAAGAACGCACTAAGAAGTTGTTATTTCGGACCACACCATTGTGGGCAACGTTCCTAGTATTTTAGAATTAATTTGTCTTTCTGTGCTTCCTGTTAGCATTTTAAAATGTTTATCTTGTTCTTGTAACTATGAGTAATGTTCCTCGCTCTCGAAATTCATTTTACTGTGTTTTCTGTTGCGGTATTTAAATGGCCCTTTTAATTCTTGATGATTGCATGCTGAACTACATCATCCCTGTAGCTCGCTAGAAGGGTTCAAAATGCGCCTGGGAAAATTGGTCAGTTTAACAGTGCTTTTGCAACCTTGAGGAGAAACGAGCAGGATGCATGCTGATGAGCAATTGGAAAGTGGTACAAATGGAGCACTTACATGAACTCTTTTGGTGACAGCAAAGAAAGAGTGGTTTCCCGTACACCACAAGTTAGTGATATCGTGCGAGTGACAATACAAAAGTAGTTCTACAAGCGGGACGAATAATGGTTATTTCC
The DNA here is from genome assembly GCF_023375885.2 of Dermacentor andersoni. Taxonomy (NCBI): domain Eukaryota; kingdom Metazoa; phylum Arthropoda; class Arachnida; order Ixodida; family Ixodidae; genus Dermacentor; species Dermacentor andersoni. The sequence goes on along the minus strand of NC_092819.1, from coordinate 117,213,569 downwards.
ACTATTTATCTTGTTTATTCCTAGAGCGTTAAACTTATTGAAAATGTTTCCAAAGTCTTTTGAGTGTTTCTGTGCAATGTGGGACAGCCGTACTTGTAGCAATAAATGTTGCTGTAAGTGCTGCAGCGGTGGGAATGACAGCAGAAATAAAATTTAGAGCTGATCTTGCAGTAATCGAGGATGAATCTGAATGGTTATCGGCTGGACACTAATTCTGGAGGTCATACATAGTGTGAGAGTAAAATGGTACATCATTGCGATTATTCTAGAGGAAGGTAATACACTTTATAGGCATGCTCACAAAAGAACATATACTGGGCGTCCCCAACAGTAAAGCAAGTCACACAAAGGTACAAAAACCTTGCAGCTACAGTGTCGGGTGGTCTGCAGAATGGCTATTTAAGCAATTTTATTTTATCCCTAAAGTGATGTAGCTACTCAAATGGCTGAGCTACAAAGACGTTGTGTCAATTGCATGTGAAGGTAACCGCGACACAACAAACCAGTCAATAACCTGCAAGCAGGTAAGTTTCACTTTATCGAGCGGCCCACGACAGCCGCCGTGCCCAATGAACGAGGTGCAGATTGACGTATGAGGTACGCTTCCACATCACTGGTACGGAATATGAATGCGGCACACACCAACAACCTACACTAGTAAATATGGCTCACGTGAATATGGCTCGCGAATATGACTCGTGAATATGACTCGTGAATACACGTGAATATGGCTCAGTTGCCAAATGACAACGAACGTGCGCGCGTGTGTACTGTACTGGTTTAGCTCAGTAACCCTTTAGATCACTTAGCTTGAGATGCTGCGGCAGTCTTAGCATAAGATGGCAGCGACCATTACCCAACGCTCCCCACAACTCTTCGCCATGGCCTCCAGATTTCACAGCGCTATCTTAAAGCCGTGGAAATGTTTCGTCAGCTTATCTGTAGCGCGGGTGGAGCAGATTGGAGCAATAATAGCAGCACTACCACCATTGTGAATGCTAAAGTAAGCTTTTAAACGTCAAGCACAGGCTGTCTTGCTGCAAAAAGCAATACCAACAAAATTAGAGAAAGTAAGGATTTCAGTCATCTTTTTTGGTATTGTATGGATCGCTACTAGTTTACACTTTTTGTTTATAGTGACGTAGTCTGCTGACGTTTCATTTTCCTTTAAAGAAACACTAAGACGGATCTCGTTTTTCGGCAAATATCATACCTGTTTACTCTGGTCAGATGTCATTTCATGGCAAAAGGTGTTTTGGTTGGTTCTCCTCTGCGTGAAAATACCATGGTTCTTGCGATCATCGAAGGCTTAATGAAAGGTGCAATTGGCTAGTCAGAATTAACGGCACCGAAAAGAACCGTGTAGCCACATGTTTCTGAACCGCGCAACCACCTGCAATTTTTTCTGTGATCTATCCTCAAATTTAAACGTCAAACACTTGCGCGCTTTGCTCAGACTTCGTCCAATTGGATTACAGGATGTGGTGGTGCCCTGAGTTACGGGGCGACGAAGACCTTACGTTGGCCTACGGAGTCCTACGTGAGCCTACGGGGTTTTCAAGCCCATCTATGGGCAGTCCAACAGGCCTGAGACGTGACGGAGAGGCTAGGCCCTTTGTCCCGACGTGGGAGCGGCCCGCTACGTGCTAGTGCACGTTCCGATGGACCTCAATAAAGTTTTTTTCCCTCCATCTGTGCGCTGCACATTTATGCAGCGCAGTTAATATACGTAACCCTCCTTCAACACTATTGCTTGTCAAAGTTGCTAGTGATATGTGTATAGGCTCTGTAGTGTTTTTAGCTGTTGTTAATGTAACGCTGTTGACTTTTCAGCTTCTCTATTTTAAATGTTCCCTAATTTTATTGTTTATCTTGGTCACGCAATTTTATGTATCATACTGAGCACTTCTACATTCTTTTGAAATTCACTCTTTTGTACAGTGGCCAGGAGAAATAAACGCACATTTTGAAGTCATTCTAGCAGTGTCAGTTGTGTCTGCACTTAGCCCGCCTGCTTCTGCTTGTCTGGAATTCGGCGCCCAAAAGTAAGACCGAAACCATACAATGACTGCTACACAGTACTTGTCCTTGTGCTATGTGGTATATGGCACATGGAACATGGTACGTGGCAGCAAACATTGAAACAGCCGCGTAACATGGAAAGAACAAACAGTGTTTTTGTTTGTTTATTCTGTGTTCTGTCGTTGTTCCAAAGTGCCCTACCATATTCCACCGAGCTATTACAGTACAGTGAAGGTCTCTTCTCTCGCTGGTAATACAAAAATTAAAGTAAAAAAAAGCAGATTTGAGCTACCGAAACGCAACCATGGCCCAAAGCCAGCTGTCTTGGGAGAAAAGAAAAACATCGCACGCCTATTGGCCACGGCAACACATCTACGTAACTCTCACAACATGTTCAATCGCACAATGTGTGGCGTCTGTTTCCTATAAAAGAGTACTTACGGTATATTTGTCTCTGATACGGTGATACTTAAGGTATCACTGATATTAGGTAAGCGCTAGAAGTTATCGTAGGTTCGAAATAAGAAACACATGCCTTCATTTCAATCAGTGCAACAGTACGGACTGAAGGTCAGCCAAAGTCTCACGGGCTTGAAAGGCTGTGTGTAGCGGGCAAATTGAAGTGGCCCGCCCTTTTCATGTATTCATCGCGCAAATAGCGCACACGGAACACAACATGGCACCCGACGCGAGAACGCGAATGTCGTAATGATTACACATACATTGGGTTAATTTACCGAGCAAACATGTGCAGCATGGGTCCGTCGTCCGATGCAGTAGCTGCAAAGGAGATTGAGACGTTTTACCATTAGTAGTGCCCTAACGATGGCCCTGGTTGTTCACAAATTTAAGGTAAAATGTGCGGTTTTGCAGGGCAAGACCACGATACTATTCTGAAGAACGCCGTAGCGGGAGGCTCCGGATTAATTTCATAACACCTCGGGTTTTCTAACCACCATCCAATGAACGGCACGCGTGCGTTCTTGCATTTCTGCCTCACTAAAATGTTGACGCCATGGGCGGAATTTCCTCCCGCATCCTCGGGCTTAACAGCACAACAGCAAAACGGCGAAGCTACCACACCAGCGCAACGTGCTGGCTTGGTTGTTCCCAATGCCTAGATGATAGTGTTTACACATCCACGGCCATAAAAATACTTGACGTGTTGCGGGAACGCCAAGGAATATGAGCCTTAACCCCAAGCTAGCACACTGGTACGCACATTCACTCGGTTCTTCGCTGCGACTTTACACAGCGTCGGCGTCTTCACCTAATCGACAGCGACGCAATAATTTTGGTGCATCGCACGAAATTGCCAACATCAAAAATGAAGGAGGCGGAACGTCGCTATATGAAGATCGAAATGCGCAGGAAGTTGCGAACGATTCGCTCCACCGACAATTATTACTCGGCTGCAAAGCCAGACATGCACTACTCATCATCTACACTTCTTACGCAGTGTCAAATAATTCCCTGCATGTTGCAGTAATGTACCTCACACATGCGCAATTTTAGCTCCATCAGGGCACGACAAAGCTTTATCGATGCCAAATTACATCCACTCTTCAGCTTACGCGCGCACAACCGTTGGTGCGGAGGGGCTCGGTCGCGGAGAAAGCGGTGACTTCGGAAAGGCCGACAGAAATATCTTGGGGGCACTTCCTCTACCTGGGTGGAGCACAAGAAAAGTAGAGTGGGTTGGCGCTACTTAACTCCTGGTGGCGGTAGTGATATGGAAAGATTTTAAGTGGGACAAGAGGGGACAACGTTCGGCGAGACGCTCATTGTGTTGCCTTCAAGTACAGCACCACGCTGACTGACGGCTCCCGGAGTTGTGTGGGACACCACATGAAGGTCACGTCGGCATTGAGGGAAGTGGCGAACCTGATTTTCCACGTGCCAATGTGCGCTGCGCTTGTGGCTCGTTTTGAATGTTTATAATAAATGGTGTTATAACTATTTGCTTGTAGCCTCTGCATAAAATGTGGGTCCGCACCATAATTATGGAGGCAAAAACTATTAAATAGCAAGAAAGCGCCCTGCGAAATTTCAACGTGAAGGGCATCTGCAATGCGGAGTAGCAAGCCTGTGTGTTCACTTGGCATACATGGTGGTGTTATGAACTCTAGACCAAGGATACAGTGACCTACGTCACTCTACTCAGGACCGTGGAGGCAGCATGGGCATGCTGGTGTGAAATTTGACCAGCATTGACTGCACCAAGCAGAGACGAAAGGCGATCCACGTAACGAGAAGCAAGGACGTTTAATTAAATCGTTACGGAGCGACCAGCTATACACGCTTCCTCTCAGCAAGCGATACAATCAAGCTTGCTCAAAACCTGAAGGCTGTAGTCCTTTAGCGGGAGCGCCTTTTAAGTATTCTGGAACGCGCTCGCTCAGGAAAGGGAGAGAGCGAACGCTCTCCGCTTTTCCGCCCTCCAGTGGCTCCGTCAAGACTGCCCAACAGATTTTCTAAAGGCCACTGGACCAGCGCAGAGAAATCCTCTTAAGTGCACACGGGCACATACAAAGAGACATGTCTCTCTAGCCGAGTAGAACAAAGAAGGAATGCACACACCAAGCTTTACTGCCCTACACACAGTACGCAGACTGCACTGGCGAGCCTACACGCAGACGACAGGGCGTCGCGCGCGCCGTGGGGAAGGAACGAGAATGCGCGCACAAAGACTAACGACTATTCGTCGTGACGTTCTCCTAGGCGCGTCTTTCACGGTTGCGGGCGGCTAGGCGTATTTAGATCGTCCGAGGTTTCGCCGTTGCTTTGGCGGTATTTCATCAACTTTTCACCCAAGAGACCAGTCGTAACAGCGGTTAGAACTATTAGACTGCGGTGTAGACGTCCAAGTGTCAGTAATGTAGACTGAGTATTAAAGGCCTAGAATACGAACGAAATTGAGGCGCATACAACTTTTTTTCTTAATTATGCTCAGCTCTAGCCAAGGAGCTTGGTCCTCCTTGCGTGAATTCAAACATTATAACCCCCTGGCCCATTTCTGCCATGTTATTTGTATCTGAGGATTATATTGAAAAGTCGAGTGACTTGTAAGAAATATCAGATTATTTTTCTACACATGTGCTAGCCGGTGGGTATTGTCGTGTCACAGATTAGCGAGCACGTTGCGTTTGTCTTGGCGTATACTTCTGTACGCAGGAACCCTTCTCGATTTCGATAAAAAAAATACAAGAGCGAAATTAGTCATATTAATAGACATTTCTCCTACGTATATTGAGAATTTATTTTGAGATTATTTAAACTCTTTTGACTCAAGGTAATTCTTCGTTTGGCTGGTGGTAATCATGTAGAATTTGTAAACTGCACTAATATAGTGTTCAGCATTGTTACACTGCTCTAGTGTCGACGTCTAGCCAAGCATCAGCCCGAACTTTGAGGCCTGTTATGGATAGCGTACGTTTGTTACTTTGATATGTGTTAAAGCTCATCTCATGTTGCCAATCGAAGCTTGTCTATTCAAATATGGTAAAAGGAAAATACTATATTACTAACAGTATCAGGTTAATAATGGCACTAATACATTTACTACAGGAGGGAACAATGCTGGTGTTGGTTATAAAGTATTGCACGTGGTAGGTATTCTTTTGACTATACCTCTTTTTCAGTGTAGCACAATAATATGTGCTCTGTATTTCCAGAATTGTTGTTTTATGCAAGCTAAAAACAAATTTTCTTATTCCTTTCAGTACGTTCAGCTGCGGTTCAATTCGGCAATTTCACTGAGTGCCTGCGCCATCTATGTTCTAGTCATGGTAAGCAACTCAATACGTGAGACGCTACACCTCGTTCTTCTAAACACAATGAGAAATTCACATTGCTTTAGTGGAACAGCATGGTGAAACATAATATGTTGAAACATATTACCAAGGTGAAATCCGCGCAGAACGCTAGGCACGCACAATTTATTGCCAGGTCATTTCATACCTCGGTTGCCACTCTAGCCTGAAATGAGTTGGGCAGACGGCGCCGGAACACCGCGTAAACCAGCCTCACCTGGGGCTGGGTACCATTGGCGGTAATTTTTTTGAGAAGTTCTCAGCATCGACCGAATCCGAGCTCGATGATACGTACAAGACCACGTTCACCAAATCCGTTCCTTGCATCCGTACCGCGACTCACAGCGCGCACTATCACTTGTCACTCGACACCACGTGGGCTTTCCTTATCGAAAATGAAAAGAAACTGGAAGTGATGGCCGCCCAGACGCGTAGGGAAGTAGACGCCCTTCCACAGACATAACACGTGGTCAATATTACTCGGCCTTTGAAAACATCAGCGGTGTCTCTAGCAAGTGAAAGTCTCCGGAACCAGTGCGACAACATCGCGTACGGCACTCCCACTCGCAGTTGTCCAGCATGGGCAAATTATGGTCATTGGTGGAATCTGAACTCGGTGCTTACAAGACTGCGTTCTCCGAATCGAGCTAAGCATCCTTACCGGACCCGACGGACGACTCCGTGACTCGTCACCTGTCGCCGCGTTGGCCTTCTGACCACTCAAAAACACAAGGAACACCCAAGCGGTTACCACGAGGACACGTAGGGGAGTTGACAACTCCGCTATACACATAATACTGGGGGAACTCGCAAATATGCCAAACAACCGTGCGACCTTAGAGGGCATATGCGACTGCGTTCTTGAGTTGCATGCAATAGTAAGTACCACACATGTAAAAAAAAAAAGCTTGAAATACGACAGGTGGTGCCATATGTTTTCGCCAGTTTTGTTCAACAAGCCCTTTACTCAAGTTCTGCAATATTTCCTAAATTTGTGAGAATAAAGTATAACATGAAGCAATCAGGGGTGAAAGCACTTGAGCAATTAGGGAAAGAAAGGTGGTCACAAACATTACTTTCAAATGTGGCACGCTGCAGGAAACATTGTGAGGAGCGCATACCTTGTGTCAAGAACTGCGTAAAGTGTTGATACGTACCAGTGGCTAACACGTCAATTTTACGGTAATTCACAAGGACCAGTGCACCCGCCCTCATTTTGGCCCAATGAAAAGAATAAAAAGGCTTTCTGTTCTGCAGTGGTTATCCTTTCAGAAATAAAAGTTTGCTTTTTCTTTCTACTCATAGATGGGACACGGGGCACAAAGTACAACAAAAGCCATTTCGTTCATTTTTTTACGTGTACATATAGGCTGCACCACGAAAATAAAGGCTGGAAGAGCCCGGTTGATTCTTTAAAACCGAATATTTCACTGCATCCAGTCTCGTTTCGCAGATACAATACTGAAGAGTCGTTTGGAGTTAGCTTCACGTGTGCTGCACCCGAAAGCACAGGAGCACGACGTCGAGACATGGATCTGCCTTAGAAAAAAAAAAAAAAAAAACGAGGCAGGAAACGTAGCGCCTGCATATGCCCGCTCGGGATGTTTGGCATCGCCATAGGTGCGGCAGTTAACAAAACAAGCATTACAAGCGCGCGGAAGCACGGGACGCTTTTCGGCCAATGTAAGGGTCGAACCTCAAGGAAGCGCACTGGGGAAGAGTACGGCGGCACTCTGCAAAGTTCGCATTACTTTTAGTTTATTGAGGGACACTAACTACAACTCCGACTAGCCCCTATTGGAACAGATGTTGTCACCACTGGCGTGTACACGCCAAGGCTGGGCCGTATTGCAGATACATGCCTCTCACATACTATAATAAGGTATTCTTTGGGCATATTGTGTCTTTATTATCATACATTTGAGAAGACGTGTAACAGTATCTGTTTATGCAATACATTATACGAAGTATTGTGTTCAGAAGTGACGCTTATGACGGAACCTAAAGTTTATTCTAACAGACAATACCTTTGTGTGAACATATTTTTCTAGTAATAAGCAAGCACAATTGGCAAAATTGAATGCAGTGCTGCAGTAGTAAAAGCAATGAATAATGTTTCATTACATCTTAAACTATAGTTATGAGGCGCAGTGTTCCAGCTGTGGAATGGAAGGCAAGGCAGCGCTCATTGCATATACCATTTTGCTGAGAAAACGTTGTTCGTGGAACCTATTTGAAAATTAAGTTTTGAACACATGCCATGGAGAACATTGGCACTCCACCTAAAAGTTTCAGTACAGCCTATAGCATATTGTAGGCTTTTTACTCCACGGATTAAAAAAAAAATCACCTGCTGTAGATGGCGTAATTCTAGTCCTTGAGGTCGAATACTCGAAGGGGCGGTCATTACTTGCACGAGAAATCAAAATGAGTTGTCAACAATGTGTGGGTGATTTCAGTGTGGGTGTCCTAAAGCTTGTGTCGTAAAAATGCTGCCGCGTGGGTGCGAATGTTATAAGAAATAATAAGGGGGCGATGCGAATATTAAACTGTTTACATGTTTGACACATGGACTGCTATTTCTAAATTTCGCTCATTGCATAGTCAGTTATGCACCGTTTTCGCGAGCGACATAACACATTCAAATATATGTTTATAGCAAACGCATAATATCCACAAGTTCTCGTGTATGCTCTAACACATACAGATACATTCCAAACGACACCTTCAGTCTCCTGCACCGCGAAAATCATGTATTATCAAAGAAATAAAAAAAGTGAAAAGTACTTTGCTATTAACTACTTTGTGAAGGCTATTCACCTTTAATTGGTTTTGTAGCTGCTACTTTTGTGGCCATGTGTTTAACATTACAAGGGTTCGTGCCCTTACAATGTGTTTATTACGCAGGTCTAACAAAATTGTAGGGCTCAGGAAACACTTACGTCAAGCCCATCTGGGATAAAGTTTAACTGTTCTAGAGACCTGTGGCACGCTCCTGACCTTTTGCATGCGCGAGACCTGCAAATATGTTATGACCTATGTACCGGGAAAACAGGGAGAAGGCGGGAGATGGATATACAAGACGATGAGCAAAACGAGAACAGGGTGAAAGCGAACGCCAGCGTTTCGACAAGTGGACTTGTCTTTTTCAAGGCGACATATGCTTTCCTCTGCAGAGTGTATAAAGATATCGTTATTCTAAAGAGGAGAGAGGGTAAGGCGGGCGGGTGCGGCAACAACCGAAGGAGAATCATACCTTATCGATAAGTTCTAGACATTGCAACCAATAGGCATAAACGTTTCAAAGGGAGCTTTAGAATCAATTCGCTATTCTAAACTTTAAGCTATAGGCAACTTTCTTTCGCGGTGTTCCTTTTTTATTTTATTTATATACTTATTCTATTTCAGTATTATTTTTATGAGCGCCGTTTTCTGCTGCTCCTTTTATTATCTTCTTCAGAGACACGATAGCCCACGACCTCCAGCAAAGCAGGTAATATATGAGTTCTGTGCACACGGCCGTTCACACGCCAGCTGACACACGGCCGTGTCACCGGCCTATTGCACAGCACCCCTTTATTCTTAATTGTACACTCTCGCCGCTAACACACCTTTGGTCGTTGCGGTATCCACCCCCCTTACGCTATCTCCCCTTTAGAAGAATCCTTATGTTGGCAAATGTGCGGGCGCACGTCCGCCACACGTGCTGAGGAATCAGCCAAGACAGAGAAAAGCGAATTTATACACGGACCGCAGACAAGAGATTGGACACGGGCGCTGTAAGAATAAATAAAGATACTGCATTTATCAGGTTTGCCGCCTCGCTTTCCCTTTGCTGATACCTGTGTATATGTGTATATGTGTTCAAAACAAATAATAATAATAGTTACTAAACTCAGTTCAGGTTCTGCACCACTCACAGTTCTAATGGTAGTAGATTCGAGCCGCAGTGGTGGATTAACCTTGGCTTGGGCGTAGCTCAGTCGCAAGTCGCTATGGCATTAAAGGGAGCCGAGGTGCAGCGTGACATCGGCGGGTTAGGAACTGCGATGAACACCGCAACACAGCCTGTCTGGGGAGCGTCAGGAGCCGGTGCGAAGCTCGACCAGGGCAGGATCTGTCAGGTAGCGGCCGAGGAAAGCTTTGTAAGTGAGTGGAGGCCCGGTTTAGCTCTGGCAGGAACGGGGACGTGAGGACGTGGTCCGCCGCTTGATCCGCAGTGCCCTTCGAGTGCTTCTCCTGCTGTCCCGCTACGCTCAGCTTGTCGGCCCCTTCGCTTGGGCCGTTCTCGCGGGACCTGCGCAGCAGTCATGCGCACACTCGCACTTTTCGGCCCCACACACCGATTGAAGCACCAATTCCGACGCTCGCGCACTTCAATTTCTGTCCTCCTACTACACCTTCCTATATATAGTGTGCCGGGGAAAGAATATGTCGACTTGAAAAAGACAAGCCTTCTTGTCAAAACGTTAACTGCCGCTTTTACCTTACTCTCGCTTTGCCATTCATCTTGTATTTCCATTTCCCGCCTTCCTGATATTTTCCCTGGATTTCTAGCAACGAAAGATAAAGGGACAAAGTGAGTCCCCTCCGCTTACCTTTTCACACGTAGCGTTATTTGGAGACAGTCACTACAAGTACATTCACAGAACACTTCCCCCTAGGCAACGCTCACTCCACATTAGCTTTAGGAGTGCTGCCACTTCACACACCATCCGAGACCTCATTGCCCATAGCGTCACAGCACATCACACATTTCGTCATTCACAGTGGGACTAACAACCTTAACAACGACACTGGTTACAACAGAATTGAGGCCATGGGAACAATCATAAACGATTTGCACACCATGAGACCAAACGGCTAAATCACACTGACAACGGTGCTTCCTAGGATCGCAAACAAACGCAGGCCACGTATTCAACAATCAGAGACACTCCTAGCTCACGCTCTAGAGACGCGTAAGGTCATCGATTTCCTTGTGGACATTGGAAAACAACACGAAAACGTAGAGGTAATTGCTAACTATATCACGTACAGGCTCAGGAACTCATGTAAATTGACGCAACCAACAACATTAGTCAAGCCTCGGTCACAGCAAGCTACAACAAAGAAACATACGCCTGAAATCTTCAACACCAGCTCTCACACACGTTCCGCCAAACCTAGAACCCAATAAATATCTACACATACGGTGAACGCGGAACCTACACCAGATTAACAACACCCACTCCGAAGGAAGTCCACAAGCAGCAGCGAAGCCTTCACGCGAAATGTTACGTGCACTAATAAGCGGACAGATACACAGACAGACATCGGTGCAGGCCTCGACAAGAAAATAAAGCGTATAAAGACACCATCTGAAGATGTTTCGCCCCGGAGGTGTGCCCAAACCAAACACAAATGCATACCACGTACTACGTATAGCACATGCAACAACCAACATTGCCCTTTCCTCCAATCCCGCTAACACGCCACCAAACAAAGTACACATTTCGCCTAAAAAGTGACACTAACTGCGTTAAACAGAGAAAAATCCTAAAAGGTCCCAGAATTAAGGTTAGATGTACCCTCGGCTCTTACCCTCCAGGCTATTATTGAAGTGGTTTGCTGTCCTAGAATATGCATCACCCTCTTTAATTGATATTCTCGAAGAACCCTGCAAAGACCAACTTAAGATAATTACTAATCAGCTCGACAGCACTAATTTATACGAACTGGAAAAAAAGAGAAATGGAACTATTAATCGAAACTAGAGTGAAAAAAATGTTAGATTAATACCAGCACCAAAGTACTAGAGCCGCAGATCCACCCGATAACACTAATGTAATCATACAGGATATAGCTCCACCGATAGTGCGACAAGCGAGCATACAGAGCACTGCAGTAACGTAGGAGACACATCCCAGAGTCTAAGCTCCAATGAAGTGGATCTCCTGAAACATGGTCTAACGTTTTTTCCCACGAACAACGTACTAAACAAATACGAGCTCCAGAAAGATATAACAGAATTCTCCAGATGCATCTGCATCAGGGAGTTTATTTTCGATAGGCCAGACATAGGAAAACAGGATAGAGACTCTCTCAGCACGTGGGCACCGGAAGCCGAACGGTACCCAGACCTGGATTTATACATAAAGGTAATCTTAAAAGAAATTGTAGCGTCAGCGTGGCATTGCCGGAAACGCAAAAACTTGTGTCCCGCTCCACACCAAATCCCTACTTAACTCGCGGAAAGAAATGATAAATAAAATAAATCCAGCAGATAAAAACGGTAGTATCGTAATCCGGCCAGTTCAAAAGTACAACAATGAGGCCTCCAGTCAACTGAGCAACCGCAACCCATTAGGTGAAACTCTACTCTACCACCACTTCAGACTACAGGAATACTGTGCAAAGCACAAAAGTGGGCATCCTGTCCAGGGAACTAATCATGCAATCTGATTATCGCTTCATGATGCCTAAGAACGAAGAAGCAGGCTGCTTTTATTTTCTTCCTAAAATACGAATGGTCCCCATAGAAAAAATATTCACAGCTGAAATTTCAGGTTGGCCTACAGTGTCACCAATAACACACCTAGCGAGTTACTATCCAAATTCTTAAACCACCACTAGTCAAACATTTCCACCACCCTCCCATATTTTGTTCAAGACGCGCCGCACTCCTTTCGAATTATCGATGCCATCATCGCCAACGAAATCCTTTGTGACCACGCTATTCTAGTCACCTTGGATGTTTCTCGCCTTTACACTAGCATACCTATGAGTGAAGGAATTGATGCCGTATCAAAATACCTCGAAGTCGATCGCCAAGCGCACGCTCCTGAAGTTACCTCGCACTCCTTGGGTTAGTTCTCATGCGCAGCTATTTCGAATTTGATTCTGTTCACTACCTACAAACCTTCGGCACTAGCATGAGAACACCATTTGCTCTCACGTATGCGAACATTTCCGTGGGACAGCTTAAAGGAGGCCTGCTGAAATCCTACGCTTTAGAGCCCCACACCTACCTGTGTTACATTGACGACATAAATAACACGGGAACACGGCACAAGCACGTTAGCCAACTTAATTAGCCATTTCAATCGCTTTCACCCGAGTATTAAGTTTACAGCTCACCACTCTCGTAGTCAAATGAACTTCCTCCAAATGATGGGCTACGTGGGAAACAGAAAATTGACAACGACAGTTTACCAGAAGCCTACCAATAGCCAGCAATATTCCAACTACAACCGACATCAACAGCGACACTGCAATGAAGGAATTTTCGTTGGAAAAGCAAAACCAATAAGAAGAATCTGCAGCAAAGACAGCGATTATACCCACCACCTAAATGACCTGAAAACAACGCTAGCAAAAAGAAACTGTCCGCTAGTTGCTCTCGAGGGAGATCATGATGCCACGTCAAGCTTCGAGAGACACTTGGAATTAGCTAAAACAGAGCCTACACCAGTGTCTGACAGATCTACAGTCGCAATAAGAAGATATTCTAATGCCCTCCCAAGCATAAACAAAATCCTACGAAAATACCACCTAATATTGTCAAGTAACGAGCGTATAAGAAAAAAACGTTCCCAGATGTCCAAGGGTTGCCTAAAGCCGCAACAGAAACATTAAAGACATGTTAGTGCATGCAAAAGTCAGCCAACACTATTCCTCCGTAATAAAAGCATGTTGTCGCCCCAGTTGCAATACCAGCAAGCACCTTCTAAGGGACAATAAAATTAAAACAACCGCAAATTGTTATACACAAGAAGTGAAAACTAGTTTTACTTGTACAAGTTCAGATGTGATTCATATGCTTGAATGCTCCATGTGTAAGAAACAGTATGTCGGTAAAACGGGACAATCATAGAACGTCTAATTTAGCCGACGCCGCCCGGACACAGCTCGAAAGCTTCCCAAAGGCGTCGCCGAGCGATTCAACCAACGAGGTCACAACTTTCTTAGATTTACCGCTTACATCTACAGTAAGATTTCCGTTCTGAAGGTGAAAGAAGATACACAGAACCATACCTTATATATAAGTTAAAGACATTGCAACCAATATGCCTAAACCTGTCAAAGGGAGGTTTAGAATCTATTCGCTATGCTAAATTTTAAGCTATAGGCTTAATAGGTTTAATATAGGCTATAGATTTAATATACTCAGTAAATGAAACATCTCTAGGACACAGAGAATAAAAAAATATACATATACAAGAAGCAGTACCAGCACATACGAGGTAATGATACCAAAATAATATAAACAAATAAAATATGTAAACGTAAGTGCATGTCCGATTTTTACGTGCACAATTTCTATTCCGACCTTTTCTTCCCATAAGTGATCTAATGATAATCTAACCTAAGCGACGGGTCTTGCCTTCTCTTGACGCACTTTATGTTCTGAAAAGATAAAAAGGTTAATTTCTAGAGTACATTATCTTTAGTGACCTGTGGCCGAATGTTTTCACTCATACTCTCTTTAAAATATTATTATTTTCTTGCGAGGTTGCATGGAATTACATAGAGTCACTCGTAATGGCGCCAAAACATGTCATTGAGAGAATAGAGTTTCTGTAGCTTATCCTACAACACCATGGGCCCTATGGACACTTGCATTTGATCACCAATTCGGAATCTCAATATCATCGAGTCTCGTCAAATTATTCATGTATGCAACTCTTACTCCTTGCACACTTCTTCCAAGTACCGTAAGAAGTGAAAGCGCACCTAATTCATTATACGTGAACGATCGCGTAACATTTTGGTAGAGGTCGCCTACCCCGTCCTCGCCAATCAGTCGCTATCCCTTGTGTTTGTTATGCGCGGCAATTCACTGAAGTTTTTTAGTGCTTTTTGCAGCTGCACAGAAAGCATAAGTTCTATGTTTACCTGAATGAAATCAACATGTAGAGAACAACAGCAATTTGTATTTGAACTTACGGCAGTCGTCAACAGTGCAATATTATCGAAACAGAATCGTTTGACTGGTTACACACTATTTATGCGTCAGAACTCATCTTTAGTTGCGCGACGAATAGGATCAGGTTATTTTATATATTTTTTTGCTCCATCTGTAGTTCTCTTTGAGCATGGTCGTCAAGGCACACTCTGGTGTTGACAAAGTGTGATGGCTGTGGTCATCCTGCACTGCATTTTTGCCTGAGAATAGAAAAATGCGGTAGAACCAACTTTGGGTTCATATCTGTCTAAGCGAGCCCTGTGAGCATCCCTCGGCATACCAATTGATATTGTTGTTGTTGTTGTTCTTGTCACTGAATGATTTGGCGCAACCAACTCTAGATTACGGGTAATATCGGGCAGAGGAAGGCTAAAATATGTAGAAACGTATTATGCCTCTGTCATTTCTTCCTTACGTATGATTCTCTTCTGATATCCCTTGAATACGGTCATTTTTATACTGCCTGGATTTTTATACTGCCTTGGTTTGTTTAAATGAGTTTGGTGTAAGAATAGTAGTCGGACATGACGATTGTGCTAGACAGGCTAATGACGGGTAAGCTCCTTATGACACATACCGAGTGGTAAGTCAAAGTTATTAAGCTAACTAAAAATTGGTAAATATATCTCACAAATCTTTTGTATTCCTATCAGTGTGCCTAAAGGATGCTTGTGATTCCACACCATATGTCCAGCTTTGACGCAGGAAATACACTTTGTTTATTTTGCGGACGTAAGGTGAGGCAGGGGGGGGGGGTGCATACCTGGTTGCCATGCAAGGGTAAATGGGCCCATCCACAGGTATTCTCAATTCGCACCTAATAGAACCCATACTCCACCTCACAGATAATTCGCAGGAGCGTGGGCGCTGCAGCACTGCTTAGCCAGTAGGAAGGCTGAATGCCCCTCGAGATGTGTTCACGCGTGCCGCGTCGTCTTTTTAACGACTTCTGAATTTACGGTATACGAAGTGCATGCGCAGGAAATTTTGTTACATGTCACGTGTCGCTGTAATGTATCATGTACAAAACAAAACTAAACTCTTTAATCCTGGGTCAGAGATATATGCTCGGAACTGTATTCCACCGCGCTAAGATATTGCCTGCGTACGCATCGTATCCTCGGCAGTGCTTCCAATGACTTGTGAGATTGAGTAAACTCACATCCACTGTGTCAAGTTGGCAGTAAACGGCGAGAAACTGACAAACCGCAAAGTTGGGGAGGGGGGAACCAAAGCAGTATATAGTTTGAAAGTAGGACACTAACGGTCCAATTATTATTGGCGTTTCCAGATAAGCATTGGTGCTCTCTCGATCTTCGCAGCAAGCCTTGCAATTTTCACAAGTAAGTAAAACCAAATGTTCTATCAAAATCTTATGTTTCTTCGAGGCAATTTTTCTATTTAGGGAAAACATTGCAGGCGGTGTCATTATATTGTCACGTAGTAGTAACGCTGAATACCACAGCAGAAAAACTGTGAATAACGAAGCTTACTTTTCATTGGGTGAAACTGTGCCCACAAAAGCAAGTTACACAAAATGCGCAACGACAGCGGCGAACACATCCGACAAGCATGCAAATCTAATCTGCGGCTCCAGTGCGTCGGCTTTTATACATGAGTCATCAAAGGCTCCAGAGTAACCGCAGATGCCCGCGTTTCTTCCCCAAAGTAACACACAGTTCACGTCACGCATACAGTCGGATTACACAAGGATCAATGACACCGGGCAACGGGTAGAACTATTGATATCATTCGAGATACTTCCGATACACCCGGTCACCCGCGAAAGAGAAACAAGTACAAGTTTTAGTATATAATAAATAAATATTTGCAGCGAGAGGTTTCAGAATGTTGTCTCATTGGGTTGAACCCTGGTCAAGCATTTCGTTTCGACTATTGACGTCAAAAATTTGGCGTCAAGAAGCACAACCCGTTGGAACGGCGTAATTACGTATCCTGTTTTGCTTCCATCAAACTAGTGTAAAGCGAGCAATTATGGCAAAATGGCATGTGCATTTTCAGTCATCAAGTTTTGGAATATAATGCGAACACCATTGAAAATACTGCCCTCATCCTGTGTGTTCAAAAACGTGCCTCAATGATTCCTTCAATGTGGCCAATTTGTTATTTCCTTTTAAAATTATATTTGCTGTTCGGGTTTACTCCTAAGAGATTGTATGTTCCATGCTATTATAAAAATAATTTCCGTTTGTATATTATCATTCCACCCACTTTCTTCTAAATAACCTTCTGAGCTGCACAATAATTTTCAGTGTTTTTTTTTGTCCCTTTCTTATTACTTGATTATGCGTTGTAGACATATTTCCTATATAGGAGTTTAAAATGTATTAATGTATTTTTATATATTAGTTTAGGTTTTAATTTTCCGTTGGTGCTTTCGATATATTCACTGCAATAGTAAATAACCAATTGCCCTGTTACAGTCGTTGACTTTAGGCCTTGGTCTTTCTGTTTATAGTAGCTTATAACTTCTAAACTAACTTAAGCAGCATTCAGATTCTCGCACAAAAGGTCATGGGCGCGAATTCCGAATCTTCATAAATCAGTAAACGTGGTCTGCTGCCACAGCGCTCATGTGGGCTGCCAGTGTAAATTGAGAAACCATTTTCACGTTCAGCCTTATATGCCTTGCGTACAGTTTACTGCGATGTAAACAATACTATAAAAGCCGGGATTCTATGTGATTGCCGAAAACCATATACACTTTAGAGCACTTGAAATGAATTTTGGAACTAGAGATGCCAAAACCACAGTTTGATTGCGAGGCACGCAACCGTGTGTCACCGTGGATTAGTCTCAACCCCTGCAGTACTCAAACTTGCACGTAAAAGCTGGTGCACGACTATTTTGGCATTTCCACAATGCGGCCGCCTTGGTCGGGATTGAACCAGCGATCTCCAGCTCAGCAGCAAAACTCCAGGACCAATAAGCTGCCGCGGTTGCACAGGTCAGGACGTTTACAATGAAAAGTCTTCTTTTTCTTTATTTTGCTATCTGCATTAACCGTTGAAATGTATCGGTTGTTGGCTCGTTTGACGGTGCTTCAATATTCTGATTGCAACAAACATCCGCCTTCGAGTGCATAGTTTCCGCCATAAAGGGAAGCTTTCGCTGCTTTTCTGCCAATGTCTGTCGCATCTGCCTCGTTTATTTTACCCCGAGTAATGTGCGCTACTCCCTTAGATAGTACAATAAAAACCCAAGGCTGTGGAATCTGCAGTTGCGTAAGTGACGAGGCGTCGCCTGGTAGAGGACTCCGTGCATGGACACAGTGGAGGGCAGCCACATAATCTTTATGATGCAAAACGTGGAGTAAGTTATACAGATTTTTGCAGCATATAAGTAAACATTTAGCGAAATGTTCGCTTCCTATAATAGGAAACATGTCCACTGGATTTGTATCGTTTTTGTGATGGCATGTTTCACGATTGTAAAAACGCGTTTCGGAGTCAACATTTCTGAGGCGCTATTACGTAAAACTATTTCGAACATTTCTATTTCAATTCTGCTATCAGCTTTCCGCGATTGGTCAAAACTTTGTTGGGCCACCCCCACTTCACCTGTGTTGTCACGCAACGTCACGAAAACCGCGATACCTCCCCATCTGATATGATGTGTACACACTGATTATGCATGATTTGACCGTAAAAAGACAAACAGTTATTTCTAATTCGACCACTTTTTTCCATTAGCACCAGGCTAGTGGTCAAAAGTTTTCGGGCTGCACCCACTTCACCTGCCTGTCACGCGATGTCACGAAACTGCGAAAACTGACCGCGCCAAAGTGACGTGTACACATTAAAGATGCACTAATACACCGAACAAAACTGAATTTTCTTCTGAAGAGCCGCTGGCTGCCCCGTTCGGAAAGGAATAAAAGATGCCCGCCGCCGATCGCTCAGGCACTGGCTACTCGCGCCTGCCGGAGAGCACGGGTTTATTTGCGTATAATAAAGCTTCATGCGCGGCCGTGTAACAATTTCGAGCACTTTCGGCACGCTTTCGGCCTCATTCTAGCAACTCTTCTTAGCTGAGGATCCGTTTTAGCGTCAATCTTGAGCTTCCGTTGCATGCCGCCCGATTTTACCAGGCATCGCAAGCTAAGTAAGGGAAAGCGGACCAATCGCAGACACCGGCATCCCCCTCTTCATCCAATTATCGATTTTCAGTGCACTGGCTCCGCCTCATCGAATCCCGCTCCACTTGAGCGTTCACCTCCCCTCTTGTCAGCCAATTAGATAGACAAGCCGCTTAGTGTACGCAATGTTACTCGCTTTTCAAGCAAACAAAAGTGACCTCCTATGAACGAGGCGTGCGTTTGATTGGTCGGTTCAGACAACCCTGCGGGAGGCCGCGCTATACTTGCGTCGGTGGTTACGCAAATTTGACGTCAGGAGATTGGAATAAAAACACATTGGAATGGCTTTACGTTATAGGGACCCTGATGTGAGAAAAGGTAGTTTTCTTTCGCCTACAGGAGAAACAACCTATAAGTTTAAAAAATAATCGGGAAAACCAAAGAATAAGAAACCTGCACGAGCTTTAGTAAATTATGACGCGTGACTACAGCGCCAACTACAATACGCTGCTCTACAACCATGTCACTGCGAAGCTAAGAGTATTAACCATAATGTCTAGAATGTGAACGCGATGTAAGCATTCGTCCTACGCAATTGGGTGCAGTCGGTGCGTTGTATCACAAAAGTGCGACACCGGCACGGAGGACCAATCGCTGAGGTAAAGCCAGCAATTACTTCTAAGTATTGTTTTTTTGTTTGTTTTGTGTTTGTGTAGCGTGTCAATAATCTTCATTGCTGCAGACACCTGTAAAGGGTAAAAATGTACCGAGCGAGCCCACCTTTGACACTTTGGTTGAAGCGCTTCAGATGTCATATAAGACATGCTATGCGTATTTCATACAACAAACCATTCCGCGTTTCCAAATCGACCTCCTGACGAGTGCACCACAGTTGGTCCGAATTGGTCGGTAGACCTTATTTTGCTTGAGAATAAGGTCAGCGCCAAGCGCGGCCAGTTGATCGCTTATTGTCGTGTCTGACGAAAGGACAGCGCAACGCTTGAGCGGAACAATACGGCTTTATTTTGCCATCAACTTAACAACGGTGGGTGAACTGCCCAGTTCTATGTTACAGGAATAAAAGCGCGCGCCAGCTTAAATGCCAGCGCTTTTAAGCAGAACCACAGAGTTATGAAGTTGGCGCCGCTGCCACGGCGCATGCCTAGCTGTGAGGCCTTGTCGCCTAGGCGAGCGACATATCATCTCCCCCACACTTATTTACTGTCCCGAAGTAGGATTAGGCGCCGTAGCGGTCGGGAGGTCCACGCTGACGTAGTGGGTACCGGCGACCCTGTTCGGCGGTTTCCCTGGGTGTCGTCGACTGTTCCACAGGCTCAGTGGGGCTGCTAGCGCTAGTGCCAGCTGTGACGTGGTCTTCATCGTGGAAGTCGGTGGCTGTGATCACCGTGTCGTGAGAGTCCGGAGCACATACGATGAGGTTACGGTGACGCACCCACTCACACACACCCCGGGGGAGTCACAACGCTAACACGATACGACACTGGACCTGTGTGGGCGAGAACGGTAGCCCCCAATCTTGTTCGCTGAACGTAGTCGCACGATGTCTGCGGCGACTAGTGTCCTAAAACTGTTTGTGGACGACCCGCTCCTCAACGGAGGGCCTGACCAGGTCTAGCCTAGTCCTGAGGCGCCACCCCAACAGCGAAAGAGAGAGTGCCTCTGCAGTAGTCGCTTGGGGAGTGTTGCGGTACGACAGGAGCAAGTCTGCGAGCTCGGACGGTGATGTGGGTCCGCTGGACTTCCGAAGTGCACCCTCACGCGTCTGAACGAGATGTTCTGCCAGACTGTTGCTGCTGGGATGATACGGAGCTGTTCTCATGTGTCTGGTTCCCACCCGCTGCAGATACTCCTGAAAGCTGCAGAAGTGAACTGAGTGCCGTTGTCGGACACTAAAGTCTCGGAAAATCCGAATCTCAAAACAGTTCATGTAGGCATGAAAAGGTTGCTTCAGTGGTGGTTGCCTGCATTGGAAACACTTCTGGCCAATTTGAATGTGCATCAACCACCACGAGGTGCGTCACTCTGTTTATCGGGCCAGCAAAATCGACATGCAACCGTTGCCAAGGGCGCGTAGGCCATGCCCATGGATGCAAGGGCGCTTTAGGCGGCAGATTGCGATTAGACGCGCAAGCGGTGCAAGACGCGGGGAAACGCTCTATGTCACTGTCTATAGTAGACCACCAAACATAGCTCATTGCTAGTTCTTTGGTGCGAACAACACCTGGATGACCTTGGTGCAACTCGTCCAAAATGAACGTGCAGAATTTTTTGGGAACAAGTACGCGCATTCCCAGCATAATGCATCATCGATGAATGGACAGTTCTAGCCATCTATGAAAGAACGGTTTGATTTCATCCGGGACACTATGCGGCCAGCCTGACAGGATATAATGAGTCACAGTAAGCAAAGTAGCAACACGCGAAGTTTCACGCGCAATATCATTGCTGTTGATTGTCATAGTTTCGAAGCGTAGGTCATAAAATGATTCTTCCTGCACATTGACCATCGGCTCTGTTATTGGCAGCCTAGACAAGAAATCTGCGTCAGCGTTCTCTGCAGAAGGTCGAAGCTTTAACGAAACGGAATAGGGCGACAAACCAACCACCCATCGTTGTCTTGCGGTGGCAATTGCTGGTATGCCATTCTTGTGACCAAAAATTGTAGCCAAAGGCTTGTGATCCGTGATCGAAACAAAATGCCTTGCATACACGTGGTAATGGAATTTTTTAACGCCGAACACAAGAGCTAAGTAGGCTTCGTTTTCTAATTGACTATAACCTTTCTCAGCACGACTCAAGGTGCGTGAGGCATATGCTACTGGCCTTATCTGACCATCGGAAAAAATGTCTGACAATACTGCACCTACCGCGTAGGCGGACGCATCACACAATAACTGCTGGGGCAGGCCTGGATCATAGTGTGCCAAGATCGGAGCTCACGACAGCAGCTGCTTGATGTGCTGAAAGGCGCGGTCGCAAGCCATGTTCCAAATCCAGGCGACGTCTTTCTGCAAGAGCCTGTTTAAAGAGAAAATAATGGTGGATAAGTTTGGAACGAACTTTCTGTAGTAGTTGATGAGGCCCAGCAGCAATTGAAGTTGCTGCTTAGCAGTTGGCGCCGGTGCCTTGGTTATCGCGGCCAGTTTTTCGTCCGTTGGATGGATGCCATGTTTGTTGATTACATGGCCCACATAAGTCAGCTAGTCCGGAAGAATTCGCACTTCGATGGCTTGACGCGAATTCCACGTTCCGACAGCCCTATGAGAACTGCGTCAAGGTTCTGCAAGTGTTCTTCCTTTGAGCGACCCATAATTAGGATAACGTCAATGTAGCAAAACACGAAGTTGAGGCCCTTCAAGATATTATCCATTATCTTTTGGAATATTGCAGGTGCCGAAGCTATTCCAAAAGGTAGACGATTTACGGCGTAAATACCCTTGTGGGTGTTAAATGTAAGGTGCCGTTCTGACTCTTGGTCCATTTCCATTTGCTGGTACGCCCTGTAAAGATCAATTTTAGACAATGGCTGTCCACCAGCGAGGGCTGCAAGGAGCTCGTCGGGCTTGCGTAACGGGTAATATTCTACGTCAAGTATGGCGTTCAGTGACAGCTTGTAATCACCACATACCCTTATTGACCCGTCCCGCTTCAAAACTGGCACCACCGGAGTGGCGTCCTCGCTACTCGTTACCGATGTGAATATGCCCATCTGTTCATGTCTAGACAATTCTTGCTCAACAGAACCTTTTAGAGAAAACGGAACGCTTCGACCTTTGAAAAATTTTGGCGGCTTCCCATCTTTGAAAACAAGAGTCGCCTTCTCACCATGGATGGTGCCTAGCGCATTCCTGAAGATGTCCTTATGGCATTCAAGCAAGGATTGTAGCTCTGGAAGTCGTTGAGCGCTTACTAATGTCTCCCCTTGTAGCTGATGAAGGCCGAGAACTTGGTTCCAATCGACGCGCACTTGCTGAAGCCAGCTGTGCACGAACAGTGCTGGCCCGCTCGGGGGAAGCACGTACAGCGGCAAGCGCTCGCACTGATCGTTGTGCTCAACTCTAAGAAAACAAACACCGCATGGCTTCACAGGTTCGCTCGTATAAGTGCTGAGCGTCAACTTAGTTTGCCTCAGAGGTACTGCCGGGAAAGAGAGCGGAACTTACCCAGGGACATTACTGAAACGGCGGCTCCGGTATCAAGTTTGCAAGGGAACACCCTCGACGATTAAGCTGAGCATGATGGGATCTCCTATCTCTACTTCTTTCGTTACAACACTTTGCAGGGGTGGTTCTGATGGTTGTGATACCCGCACGTTCTCTACGGATCGCTTTCGTTTCGACCGCACTTTTCCTTGCCGCCTTAGGCAGGCTTTCTGAATGTGCCCCTTCTTGTTGCATAAAAAACAAGCCGCATTGACATGCGCGCACGCAATGGTAGTGCGAGTTGAGTTAGAGCGGAAACATTTCGTTGTTCCCTTGGTAGGCAACTGATGCACCCCGAACTCGCTTTCAGGCTTCGAATGAGCAGCTGTAGCGTTAGCAAGTGCAGCTTGCAAAGCTGTTGCGCGTTCAACGGCTCGTTGAAACGTTAGATTCCTGTCTTCCGAAAACAAGTGTCTTTGAATGTCGACTTTGAGCAAGCCGCACACAAATCGGTCTCGAAGCGACTCGTCAAGAAATGTACCAAACTCGCATGTTTGCGCCAATGCCCAGAACTCCGCCACATACTGTGGTATCGTTTCGTGTTCCTTCTGCCCTCGGCGATGAAACTTCGCTCGCTCACCTATGACTGACCATTCAGGGGCAAAATGTTTGTGAAGCAGCTCGCACAAGCTTTCCAGGGACTTCGAGGACGGCTTATCTGGAGCGGCGAGTGAATTTAGGAGCGAATACGTTTGCGGACCCAATATGCTGATGAACGCGTCGACCCTCCGGGATATTATTGGCTCGAAGGTACGCATGCACGCGTTCTTCGTAGCTAGTCCAATCGCTCGTAGAATTGTCGAAATGTTCTACTTGCCCCAGTTTAAGACTCGTGGTCGCCTTCGCCATACTGTCCCAACCACCTGCTCCTCAGCAGTCCGTACGTAATCCGTCAGCCGGTGAATTCCATTGCTGTCAGGCAGGTGCTTGTTCCTTGCTGGCAGCATCCCATCTTCGTCGTCAGTCTGTGTCGTTTCTGACCGAAGGATAGCGCAACGGTTGAGCGAATGAATACGGCTTTATTTAGCCATTAACTTAACAACGGTGGGCGAACTGCCCGTTTCTATGCTACAGGAATGAAAGCGCGCGCCAGCTTGAATGCCGGCGCTCTTAAGCACAACCACAGAGTGATAACGTTGGCGCCGCTGCCACGGCGCATACCTTGCTGTGACGCCTTGTCGCCTAGGTGCGCGACATATTTTGCTTGAGAATAACGTCAGTGCCAAGCGCGGCCAGTTGATCGCTTATATTATGAGATATTCTGGTAGAAATCGAGTATATGCAATATGTGAATAGTCTTTTTGTGTGTGCAGCGTTCCCTGCTGTGTAAATGTGCTTTCAAATAAACATGTAAACGCTTTCTCTCAAGCATAAGTTCCACAAGTGGCTTAGTTAGCTCACCTTGCATATGAAAATGACAAGAAGTGTTTGTCTGACAGATTTTAAATTTTTTCTCGAGGAGGCATTGTTTCTGGGCAGAGCCACAACAGGTGGCAAATATCCGCTTTAGAAGCTGGCGCACCATAGTTTAGGCAGTTGACGGGGTCTGCAAGTGTTAGGATCAGTAAAAGTAACAATGCGCATGACTCGCTAACCTCGTGTAGGTAATAGGAAGTTTTAGATTTTGCGTGCGCTAACAAGTTTGGGTACGCAAGGGCTCTTTGCATTGCCAAAACGACACCCGGCTTGCGTTCTTTTGCACTTTCGTGAGCTCGGCGAGCTAGGTTGTTTTGGTCCGCTAACTGCGCCTACATGAAATCGAATACTCCATGCTAAGTCGTGCTCGCGAATGAATGGCTCCCCGTACACCTTCATCTGTCACTGCACAAAAGGTGACGCCCTCTCCAGATCACGGCGAAGCTTTGTAGCATAAAATACCCTGGAACTTCTGTGAGGTACGGCCCTAGAATTGAACTTCTTACAATGATTTTACCATTTATATGGACACTTCAAACGTGGTTCTGCCGTCGCGATGAGGTTCCACATAAATTTAGGTAAATTTATGCTATAAGCCACGCCCTCCTATATTACATGCGGTGTATGCGGGCTATGTTGCCAGACCATAAAGCTGCTCATACCAGGTGTTATATTCTTGACAACATTATTCCTCAGAATTTCGAGAATGGAAGCGCACGAAAAATGACATCAAACAAAACACTGACAGTATATGCATTTTATCTTTACCCTTTTCATATTTTAATATTCAAAGTGCCCAACAATTACTGAGCTCCAATCTTAAATTGATGTATTTTCTTTGGCGCTGCTGTGCATTACCTCACGGATCAGCCCATGAAAGAGATTCGAAGCATAGCAGACACGAAAAATTGGTGACAAATTCGCTGAGAAAGACGTTGGCTTTTCTTAATTAAATTATGGGGTTTTACGTGCCAAAATCACTTTCTGATTATGAAGCACTCCGTAATGGGAGACTCCTGAAATTTCGGCCACCTGGGTGTCACACTCATCTCGGGGCCGTGCGGATGTTGGGAGAGATGGAGTCGGGAGACGCAGGCGAGCACAGCAAACAGATTTTACTAATAATAAACCCAAAATAAAACACACTCAAAACTCAACTGACAAAGATAAAACTCCACACTTGAGTAGCCTAAATAGGTCCTTAGCCTCCCCTACGTTCGTCCTTAGCGCATTCCATGCGAATGTCCGGCAACCCTGGCCTATGGCCACACGCTTACATAAGGAACGCTCTTACAAGTTCAGTCGTTGTGCGTATCTCCAAGTCTGATGTGCGTCGGCTCTTGATCAGCGTTACTGCTCCCGCCGACTCCGCAAGTTTTGCTTCCCTGGTATCGGCTGGCCAGCTCCTCCGTCTCGGATGCCAGAGTCCCGAACTTTGTCGGTAACGTGGCACTCAGGCCTGCCTGGCTAGGCCTAACACCGGGCTCCGCCGCTTCTTCTCCGAGTGCCGGCGGGACGTCCCGGGGACTACCGTCCGTGCTGGTCTTCCGAAGAAGGGGGAACCAATTGCTGGAGTGCCCGGCACTGCCGTGAGTGGCAGCAGCAGGTCCAGGGAGACTCGCTCAAACGTCGCCGATGTCGACGACTACACCCTGGGTCGCCAGCGTCACGAGCTTGTCCGAACCTCCATGGGTCCCGTCGCCAGTACGAAGTTTGTGCTCCAACCTTCTTGGCCCAGAGCCACGACAATAATCCCAGCTTGGCGTCGCTTCTCCTCCGATCCCACCTTGGGTCACGCACCTCGAGGGCTCGTGCCGTTCAGACCGGCCGGCGCACGTCATCCTCTTTTCTTTTTGTGCCACATGCCTCTTTCATATGACACTCGGGTTTTTTAACGTACACCTAAATCTAAGTGCACGGGTGTTTTCGCATTTCGCCCCCATCGAAATGAGGCCGCCGTAGCCGGGATTGGATACCGCGACCTCGTGCTCAGAAGCCCAACACCATAGCCACTGAGCAACCATGGCGGGTGTTGGCTTTTATTAATAAACATAGATGAAAATGTCCTATGGCTTGATTCAAAGAGCGAACCCCTACCACTGCACGTATTTACTTGGTCAGATTACGTTTATTTGAATTCATACTGCCACTGCAGTTGCATGTCTTACAGTTGGTGTAGTATTCTAACATGTTGCTACTGCATTTATTGCTTCGCCCGTACGTCGAGGCCGTGATATTTATTAACACATTACATTTAATTTTTAAATCCAACGAATACGAAATGCTAAACATTTAATACATTTCAAATTTATAACGTCTTTTTTTAGGATACGATGCCTTCCTTCCTAAATTTTTAAAATAGCGAGCGAGCAAAAAAAAAATACTTATTATGCCGTCTTTTTCAGTATTCGGCGTTCCTCTGCTATGCTGCAATTTCGCAATCAGATTATGCAGCACCGTATACACCGCACTGGTGAGTCCTTTTCTCCAGTACACTAGCACACTATCGACAGTGTGCTTTTGTCTCAGCGTTGTCTCAGCATTCTCAAAAGCTTTCTATTTATGTGGTGAATCAGGCGATCAATTACATAGGCCAATATTTATCAGCGGGCTTTACACCAGGCTGTAGAATATAATATCTATGACATATAGTGTTGTGAAAAAAGTGCGAGTAATGAGTACATCGGAAAGACTGACGAATACGGGTAGTCGTTTTATTCAGGTAATTTGGATAAATGATTTTAAAGTAGGCTAGGGTAGCGATTTCAGATAGCTTTAATTATACCCGACGTAGTTCTTAGTGGCTATAGTGTTGGGCTCCTAAGCACGCTGTCGCGGGATCGAATCCCGGCCCCAGGAGCCCAGGAGGTGCACATTTCCGCTGTCCCGCCCTACAGCGTGCTTGATAATCACATCGTTTTGGCACATAAAGTCACAAAACTACTTTGTAACCCTTTTCGGCTTCAACTAACTGCGACGTTTTTGTCTTAAAATATTGGTTGATTGTCTATACCTGTCAGTATTTCCACAATTATAATGCAAGTACTTAAGGCTGTACGAGCACGCCCTCTTTAGTTAATGCTTAAAGTCCATAGTACAGTTTGAATGAAAAGAATCTTTTCCTATTCAAGTGAGTACCATACAGAACTTGCTCGAAATAAGACTAATGCACTATGAACGCTTTAATCATTACGTTACGAAAGATATATTCAGACATCTAGTTTTGATCAGATAGTTTTCGGTACAAAAATCAGCACTTTGGACAAATGGTAACGAACAGTACCGACAAGGGTAGGCATAGATCTGGTGGCCCATGAAGGAATATGTTGTTTTCATTTGCCACATTACCTGTTTGAGCGACTGTTTTCCTGGGCTTTTTTTATGGAACAACAAAACAAGGGTGGGCTCCGAGGTGTCGTGTGGACAGACTGCGTACAGCTGCTCTTTATCCTGCTGGGGCCAGCGACAGTCATTACCAAAGTGATTATTGACTCGTGGAATTCAACGAGCTCCATGCAGCCACTCAGTGATTTCAATCCTTCGCCGTACATATTCAAGTAAGGCTATTTCTGTATATTATATTAGGAGAACTGAATGAATGGCTCTTGACTAATAAAGTATCGAAGTGTCGCACAATTTTTTGGGGCTTGTCGCATTACGTGCATACTTTTGGGTGTGGACTCAAAACAAACGTACAGTGGTCGTTTCGCATATGCATTCATTCAACATTTTCCCAAACAGGGGGCAATAGTCGATACCAAGCAATGGTGACCACAAGAAACAAAATGTGATATCAGTTCAATGGGAGGTCCATTCACCGAAATTGTTGTAAACTGTTTTGCAGTAGGCGCGAATTGGTAACTATTTACTGTAGTCATATAAGCTATAAGAAGTGGAAACAATAACAATAAGAAATGTGGTAGTAGAACAACTATAATTGCAGGCGACATAATGTGGCGACATAAGAAATCAGAAAAAAAAACTACAATTATTCGGTCTGGACCTTTCCAACAGCAGTTTAAAAAACATGAATGTTTAGTTAGAATGGTATGAGCAAACCAGACAGGGAAATCGCGTAAGGACTAATATGTCTTTACCAGACTAAATCGTAAAGAGTTTTTCTGGTAACGATCGTTAGTTATCTCATACGATAGTTACCGTATGAGATAACTGTCCCACAAAAATGATATCACGATAGTTATCCCATACGCTCGCCAATGTCGGAGTGAATGTGAAGACAAGCCTGGCAGGTTCCTTCGAGACAATCCCCGCTGATCTTGCCATATCACTGTCATTTACAAACAGAAGGAGACTTCAATGAACGACTACATTTTCGACAGTTGGTGGTTGATTCGTAATTCTCTTTCACTGCTACAAGATTCTCCTTTTGGAGCAGGCTATAGAGCCCAAGAAACTGTGAATGTGCTTTGCGGATAACGTCCGGCACTATAACGAATGTTACTCTACTTCTCAGCACCCTGCAAGCATGAAGCATCCTTATGCGCAATTAATTTTTTGGAAAGCTCGAAATTAGTCATTCTGAAAAGGTGTCTATGTGTTCCTTGTGACCCCCTTTCTCCCACAAAACTGTTCATGCATCAGAATCCATTGATTTCCCTCAGGATTGCATTGCATTGCCGCAATTATTTGGTTGACTACACATCACGAGCTGAATTGTAATCGTTTAGAAAGGAAATCCAAGGTACGCGCCGCAGTGATAGGGATATAAAGAAACAAAATGATACTTTTTGTCAGCCGACGTAACGCAAGAACGCCATGCAACTCTCTCATTTGAATGGTGCTATTTTAGAAAAATACATAGCTACAATGTTCTATTCACGTTTCTTTCTTTAGTTATTAAGCTAAGATTGAAGGACTGCAGGAAGCAATACTTTGAAGTTAAAATAAATTGAATAACTGAATCGGCGTTGGTGGGAGACATGCTCACTCATTTCTAAGATTTAGATGGCCATAACTGGAACAGAGAGCATGGCGGTTATAGTCAAACAGCGAGCAGAGAGCAACCTACAGCAGTTAAGGATCATAATGGTGTGATAATAATACTAAATGGTAAAAGATAAGATGGACACCATAAGTCCTAGCAGCATAATTATACTGCGTGCTATAGAAGTGTTTGGCACAAGAAATTGAAGTGATCATATATTAGACACGTCCAAGATTATCTTCTGATTGAACACTTAGAAACTGAACAAAATTAGTTCTACACTAATTTTGTTCACACTAGTCCAGAGTCAGGAGGACACAACGGATTCTGGAAAACATACTTCGAATTAGCCCAGCGTATCACTTGAGAAAAACATGAAAGAAAACATCACAAATGTTGTGAAAACTTGTCATCAGTGTCAACTTGTTAAGCTCAAGTACAAGCCTACAGGCAACAGGATGGTCTTGCCAGAGTATTGCGACATACCTTTCGAGATTGTGCATCTTAATGTCGCTAAAAGCAATAAAAGGGGGGAAGGTGTTAGAAGGACGCAAGCATTCCTTGTCGCCGTGGACGAGTGCACGCGTTTTGTCGCCGTTAAAGTTGGAAACGAGGAAGCAAACTGCGTGATATCATTGCTGGAACGAAAATACTTGACGAACATCACAGTAGTCATCACAGACCATGTCCCAGCCTTTAAAAGCGAAAAACAGCGAATTTCATCTGAGAAAAGAAATATCACCCTTCTCTTTGCAGCGCCTCAACCTCCCGAAGTGAATTCCCTTGCAGAGCGAATAAGGGACTTGAAGATATAAACGCGATTATACGCCGAAGTCGAAGGCGGCTCGAAATGCGCCTCCGAAGCCACCATTGTGCATAACAACAGATCACATATAGCAGGCCTGGGATGCAGCTCACATTTTGCGCCATTTGGGACAAACTCATGGCTGCCAGAAGACCATGAATTGGGCTTAGTGAAGCAAATTGATATAAAGAAACATCCCAAGGCTTTTCATCAGCGACAAAAATATAAAGCGACAATGAAAAATAGTTTTGACCGCAGGTACTGCACAAATATGCCGGAGATTGAACCAGTTTCCTGGATTCTGTTCCGTGGATTCTGTTCCGATTCTGTTCCGATTCTGTGCCGTATATCGGAGCTTACTACGCCGTCAAGACAGCTAGACAGCAAGGACTGCTGACAACAATATACTACCAAGGACCCACTTAACATTTTGAAAAGGCTTTAATTGGGAATGTGCTACCGTATTATCATCGTCCAGGGCAGGACAGCCGATTAGGAGTGTATGGCGATCCACATCACCAGTAGAGAAACGAGAGAGACAAGAAGACGAGCTTAGCCGGAGGAATGCAGCAATAAAGGGTTCTACCTGCAGTACCCAAGTGGCATCTTTACAAGCGACGTCCAGAATTTTCTTGAGATTGAAAAGGCAGAAAGTGAAAAAACAAAAACGCAGGGCAACACTTTCCACTCACGGTAAACGCAATATATTGAGGTAGCTGATCAAACACTAATGCAAGCCACAGGAGAATGACGGTAGTATAGGAGTAATTATTCGCGTTCCAATGATATCAGCTGAACAATAAAATTTTGGGTATTAAATCAGGCAAGTAAACGCGTAAGCTTTCATAGACAACAGAAATCTATTAATCAACTGAAGGTCGTGAATCTACCATACCTCATCAACTCACTCCGGTTTTTTGAACTGTCAGAGCTGATAAAGATGATAAAAATATTGTCAATGCTTAACTGTAACTCGAAACAATTGAGAAAGTACTAGAATATGGGAAAACATTGCATTCAGTGGAAAGTAAAGTCGGCAATTGCAGGAAAAGCAAATTCCTTTCAAGGAAGAACAAATATATTATTGCAATAATGGCTGCAGAGAAAGTCTATACTGAACACTACAACACTTAAATCAGCCAAGTAGTAGAAACTACTCGCACTTTCGAAGAAGGGAAAATTAAGGTTTGATCATCACCTAGAAAGAAGTTCACATGACATTGATGGATATCTCTAGGAAGAAAAGGGCACATAAATACAAAGTAACTGGAGTTGTCACAAATATTGGTCGTGATATTGTAGTCAAAATCATACAATAACGATACAAAATGCCATGTCACTTCAAATACGCCTGTAATTTCACATACACTATCACAGTTGTATGCCATTAGATTGAAGGCCTTCATGAATAAAATAATTGGCGGCCTTTGTTAAGGTACATTAAAGCTAGTTAAGGCAGCACGTGCCTTTAGCCATCCCAATGACACAAAAATGTAGCGAATGGATGCTCAAAAATAAATGTTACTAGAAACACACGTTCACGTGAAGGCGTGTTTTATCGGAACGATCAAGCGGCACGAAAGCGGTCCGGTCGACGTCGAAGCAGGGTGGGTGCGAGCATCAACAGCCTTCTTTCACGTCTTTAGCTAGCGTCAGTATTGTCACTGCATACGCCTCCCGGTTAAATAGGCGCCAACATGGCGGCCTAAGGGAACAGAAATACTGGCGGGTCGTAGTGCCATTCGACGTGAACCGTTTCGCGGCCTGACAGCCGTTAGTCCGTAGATGACTGGGGCGGGGCTCAATGACATAGTTCACAGGGGAAGTCTGACGGGCAACCTGGTATAGGACCATCTAATTGAGGCAGCAGCGTTGCGCAAAGGGCGGAAGCGGAGAAAGGAACGCGGAGCCACACCACTGTACCAGGTGAATATGATGGCGAAGAGGAGCTACGATCATTACAGTCTTTCTGGCACGTTGGGCATGTGAGAACGCGAGCTGGCGGCATTCCTCAGCAGAGGCCACGACTTCGGATAGATCCCTGGATTCCGAGGCATCAGGGCTATATTGAAGGTTGGTATCAATGAAGGAGGAAGGCTCAAGGCCGTAATGAAGAAACAGCGGGGCGAATACTTTGGTGGACTGAGTGGCGCTGTTGTAAGCGTAGGTAACGAATGGTGTTGCGGAGCCACTAAGCACAGTTAATAAGACAGATGTTTTATTTGCACGTCCCCTCACTTGAATTACTCCATCGTTTCTAACTCGTCATCCTCATCTCTTAAGCCATACCCCGCTGCTCGCTCATGTCTAAAACCAGAGACACGCCAAAAGAAAAAAAACTGTTTGCCACAGATGAGCTCAGGATGGGACAAGCTCACTACACACAATGACATAATGGAAGCATATCTAAACGACAGAAGGATATAAACACCTTCAGTCCCAAATCTAACAGAAGGGAAGCTGTCGTCTGGAGGCATTTCTCGACGAACACCTTCCATAACCAATTCAATCTGAAATGTATCTACCCAGAAAATCGTAAAGATGACACGTGAAAATTGTGCCAGGAAGGGCCAGCAACACTCAAGGACATGTTGTGGGAGTGCTATGTATTTATACGAAGGATGAAAGTTACCCCGTAGAACTTGTCGTCGAGTTGCGCCCTGCGCAGCTGAGACCTCGTCATCCAGTTGGGGCAGGGCATTGGCTTTCCTCCGTGGGAGACCTAAGCCCGGGTCGCATTAAACTTTCCAGAGCTTCAATAAAATTGTATTCCTCCATGAGCCCTTCCTGCGGACAAGTTGCCGTGGTCGCTTGAAGCGGTGGCCAGACGGATGTGTTGATAATGGGAGCCGCTTTGTTCCTTGCGATAGCAACTGTGTCGTCACGCCCATTGCACATGATTGTTAAATCGTGTTCTGTACCTTTGATGAATGAGAAAGGAGCACCGTAGCGGGGCTGAAGAGAACGACGAGGCGTGCCAACACGGACAAGAACGTGTGAGGAAGTTTGTAGGTTGGAGGGGAGGAAAATGTCGTACATATTCGTGTGAGGAGAGATTGGCGATGGACACAATTTGTGAAAAAAAATGCGTAGACGCAGGATGAAAGGAGGTGGATCCGAGGCATTTGGCTCAGACACGGGGCTGACAAGGTCAGGGCGCAAACAGAGGGTGGAGCCGTAAACCATCTCAGCTACAGTGCAGGCGAGTTGTGGTCGGAGTGTTTACCTAATGCGAATCAGCACCATCGGAAGGTGCTATACCCGATCGTTCGCGTGAGGCTACGCGGTGAATGAAACTTTCAAGTGTGGATGTAGCCTTTCGACGATGCCGTTGGATGCGGGATAGTAAGGGGCTGTGCGAATGCGCGCAAAACCAAGAAGAGATGTCACAGAGGTGATATGTTCGGACTCAAGCTCTCTGCCTGGATCAACCGCCACCGTTGATTGCACACGGAAACCGCTGATCCCGGTAGAAAAGTATGAGCAACTATCCACCGTTATGTCAGGCATTGGAGTTGCTTTAGGCCACTGCGTGTACCTGTCAATATACTTAAGCAAATGCTTTTAGCCACGGCATGATGGCAAAAGCCCAACGTTGTCCAAATGCGTGGTGTCCTAACGTGAACCTGGGAGAGAGAATTAGCCCAACCGTTGTGCTGTGCCATTGCAGCTTGATATATTGACACGCTGTACAAGTGTGGAACTATTCTCGTATATCGGCGCATATGCGCTGCCTTACGTAACGTACGGTGTTAAGGTGTTGCGTGCCACGTACGCATAGATGGCGGATGGAGTGCAGTGCATCAAAAGCAGCGCAATGAAGAAGAGCAGGAACATAAATGCGGGTAGTTTTAGGTGAAACATCGCACCAGAATGGGACGCAATCGGGAAAGTTGACTTGCTCCAAGCAGATGGATTTAGAAGTTCACAATTGTGCAATTTCATTGCCGGATGCTTGGACCACCGCCCAGTGAAAACAACGAAAATTTGACATAACTTGTTGTGGTGTTGATGGTAATACGACTGTAAGTCCACTGTCCTTATGTCTGCCGTTAATTTGGCAATAAGATCACGATGCCGGAGCACTCTGGGAGTGTCGGTTGTACTGCAGGGACGTAAAGACGAAGCAAGTGGTTTGTGGTCGGTAAGACTTATAAATTGTGGCCCATCGAGTAAGTACTCGAAATACTTAACAGCGAGATAGGCCACGAGGAACTCCCGCCCGAAAGTACTCTATCGTCGTTCAGTGTCACGGAATTTGCCGGAGAAGAAGGAGATCAGGTCCCGGGCTCCGCTATTCCACTGATGAAATCCGGGTCGGAAGATTTCCGAAGAAGCGTCCCCCACAAGGCTACTGATTGCAGTCCACCATTAGGCTACTCCAAGTGCAGTCTCAACGGCGGCGGTGCAGTCTCAACGACCCTGTCCCAATGAAGTGCGGTTGACTCTGCTTTAGAAATGGAAACCAATGCTTCACGAGGCTGTACCGACTTAGAGCATGCAGGGATGAAACGGCGATAAAAATGAATGAGCTTAAGAAAACGGCCGCAAGCTAGGTATGGAATTTGGTGGCGGGTTGTCGATATTGTCTTGAACCTTGTAAGGCAGTGGAGCGATGTCATGATTGATACCGTGATGTCCGAGAAAATGCATCTCCGAAACCCCAAACTGACAATTGTGAACATTGAAGAGAAGATCGTATTCACGAAGTCGGGTGAGAACCTGGCGCATATGTGCATTATGGGTTTCAGCATCGCTGTTGGAGACTACAAGATCATGTATGTATGCATGCAAAACAAAGTGCTAAGCCTCTGGCGACTTTGTGTATAGCACTAAAAGGCTTGACCAGTGTTGCACTAACAAAGAGGCATGCGAAAATGCTCAAAAAAGCCAAATGGGGTAGCTATATGGGTTTTTGAAATCTCGGCTGGCTCAACCAGCCTCTGGTGATAAGCTCTCACAATATCGACTTTCTAATATATTGTTGTGCCCGTTAAAAACAGTCCAATCCTGAGTATGGCGTAAAGCGCATCGGTCGAGAAGAGTGACCGAATTGAGTGGGCGACGATAATCACTCGGTAGCCAATTAATATTCTTTTCAGGCCGAGGACCATGAGCTTGGTGACGGACGAGTTATATTCAGTTCCATCATATGCTCGAATTCATTGCGGGCAACTGGAAGTTTATCAGAAACAAGTGAGCTGGGGTGGCAGGGAAAGGGCCTGGCCTGTAGTAACAATACAATGGGCTACAGTGTGTTTAGGGGATTTATCCATCGGATACTGTATAGTAATTTCAGGAAACTCGCTGTGTAGAACTGCATACTGTGAGGTAAGCAATTTGATGAAAGTAGGGGTGAAAGCAGCAGCGTGAGACAGGAAACCGTTGACTTACAGAACCGTTATGTTATCCACCAGGGGACAGTGCCTCATGTCCTGGAGCAGATGAAAATGGCTCAAGAAATGAGCCCTGAGATGGCATAGCGTATGTCTGCTATTCAAAATTGACATGGTAACATTCTCTCAAGACCCCGATCGGTGCTGAGAGGCTTCTGTCCGTAAGTTGCGATAACGGACGAGTTGACAGCTGGTAAGGGGGTTAACTGCATGGCGGCGCCGGTCAGCTTTGGACGCAGGAATCATGCTGACCTCCGCACTCGTGTCTACCAACAAACGCAGTCCTCTCGTTCAGTCGGTTATATAAGTAATGCGGGTTGACGCGCGCCGCTATTATTGACGACGAGCCCGAGTGTTTCCCTTGTGACACAAACAGGGTGGCACTCATTGAGGCACCGCACTGCGATATCGTCGGTTCTATGATGAAAAACTGGGCTCATGCTGTTGAAACGGCCGTTTGCATAGAAGGTGGCGTGAGAGGATGATATGTTGGATAGGGTAGGTCATTGAAGTTGCGAGTGTTGCACAATTTCTGACATAAATCGGCGACTTCAGATGCGAAGTCTTTTATTGTTTCCCGAAGAAAATCAACTTGAGGAAGTCGAGAGCTACGGACAGCATTTCTGACTGCCCGAGCGACGTTCATTATATAGCGAGGAAGTTCCGCGAGTTCCGACAAGGGCTTATGCTTAGCTGGGACAAGAGCCATGCGTACGTTGGCTGGAAGACGTTGTAGAAAGAACTCACGTTATGCTGCCCTGTTTAAGGAGTCTAGTTGGTCACTAATGAGGTGTTGCAGGTAACGTAGAAACTGACTTGACCATCGGTCACCGAGCTCTTCGTTATTCAGGAGCTGTTGAATACGCCGATGCGTACCCGTACAAAAAAATTATTGAGAAGGCATTGAAATATTGTTGGTCAATGTTGAGTTTTTTACTGAGGAATTATTGAGAGTATGTTGGAGAACTGTTGGGTTGAGTGTTGAGCACTCTTGAATATTGGCCACTGAAATCGAATTGAAACACCATTGGGTACCTCAATGTTGAATAATTGTTAAGTTACCATTGAAAGTCCATTGTGCTTAGACGGCCCGTTGTGTTCGTTTTGTTGAATAGTTGTTGAGTTACCATTGATTCTGCGTTGAACTAACGTTGTGGTAGTTCTGTTGACCTGTTGTTGAGTTATTAATGCCACAGCATTGAAAAGCATATTGTGGCACAGTTGAGATGCCATTGAGATTTTAGAAGTCGCCATTGAAATATGATTGACGTTTTGTTGGGCTAGTGTATTTTTATTCATATATTGAAATTGCTTCGCTGTTCACACTTGCATGCCCCGGTGCCTGTCGTAACTTTCCCAAACACAAACAAAATCAAAGGAGAGACTGATCAACTTGAAGTACCTTTATTTACACTAAAGATGCGTGCACGTGAAAACATTATTACAGTACATAGGGCACCACTACATCGAACCTGGAGACATAGGCTAGTACCTACAGCACTCTAGTGTCAGCAAAAATGAATAAGGCTGGGTTCTTGCTTAAATGAAAACTTTATTATCTGCAGAGCGTCGGCGTGAAGCGTGTTGCTGCCTTCCTCGGCCGCGTCTCTCGTGCGTCTCGCCGTGCCGTCTCTCTGGTTCGGCTGGCCTCCGGCTCTTCTTTCTCGCCTCGCTCGAACCCCCGTGTCTACTCGTGGGTCTCTTCTTACATCCCAGGAGCTATGGCAGGGCATCGGTGCGAAGATTCTTTCCTCGTGTTTACTCAAGGGTCTCTTGCGGGGAGCAAAGTACCATGAGGGGCGTCTCGTGATCTACGGGATTGCGGCGGTGGAGCACGGTGCCTGACAGGTCGGCGTAAAATGCGTGACGGCTAAGTTACGAGAGTGCGCGCCGCTCACACGGCCTACCCGAAATTTGCGACTGTCCTCAGGCGCACGTGTCCGTCGATGTCAATTCCTCGGTGTCCAAGGCGCGTTCTTTGTGCTTTCTCAGCTGTTCGACGTTTAGTTTTTTCGTTTGATCTTCCGGGGATGGGGGTAGCCCTGCTTATAACAGCCATGTTGGGACCAGTCAGTGCCGTTATTTCGAAGGGCCCTTCGTATCTGGCATCTAATGAAGACCTTGCGCCGAGCTCCAGAAGAACGAGATCACCACACTGGAAATGCGGTGTCCGGCGTTTTTCGTTGTACCGGCTGATCGTTTCCTCTTGGCTTTTCTTAAGACAGCTCATCATGTCCTGGCGCCCCTTGGCCATTTCATGGAGCCCTTGTGCGGTTTCGATTTCTTCTCCGATCGTTCCAATATTCAGTTCTCCCGGTACCCTCGGATCGTAGCCGTGCATGAGCCAGAAGGGACTTAGGTTGCCGTGTCGGTGCTTTGAGACGTTGATGGCAAATATGGCCTTAGGTAGTTCTCTTTTCCAGTTTTCAGACTTGCTTATGACCTTTCGCAATACCTGTTTCAGGGTTCCCACCATTCTTTCGATTAGTCCATTCGACTGCGGCCAGTACGGAGGAGAGCTTATGTGGTGGATTCCAAGCCTGTTGTGAACTTGCGCTGTTCGTTTGTTCACAAAGCCCTTCGCTTGATCCGTGAGCATGATGTTTGGGACGCCGAATCGTGGGATCCACCGGTTCGTAAGAAGTTCCAGGTAGTACTTGAAAGATGTGCTTGGCACTGCTACCGCGTCCATGTACCTTTTAGCGTGGTCGATGCATACGAGGGTATAACCTTCACCTCCATCCAGGGGACCCATGTGATCTAGAGAGATGACAACATTGGGCTCGTTTGGAACTTCTCTGGGGCAGAGGCACCCTTCGGCTCGTGTCGTTCGTGAGTTAATCATTTGGCACGTGTGGCATGACTCGATGTAGCGGCGGATGTCCTTAGATGGCGACCAATACTTTCGCTGGACCAAGGTTTTCGTCTTCTCGCTTCCGAGTTGTCATGAAAGACTGCCATTACGCTGCTTCGGAGCGCCGCAGGAACCACCATCCTTTTGCAAGCTCGTCCGCCCTCGATCGCTCTTCTCACCACGATGTCGTCTTCCACTTCGTAGATGGAGTTAATGGTTCCTGCTTCCGCCCGAAACTTTTTGCCTTCGGGATCGCTCTCTTGAAACTGGCGGTCCGCGGGACAGGATCTGTATGTCTTTGAGGCGACGGGAATATCGTCCCTGAGATCGATGCTGTGCTCAGCGTGAGCGCAGAGCCCCAGCGCGTCCTTCCTCGTGGTGAACGCCTTATGGTGACGATCAAGAATTGAGCGCAGTTCATCTCGTTCGTCGGCGTTTGCTTCGCGGGACATTTTGGATACGGCCTCTTCAATCTGGTTGGTATAATCTTCGTCAGGACCGGGGTCCTTCGTCTTTAGCTGTACGAAGTCGATATCGCTCGCCGGTAGTTCGTCTAGGACCCTGCGATTGCTAAAGGCTGTTATTAGGGTCTCTCCGACGCGATGCGCACTGTGTGCGCTTGGTGCGTGACCCGATGGCTCACTCACCGATGGCTGAACGGGGACGAGGGTGACGTCGTTAGTGGGGTGGAACGTGACGTCAACATTCGCAGCGTGGCGCCAGTCCGAACCAAGAATCAGGTCCATGGCACCTGGCAAGGGCGCGATCACCACCTCCTCGAGCCGCACGGTGGATGTTCCGATGGTCACGTTCAGAGTCGCCACTCTCGCCAGTCTGATGCACCGATCGAGCACTTCTATCGTTTCGGGAGACGTCCAAGGTCGGGGATGAACCTCAGGGCCCACGGAGCTCTCGCCGAGGACGGAGACGTTGGAGCCGCTGTCTATGCAGACTCTGACCGGTCGGCCCTCAACGAAGCCCTTCACGATGGGTAGGGTGCCGCTCGTCGATTGCAGGAAGCAGTTGGCTTGCCTGGAGGTTGTGCCGGCGTTGCCTGCGTCATATCTGGCTTCTCGGCGTCGTTCCGCGTCGATTGTGGCCTCCGTCTTGGGTCTCGTGCACTCCCTCGACAAATGTCCGATATTGCCGCAGTTAAAGCAGGCTCGTGCTCGCGCAGCTCGAACTGGTTATCGGTGTTCGCGCCGCATTGACTGAGCGCTCGGCTCGGGGCGTCTGTCGTCAGCTGCCGCTCTGTTCTCGTAGCTGCTCCTCATTTGGTTTCGTTGGCTCAGTTGCCCAGTTTGAGATTGTCGGCACTGCGCTGGTTGCGTCGTTATTGCTTTACGCCGCCTGGAGTCGGGCAGCGCTGCGCTGTCTATCAAATCAATGACACTGCTGCAGGGCTGTGCAGCGAGAGGATTCGCCCAGGTGTCGTCTTCGATCCCGCTGAGTATCATCGAAATTCTCTCTTCATTCGCCAGCGGGTACGGAGACTTGTCCAGTAGAGCATTTTTAGAGTACATGTACTCCACTAGGGTCTCCGAATTGCGCAGTTTTCGTGAAGCTTGCAGGTCCAAGAACTCCTGCATTGTTAGTTTCCGGTCGAAACGAGAGGCAAGTGCTTCCTTCCAAAGGTCCCACGTTTCACATGCCATACCGTAAGAGCTGTGCCAGTCCTTTGCGGCACCTTGCAGCCGGGTTGCTGCCGTTGCGAGCGTCAGTGATGGGGACCAGTGGGCCAGCGTAGCAATGCGTTCCACCTACGTGATCCACGTTTGGACATTTCGTTTTACATCACCGTCGTACTCGGGGATGGCGGACGCAGTATCGTTCGTAGACTGGATCAGCACGGGCGGAGCTGGCGCGGACATTCTCGACAACGCTACCGTCATCTGCAGCTGCGCGCGTGCGAACATGGCCACGATTTCAGTCATGCTTGGCGTACCTTCTGGAGCTGTGGCGGTGGTGTTCTCCGGCGAGGGCTGTGGAGGTGCGCCACGGTTGACTTCTGCCGGCCGTTGGTTCGCTGCCGTAGCCGGGGCTTGGATCCCGTCGAAACGTTGGGAGCCCGTTTCGTCCCCAGCTTGCGCCTGCGTTGGCTTTGGTGCCGCCGTTGTGTCACTCGTAGCGTGTGACCCTCGTTGCTGGGTTAGAAGCCGTCGCAGTTGGTCAACCTCTGCACGCAGACT
This sequence comes from Dermacentor andersoni, assembly GCF_023375885.2. Lineage (NCBI taxonomy): Eukaryota > Metazoa > Arthropoda > Arachnida > Ixodida > Ixodidae > Dermacentor > Dermacentor andersoni. Next base: position 117,172,861 of record NC_092819.1, on the reverse strand, counting down.
CTCGATCGTAGCCGGCGCCTTTGAGTCCGCTTTTTCGTGGTCGTCGCCGTCAGCTTCGGTCTGGCTGGTCGTTGAGTCGGAGGACGTGTCCAGCAAGGCCTGGAGGCGAGTGTTGTCGTCTTGGAGACGGGTCACGAGATCGTCCTTGCGGCCGCTGCACGGAAGTCCACGGATTCTCAGCTCGTCAGTCAGCTGTTGCTTTTTCAAGGCGCTCAGAACTTCGCGGACAGTTGATTTCACTGGTGTCCAGATGAATATCGACTCCGAGCTCACCGATGGCGTTCTGCTGGGCTCCGTAGTGCCCGCTCGTTCTTCGTTCGGGAAGGACGCATCTGCAGATCCTGTCGGCTGCGCCACGTCAGCAAAAATGAATAAGGCTGGGTTCTTCCTTAAATGAAAACTGTTTATTATCTGCAGAGCGTCGGCGTGAAGCGTGTTGCTGCCTTCCTCGGCCGCGTCTCTCGTGCGTCTCGCCGTGCCGTCTCTCTGGTTCGGCTGGCCTCCGGCTCTTCTTTCTCGCCTCGCTCGAACCCCCGTGTCTACTCGTGGGTCTCTTCTTACATCCCAGGAACTATGGCAGGGCATCGGTGCGAAGATTCTTTCCTCGTGTTTACTCAAGGGTCTCTTGCGGGGAGCAAAGTACCATGCGGGGCGTCTCGTGATCTACGGGATTGCGGCGGTGTAGCACGGTGCCTGACAGGTCGGCGTAAAATGCGTGACGGCTAAGTTACGAGAGTGCGCGCCGCTCACACTAGCAGTGTAAATACAGCTGAAAAAACCTATACATATGAATCCAATCAAAACGATCATTGTGCTCTTCACTTTCGACTTAAGTTTATGACTAGAAGGCAAAGCGACTCAAAAGCCAGGCCTTAAGCATACCGTTGTAACAACCAACTTTGAACACATGAACACTTGGAGCTGCTTGCATGTGAATACACGAAAGACATCTGAATATGTTACATTAAAATGTTGCGCACACTAACACATCACAGGAAGAGCTACGGCTGACTGTGAGAAGGCAAAATAACCAACTTGAAACAAATGACTTCCCGTAAATATATACAACATTTAGCACATGTCTTTCACCATGATTAAAATTTAATGAAGTACCAAAGTAGACTTGCCTGAGCTTTGTCTTCGAGATATATATATTTTCATGTTGCCGAATTATTTTATAAAATAACATCACTCAACTTAGCTATTATTTGACGAGACATCATTTAGAAACTTGTCGGGCATGATGAACACCTGAATCGTGTTTCTGACAAGCCAGGATTGCTTTCTTCAGAAATAAACTTGTAAAGCTTTTGTGTAATGAAAGCAGCTTATCTCCCTGGCACAAGTCAAGAACAAACAGTACACCATTTGATTATGTTAATGTGGGGTACAGAAGAGTTCCTTAGTGGCATTTCCTCTATTTAGTGAGCTCATTTTCAGGTAATCATTCTGGACCTGCACAAAGCTAATTAAAGCACTTTGTGGGGCCTTTTTTCCTATGCCCAGCAACTAAGTGCTACCTCAGTCAATAAAGAGATAAGGAAAGGCTAATACCTTGAACGATAAGAGAAAAAATAATTATTTAGCACAGAAAATTGGTAGTAACACATGGCTAACACAATTCCAAACAGCCAAATAAATGGTCACCTGCACTTTCAGTATCAAGCACCCCAGAAATAGTCATAAAGTATGAGAAAAGGTTCCAATGACTCGACAGCCAGATTGCTGAGACAGTGAAAAACGCCAATAAATGCATATACTAAACACCAATTACCTCAATTTCGCAGATAAAATGTTATTAAAATAGCACCAAAATTTTGCTGCGTAAAGTACATAAAGGTTGCATAAAATTGGGACAAAGCAGTAACTGAAAGACAGAGGGAGCTACAGCATCCATGTTGAAAAAGATTACAAGGAAAATGATATATATGCATATTTAAGTTTACAATTTTCGCTCCAACATATAGAAAAAGAACGCATGCACTTAGAGCATAAAAAGGTTCATGTGCCTGGAGAATGCAGCGCAGTACAAAGAAGCGTCATGAGAACCGAAAAGTAGATCTTTCTACGAATGCTTGCAACCTACAATCAGGCATGTGCCATGTCATGCCTTGAATGGATGAAATTCATAAATCTTACACACAAAGGAAGTTACCATCACTCTTATTGGCTTCCTCAGGGGACTCCTTGAAATTGAACTAGAAAAATGTACTCAGTGTCAAAAACAAAGAGAAGATAAGACCCTATAGCGTTCTTCCTGAAAGAAACAGCGCGAATAACTTCATGTATCAATTCTATGGACACTTCGCCAATTCGGTGTACATTTATATTTCACAACCACCCAAACAGAGACGAGAAGGATGAATTAAGGTAGGAACATACATGAACGCTGACTCAAGTAGAAGTTTATTCGTGAAGACGAAGATATTAAACACACTGGCCAACTTCACAAAGAAAAAGCCATGGATGCGCAGCATACACAGCCCGGCACAACAAAAAAGGACCTAAATACGTCCTGTAGAATAAACATGTGCGTCAAAAACTAACAAAAACATGAAAACTGAAAGGTTTCTCCTGTGTGTGATATTAACGAGAAGTACTGCAGCAACTTTTTCCCACTAAGGGTCACAGAAATCTTTCGTATGAATATTTCTTCGTGATCAATAAATAATGCTTCCGTAAGTCCTCTTGTGTTCTGGTTTTGTGATGAAACAATCGTTCTTTCTGCTCCATACCGCAACACCAGAGGAGTTCCAGAAGCAACATTTATTGATCACAAACGAAACAATTACATAACCAAGTTATCTGTTGCCCTTAGCGGGAAAAGGTTGTTCTCAAAAGAGTATTTCCCGTTGGGTAGTATCACTTATCGGACAAATCTTTCGCTTTTTCAATAGATTTGACCGATAGTTCTCGTTTTTCACGCACGTTTATTCTACATGACGTGGCTTCATATTTTTTTTCTTGTCGCACGTGGCTGTTTCTACCACGCATGCACGGATTTTTACCTTTGCCAAGTTGACCAGTGTGTTTAATACCTTTGTCATCAAAAGCAAACTTTTAGTAGAGCTTGCGCTCGTGTGTGCTCCTACCTACTTCGTCGTCCGCCTCTGTTCGTGCTGCTGTTTACAGTACCCACGTATCACTTGGTTAGGCTGGTAAACATTCTCACAAACAAAAGTAAATGCCTCCCCTCAAAAGGTAGCCCATCCTTTACTACTAAACGCCAGAGCAAATCGAAAGTAAGCCTTCACAGCGTCCATGCGGCAGCTAGTACACCACAGAGCAACACAAAAGATAGTTGAAAATCCCACTTGATGGAGAGGGGCAACAGAGATGCGAGCTTGCTAGTGAATCAGCCACATATCAACGGGTGTCTCTTGCACGACGCCAAGGTGCTTTTGGCGTAGAACAGTTTAGCATCTGGGAATTTATTGCATACGTAACCTGTGAAAAGGGAATGTGGACAGAAAATGATATTGCGCGGATTAAGAATCTGCCACACACTGCACATAACTACGCACGAAATAGAACTACACACTATACTGGCAAGTAAAAATTTGCGACTCTTTACGAGTGCCGTCGAGAAAAGGAAGGAATGGGTTGCTACGGCAAATGTTAGCAAAAACAAGCACAGCGATGTTTCACAGTGGGGAAAATATTCCCGGCTCTCTCACAGAACCAAAGACCACGCGACAGTACATAGCCCATACCAAACAGATATCGAATCTTTGGGCAGAAGTCCAGTAGAAGGAATGACCTAAACATACGCCGAGAGCGATGCGAGCGTGAGCGTGCCTGTACGAGTGAGAACATGTACCGCTTCTTTGAAGCTAGCCGCTCCGGCGTGGCTCCGATCATCCCACGCGATTTGTGTGCAGAACGTCGCGTACTACACGCCCTTGCGCGTTTTGCTCGGTAGCGTCCGCGCAGTGAGCTAGCTTCATGCACGCGTCATTCTTCACCGCGCAAACGGTGCTCGAGTGCGACGCTTAGCTCGGGGCGACAACGCGCCGATTGGCGCTGCTTTCGCTTCTGGAAACAACGCACATTCAGATCGGTCCATCTCGAAGAGGCAGCAGAGAACGGTGGCATGTTTCGGTTATCGCTTATTAAAATTGTACAGTACGCCTTCAACGGCAACCCGCCGCGCTAGATAAAGATGCTTACTGCGGTAGTTTTGGCGGTGATAGACGATAAGGTGAGCCCGTCGGCGGCTGTGTTCTTTGACCACGTCACCACACCTCTGTTCATTTGCGCTGTGTATCCGTGTACAGACACCGCGCGGAAGCTGTGACTAATCGGTTGGCCGTTCTCCGCAAATCCCAGAGAGGCGAAATATATTTCGCGGTGCGCCGCATCATTAGCCGCAACCTAAATCGAGGCGCGCTAACCGCTACGGCACAAAAGGTGATCACACCAACCGTATGGTATACGATGAGCCACTAGGGAAAAAAAATAATTCTGATGTTCCACGTGCCAAACCAACGATCTGATTATGAGGCACGTCGTAGTTGGGGACTCCGTATTAATTTTGACTTCATGGAAATTTTTACGTGCATACAATGCACAATGCACGAGCGTTTTTGCATTCCGCTCCTTTGGAATGCGGCCGCTGCAGGGATCGTATGCACGACCTCGAGCCCCAAATTGCCACGGAGGCCGCCATAGTTACGAAATGCGTAAGCGTGAAGTGCAACGCTGCCTTCCGGTACGAGTGTGGTACAAGCGTAGCACAGCTGCACACCTGCTTCACGATTATTTGTCGCGGTTCTCCTAAACTCGTAGTACCTGCCTCAATACCTTGAAAGGCAGCGCGCCTTTCACGTAACGGAACGCGATAACAAGCGCTTAGACGGCATACGTGAGCCCCCATGAAAGATGACGTGGCCACTGTAGAAAATTATCACTGCGCAGAGAAGCCGATCCTTATGTTCCAATTGTGTTCTCTCATACAAATGAAGGAAACGTTATTAAACAGGAACAAATGAAGCAATGCAATTTTACGCACATGGGGCGCCGCTGCCTCTTCGCCTACCATTGTTTCAAACGAAGTGACGGCGGCAGCGAGAGTTAGTATCGCGCGCATTTGCTCCGGGGCATGCGGTTTGCTTCAAGAAAGTGAACGGTGTGCTTAACATGTCACGCTCGTCAATGTCAAAATAGAAAAAAAGGTTAAGTGCTCAAGAAAACGAGATTACTTACCTATCTTCAGAAGTGCGGCTGTGACTGTTTCGGGGTGTCTTCTCTCCAACAGGCATCATGGCCTCTGCCGCGCAACTCATCAAAACCGTCAGGCTCGCACATCAGTAGAAGACTAGTTGTTGGGTGAGCCAACCACTTCACCGGATAAACGTCCCACTTATCGTCGTTAAAGCATTTCACTAAAATGTGCGTCATGATGTCCGAAAAGAAAATACTTTCATCAAGAAGCACGAGGCGTGAACCACCGCAAAACTGCAACTGAATAACTGAGTCCGAGAGCCGTTCACAGCTTCACATGGCTTCACTGTCGTATTCAGTTATAAAAACCTTTCAAACACAAAATAACGGCTCTTAAGAACCACTAATTGATTAGCAATAATTTTTCATCAACTAACCTTCATAAAGTTTTAAGAACTACCTAATTTATAGCGTAAACAACAAATACTACGACCAAAAAATGCGACTACGAAACTAGCGGTAACCATGTGTACTGTTGCAAAAGTGTGCGCAAAACGAAGCTCGGTTGCGCCCGTTTGCGCGCACACATACACACCCGAACCTATCTTAACGTTAGTGGCGCCACCTAGAAATAAACATTACCACTAGTTTTGCTATTTTTACAAAAACAAAACTTCTAAAATAGTTTGCAGCATCTTTGCAGATAACGAGGTGACAAGTAAGGTACAATAAGAGTCCGTTACCTGTATTTCTTTCATTTCCCTGTGGTGTTCTTAACTGAACATACGAGACCTGCAGGCTTGCAACATGATAAGACGACAGTTCGGCGAGGCTCAAATAAATCGCGTGCTTCTTGCAAGTCGAGTAACGGGAGCAGCCGCAGATACAGCGATTAGCTGTGATACTGTTGCGGCTGTTGCTGAATTTGAAGCTCTTTGAAGTCAATGGTTATAGCGGCTGCGCGCTGCGATCTCAAAGCGCGTTCATTCTTTGATCTCTAGTACCACGGACATTGGACAAAAAACTATGTTTGCTTTATGGACAGAGGGTACGTCACAGGAAATTCGAAGACCTCACCGTGTATGTTTGTAGCGTGTGCGCGCTTGCATCCTACGGTTCCCACAGTGCGTCCGATGCTCGAAGGTAGCGTCGTCGCCTGTCGGCACCTGTCTTATCGCCGGCCGCACTGCCGCCGTGTCTACTTTTGGGGAACTCCACATGCGCGTAGTCACCGTGTTTGCAAGTGAATTTCGCATTCTTCTGCTCCCCGAAACTTGCTCATTTCGGATCGTACCAATGGTTATGTCATCTAGTGTATGTTAAAACGACGATGGCATTTGTACACCGGCGAAGAAATAAATCGTTATGAACTTGGGCGGTCATGAATCTAGTCTAACGTTGCAGTTTTTACGTAGCGAAAATGGCTACGAAAGTGGGGCGGTCCCGGAGATAGGCGCTTCAAAGCGCGAGCTGTAGCGACAGCACCAGGAAGTGGCACGCGGCGCACACGCCAAGCATTTCAGAGCTTACTAGCTTTCGAATGAGAGGAGTATGCGCGCGCTCGTGGCTTATTGGTTAGAGTACCGGGCTCGACGGCCGACGTTCGGTTCCACCCCATCGGTCACACATAATTTTCTATTGATGAAAGCGAGGCGAAAGAAGAACCTACCTGCCGCAAAGTGACAGGAATTAGGTTGGAACGCATCGCAAAACATGTTTGGAATGTCTTCATATGCGATTTTTAATTATTGTATACTGGACTCAACTGCTACACAACAAAAGAACAACTAAAACAATCAACACAAATTACCCAATAAATTGTTTATTGAGAACACTCAACGGTAATATTGTTGTGCAAGGATTGAGTGAACTCAAGTGCTCTTGAAAATTTGTTGAAGTCCGTTGTTTCAACAATTCCCCAACAATATATCAATGGTTAATCAACACTCATTTTTGTAGGGGTAGGCGGAACGAGACGACGAAGACGAGCGTCTTTTATTGTCGTATATGGCGCTTCCTGACATGCTGGGCGAGGATGTAGCGTATGTCGGCCATGTCCTGTAGCGGCACAACTTCAAGTAGGATTTCATATTTGCGAAACTGAATACGCAAATATGAATACGCAACTTGTTCTCAGCTTCTATGAACTTTCACGTGGGATCAACGAGCCAAAGCTGTGGCAGCGTAATCGTTGCTGTAGCTCCTATAAAACCTGCAGAATGTACACGACCGGTTGCACAGGTAGTAGGAGCGGTCTTGAGGTCCTCCGGAGTCTGGGTTTGATCCATTGAAGGTTGCGTTCGTAGTCCGCGTCACCAGTAACTCTGAAACCACCAAGCGCAGTTAAGAGCACATGGGTTTTATTTGTACTTCCTTTTAACTGACCTGATGATGATGATGACCTTGATGTGTTTGGCGCATACCCAGCCGCGGGAATTGCCCAAGAGTCGAGGATTTGTTACATATGTGTTAGCTAATGAATTTATAAATGTTTAATTTTTACTCATATAATAAAGCGAGGAAAGCTCAAAACTCAAATGAAAAAGAAAAAAAAATATAATATAAATGAGGCAGCAAAGGAGCAATAATATCAATATTAGGGTCAACAGTCAAATCGGTTTGACTCAATAATGTATTTTTCTAAGGCAATGCATAGATTTCTGTGTGACTTTCCAAGCACAGACATTGCGAAAGACAGCAGTACCGGAGTGTTCAATGGCAGGCCGAGATGTTGCACTACTCGCTCATGTCTAAAAGCAGCGACGCGCCAGAAAAAGGAGAAAAATTTACAACAGGTCATATCTGATCCCAATTCGTATGTTCGGCGGTAGCGTATGGTCAACCACAAAAGTTTACGGACCACGGGATTTCAGAAAACATTCAGTTTTCCAGCAGCTTCTAACAGTATTCACTAAAACTGATGACCACAATATTGTTCCCATATACTGGTTGAGGCTGTCAATGCGAATGCTAGGTTGTGTTATAAGGCTGCGCAAATACTGAGCTTTACTTCAGATCTCGTGTTCTGTACACTTTTGTGGTTTACTGTACATGGCGAGCATGTCGCCTAGTGGGCGATTTAGGTACACAGTCATTTCGTTGGTTCGGGGTAGATACGTACGGGCAGTGTGACGGACAACGCTGTATTCACGTAGAAGGGCCCCTACGGCTTCGGAGACGAACGAACGTTTGCGATCACTTAGTAGCTTAGTAGTGCCGTAGGATGAGGTGATGAAGCATGAACAACGTTACTTCACATAATGCGGCAGACGGAATCAACTAAAGTTTCGGCGTAGCGCGTGAGGTGGGTCCACTGCGACGACAACCAAGCGGTTGCCACTTGGAGTATTAGTAAGGGATTCGTAAAGAGCAATAAGGAGGTGCGTCGAAAGGCCGGGTGTGGCAGGGTGGGTGTTTTAATTGACCGAGTGGAGGCATAAGGCGGGCTGTTGCGGCGTTGGCATCGGAGCACGAGCGGACGTACTACGGGACGAAGCATTACATTCCGCACCAGTAACACCGAAGCTGCAGGCATGCGCACGTCTTTAATACTGCGGCAGGGGCGCATTGCGCGCCCGCATGAATGTAGGCACCGATGTCTGAAGTAGACGTCGAGGAATCACTAGCAACCATCTAGACCATCACATAAGTAAGTGTGATGGTACCGAAGCCCATCACGGATGGTAACGTGATCAGCAGTGTGGTTTGTGGTTCGCGGCGTTAGGTCAGACAGGAAATTATAAGAGAGGCTATCCAAGGATCCTGGTGCTTCTCGAATGGCGTGATGGCATATGTAAGGGAGGGAAAATAGTGCCTGAGGGCAGACGCAGCATCAGGTTCATGGGAGAGTTATGAGCGCGAAACGGCGTCGGCATCTGCATGTTTACGTGCGGACCTGTAGGCAACACGAACATCATAGCATGGGAGACATAGTTCCCGACGAGCGACGCGACCATGCGGATTGTTGAGGAAAGTGAACAGATACAGGGCATGGTGATAAGTCAGGAAATCGAATTGACCGCCGTAGAAATTAGGTCGAAATTTTCTGATTGTCCAAATGATGGTTAAGCCTGCTTTGTCCATAACGATATAGTTTGATTCGGCTTTAATCAGGGCGCGGCGGGCGTAAGAGATTACACACTCGTTGAAGCCAGACTCGTGTTGTGCACGAATCGCACCGAGACCAACACGACCAGCGTCCGCGTGGCGTTCTTTAGGAGCGTCCAGTTCTAAACGGTGCAGAATAGGAGGTAAACTTAGGACATGGCATAAAGTTGTCGTCGCAAGCGGGAGACCAAGTCGAAACGTCTTGGTTGTTAGTGAGAAGCACTGTCAAAAAGGCGATGATGGACGCGAAGTTGCGGACGAATCGGCGAAATGACGAACGAAGGCCAATAAAATTGCGGAGTTCTTTCAAATAATTTGCCATGGGAAACTCGGTGTGGGCTTTAAGCTTTGGAAGGGCCGGGAAAGACACCAACCTTGCACACAACATGGCCGAAGACGGTGATCCAGGGTGCCGCAAAAAGGCACTTCTTTAGGTTAAGCTGCAGCCCAGAATCTGTTAGGCAAATCAGGACACTAGCGAGACGGGTGAGTTGGGAATTGATGTCCCTCGAAAAGACTACGGCATCATCCAGACTACAAAGACATGTGCGCCATTTGAGGCCTTGAAGCAAGTTGTCCATGAGGGGTTAGAAAGTGTCAGGCACATTATAAAAGCCGAGTGGTATTAAAGTAAATTTGTATAAACTGCCAGGAGCTGAAAATGAGGTCTCGAGGCGGTCAACTTCCTCCATAGGTATTTGCCAGTACCCCGATAGAAGATCCATGTTAGAGAAATACTCTGCTCCTTGCTGGCAGTAGAGGGCGTCATCGATCCAGGGCAGGGAATAAGTATCTTTGCTTGTGATTTTATTAAAGTAGCGCTAGTTAACACGGAACCTCATGCTACCGTCCTTTTTCTGCACCGCTGCAACTCATGAGGCCCAAGGGCTGTGTCAGGGCTATATCATGCCACGGTGAAGCACATTCTTCACCTGGTCATCAACGACAAGGCGTACTGCGAGTGTGAGTCGATACGTGCACTCGTGCAGTATTGTTCTCCATGTGATCGTTCTCCGTGTGGAGAACGATCACAGATGTGCGGCCCAAATAAGCTTGTTGATGGTCAGAAGATATCCATAAACGTTTAAAGAGCTCGAAGTTCTGGGTGACCAGGTTATGGGAGAGTTGGGAATGTGTTGGCGGGTTGAAGACGTCTAAGAATGAGAAAGAAGCTGAGTTAGGAGGAGTAAAGCTGACGACAGGTAGGTCGCTCATGCCGTCAGGCAGTTTATGACAGTAAACAGAGTTCATGTCCTTAAGTAGACCCTGACAACCACCAGGGAATAAAGTTGCTGATGAAAACAACTAATTCGTAACATATATGGCTCCTCAAAAGTATTCAATCGTGAGAACAGCAAAAGAAACACGGAACTTTTTACGACAAGCAAAGGAGAAGGGAAACAGCAGTAGAATAGGCCGAAGAGTCTCAAGAGAGAAGCATGAGAACAGAAGAGAAAGGAGGTATATCAGTGCCTGCAGCGACCATCACTATGGGAAAAGCAGAACACGGCTCAGATGGGTCGTAACACATCGGCGAAAATGCAAGTTCGGCACGCGCACAGTCCACAAAGGCATCTTATGTGAAAAGGAAGTCCCAACTTAGATGGACTTCGTGTGAGCAAGATGAAACGATTACAAGTTCAACGACATAGAAATCATCCTGAATGACAAGCCGAACCGTGCACGATACAGATGCACTCGGTTGTCGCACGCAGGGAGACGTCCGAAAATAAAGTCGTAAACTATCACAAATCTCAACATAGTTCACCAGAGAGCGCAGAGACAGTCGATGCGGTATCAACAAGCACTTGTGGAGCGGCATCCTCAATATAAACGTTGATCTCGTTAGCAGGAAAAAACGGAGGCCTTGAAGTTTTCGACACAAGCACAGTTCTTGCCTCCGGAGCTGTAATGGTCAGTTCTCCGCTTAAAATGACGGGGCTCAACGGAGGATCGGGAAAACTGAACGGCGACGTGCAGATGGCGGACAGCGTGGGCCAAAGGCGAGTCGACCAGGCGAGATAGATTTAGGTGCTTGGCCACACGAAACCGGGTGTGGTAATGGCGCAGGACGAGCGTATCCTTGATTTCGGTCGCGGTCACGTGTGCCGAAGCTGCTACAATAGCAAAAGCGGGGTACATGGCAAGGAAGGTGGCATTAATATTGGATTACCTTGTTGTCCGCAGTGAACCAAGGGTTTTCAGGTGGTGGTGCGGGACGTACAAAAGGAAAGGGGCGGCACATATACGTGGCCGCAGCACGTAGAAGGCTCTTGCTGCTTCCCTGGTATCCGTGGCATATGAAGCACGAGGCTTCCCTGTGATTTCTGCCTAGCTCAGAGGTGCGGATAAGGGTTTATGCTGTTTTGTAATAGGCATTAGCCACTGGATATGAGGCAGCACCTCGGAACGTTGCAGTTGGGTGGCCTGTCAAAGGGCTTGAGTCAGCGATTGCGTAGGCCCTGGAATGCAGGGCACAAAGGGACAATTGATGCACCACTTCCTCACGAAGTAACTGCTGTATTTGTTGCAGTAAGGCAGTGCTGTCAACAGAAGCATCACCAACGGCGATCACCAAAAAGCTGGCTTTGTCAAAGTTAGAACGCCACGTTGAAGCTCGTCTTAAGTAAGTCAGACCTCAGCTGCTCCAGCGACCACATGGCGGTTTTTGGAAACGAGCATGTGGAAGGCGTCCCCCTTGATTCATTTTATTGTTTGCCTTAGTTTGTCAGTTTGCGACATGGCTGTATAAACGCGCTGGCAGCAATTTACGACATCCGCAATGTTGACTGTAAATATTTCGCCTAATTGCTGGCTGCGACCACGCAAGCGCTCTTTTGCGCAGAGCTTACGTGCAGAGGCTCAGCCGAGTACTTCCGCAAATCTCCTGCCGAAAGACGACCAAGTGACAAAGTCGGCTTCATGGCTACTAAAGCATATATGGGCCACATTGTTCATGTAAATAATGACATTGTGTAGTTTGGCGGCGGCGTCCCACTTGTGTCCACTCACTTCTTTGTTGAAGGATAGTCATTCCTCGACGTCGTGCTATTCGGTGCCGCTGATTATAACACAGTCTCACTGCCTTGGAACGCTGCAAAATATTACTAGTGGAGGCTGGAGGTAAAGTAGGGTACGTATTTTCAGCGTAAAGATGGAAATCAGCTGCCTAGAATGGTTTAAGAGAGTACGGTTTAGCCGCTCTGTCAGGCCATTGGTTTGAGGATGGTATGAGGTAGTCAGCTTGTGTTGAACGGAGCAGGAACGCACAATGTCGGCGATAACTTTCGAGAGGAAGTTACGACCACGGTCCGTAAGCAGCTGTCGCGAGGCGCCATGAAGCAAGATATTGCCCCACAAGAGAAAGTGCGCGACGTCCGTGGCGGAACTGGTAGGGAGAGCCCGCGTGATAGCGTATCGGGTGGCGTAATCAGTTGCGACGGCTACCCATTTGTTCCCAGAGGATGACGCGGGAAAGGACCGAGGAGGTCTCATCTAACACAAAAGAACGGTTCTGCAGGGACGGCGATTAGCTGGAGATGACCGGCAGGTAGCACCTGAGGTGTTTTCCGATGCTAGCAGGGATCACAGGCAGCAACATAGCATCGGACAGAGCGAGCGAGACACGGCCAATAGAAGCGGCAGCGGACGCAGTCGTACCTGCGGGTTACCCCAAGATGTCCTGCAGTGGCTGCGCCATGCATCTCAAAAAGCACAGTCTGTCGTAGATGTCATCCAAAATGCCAACCTGGAGGACATCTCAGCGAACAGATGGGTGGGTAGGCGGAGAGCGCAGACGCTCGATGAGTGGTCGCAGCGATAGGTCTTGGTACTGCTCATCGGCAATGTTAGCGAAGGCAGACACTGCGAAAATGCTGTTGGCGGTGCTACTGTTGGCGTCGTCAGGCTCGTTTACCGGGTAGCGAGTCAGCTTCCTTTTGTGCACGGCCAGATTTGTAGGTGACAGAGTACGAATATTCTTGCAGGTGTAAAGCCCAGCGACCAAGTCTTCCTGTAGGATCTTTCAGTGAGCATAACCAGCAAAGCACGTGATGGTTTGTGACAACGGAAAAGGGTCGGCCATATAGGTATGGGGAACTTCGCAACTGCCGAAATTACGGCCAGATACTCACGCTCAGTGATGGAATAGTTGCGCTCCGCCGGCAAAAGGAGCCTGCTGGCGTAAGCGATAGCAGGGTCGTTGCCGCGCTGGCGTTGTACCAGTAATGCGCCAATTCCGTGACCGCTGGCATCAGTGAGGACTTCGGTAGGCGCAAAAGGGTCAAAACGGGCCAGAACGGGAGGCGTTGTGAGAAGGTAGATTAGAAGGGAGAATGCAGAGGCCTCGTTATCGCCCGAGTAGAAAGGGGCGTCTTTTTTCAAAAGCTCGGTTAGTGGTCGTGCTATGGCCGCGAAATTTTTCACGAAACGGACGAAGTACGAACAAAGGGCGATAAAGCTGCGCACATCCTTGACACACTTTGGAACAGGGAAGTGCGTAGCAGTATGGATCTGACCTGGGTTTGGTTGCACTCTGTTCGCGTCAACTAGATATCCAAGGACGGTAATCTGGCGAAAGCCAAATTGGCACTTCGATGCGTTAGGTTGCAGACCGGCCCGACGAGAAACGTCCAGAACTGCTGGGAGGTACTCGACGTGCGTAGCGAACGTTGCGGAGAATACTATAACGTCGTCCAAGTAGCACAGGCACGTGGACCATTTGAAACCGTGAAGAAGGGAGTCCATCATGCGTTCAAAATTGGCAGCAGCGTTACATCCACCGAACGGCATCACTTTGAATTGATAAACACCATCGGGTGTTACAAAAGCAGCCTTCTCGAGGTCGAGATCGTCCAAGGCAATCTGCCAGTAGTCGGAGCGAAGGTCAATAAAGGAGAAATAGCGGGCGCAATCATTTTCTGTAAGTCGGCGATGGTACAAGTTAGAGGAGGATCGGCTGAATTGTCGTCTACTGCAATAGATGCTACAGAGTGATACTCGAATGAGCAAAGTAGGGCCAGAGAAATCCTGCGTGGCAACACTCGTGTCGTCAAGCCAAGATTTACCACTGGCAGACAGACGTAATTCGCCGTAATAGATGAAATTGTAGGAGGTACAGTGATCCCGTGTGTAAGGAGGATGTCTTGCATAGGAGCCGCGATGTAGTGACCGTCGGGGACTGGTGGGAATGGCATGAAGTCAACGTAAGTCAGTGCCGAAAGTGGCAAGTGAACGAAGTCGATGGAACTGAGGCGACTGGGGTGTGGTTCAGCGGGATCCAGAACAGGCAGGTCAAGGCGGAGAGTACTGGCGGAACAATCGATGAGAGCAGAATGTGCGGAGAGGAAGTCTAAGCACAGAACACCTATACAAATTTAGAGAAGGGAAAGTGCACCTTCCACAGTGCAACGGAAATAAGCGTAGCGGTGGCGTCGTGAACTAAAGTATGCGACCACAGGTGGCGCTGTACAACAGGAAATGGAAACGGGCTTTTGCACAGTATGTTCTGTGGCTTTACTGGGTTTCTGGCTGCTGCGCCTCGATCATGCTCCCGCCAGTTTGATTGCTGTGTGGCAAATGTAGCGCCTACATATATAAATATATGTAGCGCTGAGTCATATCGAGTTAAGGCACACTCTGAACTGACTTTTAAGGGAATCCCGAGCGGTTTTTCGTTTATTACGCCGCTGCTACCCCGAGTTGTGGCGCCGCGCTCCAGCTGTTGCATTCCGTGTAGGGCTACTGACAGAATGCGGTTTACAGTCGGCACGATGGCCTCGACTAGAATAAACGCACGCGACACCAAAGATTGAGTAAGCCTGAAAATATTTTCTTTGCATTTTACAAGCACAACAAAAAGCACACGTCTACGCATCCACAGAAACGCGGTTACATAGTCAAGAACATAGTCAAGAAATGGCTCAATAATAAGGGTAGCACAAACGCACAAGAAAGAAGACCTAAGCTACAAAACGTACGGTCGGCTGCTACGTATAATAATTTCCCTGTCACCGCGTGTCACTTTTATACAGCATCTTTACAGCACTACCAGGCCGGGTAGTTTGGCGGAAAGAACGTAACAGCTTACGGCCGTCAGCTGCCTCTTCTTTACGGGTGTCATAATTATCCTAATCTCCGCATCAACGTCGTGCAAGTCCGCATACAGGTATCTGTATCTGAACCATATGTACCAGCTTAATACATGTGTAGTGAAATTATGATAACCACTGCGTCTTATCAAATATGTATTGGGTTTTGCAAATGCGCATTACAGCTCACGGGACGACATACTGTAAGTGAAGCACAAGAGAACAAGGACAAAAGGAGGATACAACACTTGAAGAAGAAATGAAGGATTAGTAGGCGTACTGCAAACAAGCGATGCATCGGGTGTTCTGTGACATCGGTTTGCGTACTGACGGTGTTATGGCGATCAACGGCATAACAACGTACCTTCAAGCGTACTCCCTCAACCTCCGCCGCATTCATTATGATAATCAACGCCTAAACAATATGAGGCACTATTTTTTGCCAAGGGTAGACCTCTTTACAGCAAGTCTATGTAATGACTCGCAGACCAGCATGATTTTCGAAAATGTTTAGCGCCGTAGTATTCGAACGCCAACGGCCAGGAAACACGTCGATACCAATAGGCTGCCGGCTGTCGGTGGTTAATCAAGTACAAAAGCCTTGACGCTATGACTAAAAAGCAGCTTCAACAATCCAATTTAAAAAAAAAATCAACTGCCTATGTGCCTGAGGTAAAAAACATCCTTAGACACCTCGATTGTTTATGTCAATGGTTTGTGTAAAGTAAAAAATTCTGCACGTTCAGCGCCCCTAGCAGAGAAAGCACAAATTAAAGTATGCGACCAAATTACAGTAGCTACACTTACACGCTTACGCTGAAACGCGCCTCGATTGATTTTTCGCCCTCTGTGGCCATTTGTTGAACTGGAGAGTGTGCGGGGCCTGGTCTAAGCCGAGAATGATGTCGTGGGCACAGTGGGCGATGACTGTGGATAGCACGATAGTGGAGCGATCGGCGAGGGAGACGTGGGCGGCACACATACCAATTACGGGGGCTGTTCCGCTATCGGCGACACGGAGAACAGGCGTCGTGGCGGGCGTGAAACTTTACGGTTACATAAGCTGCAGCTGCCGGGAAGCGTGAGAAGCAGTCACGGATCTGTGAATGCTATCGCGTTCCACCCTTAAAGACGAAGCTTAAGCGTCCCCCCCCCCCCCCCTCACACATGTTTCTAGTTTATGGTCAGTAATATTTGTGTTTCAAACGGATTTTCTCCCGTATACGTAGAATATTTTTTGCAAATGGAAGATTGACGCCGGCACACCGAGAAGGTGAAGGAGAACTCCGAGTTTTACAAGCGCGAGAAGCCGGTGATAACGATACACACATACGTAAAAGAACACAGCGCTAGAATACATCAGTGCGTATGTGCTCCTTTCAGCCGTCTTTTGCCGCTGTTTGAGCATGAAATATGTCCCGCGAGCTTGGTCAAAGAGAAGTACTCCTCATCAGACTCGACAGTAATTCTTGCTGCTGCAAATTTCATCGTAACAAAACATCCGGGCACTCTTTTGGAGCGGCAACAAATGCAGGCCAGCGGTTGTCAATAGACAGCCAGCTTCGCGCTCCCTTGGGGTTGTTAACCTTAATTTCATTGCGATAAGTTAATAATGATAGGTTCTTGCGCAAGGCTTTACTACAGTATTTTAAGTCTACAGAAACATCTGGTGGGCAACGCAGGAAGCGCGATTGATTAATTAGGGATATAAACGATCGGTACAATAGTGTTCACTATAGGTTCATCAAGCTGGGCACATAATTTTGTCGTGTTTCGTGTTTCATTTTGCCAAAGAAATAACTTTTTGTACTTTTCTTCTAGCCCTATCTCTCCCCCCTCCCCCCCCCCCAGGAGATAAGGAGGGGCGCTGCGTGAGCTGCCTTGACAAGAAATAAGAGTATAAGTTATTTGTCCCTCTTACCCTTCTCCCCCTCCCCGTCAAAAACAAGAACAGTGTCAGGCATTGCCGCTGCTCTTCATTATTTTATCTCTTTGGTTTTTTTGCCAAAAAAAAAGCTTTCTACCCTTACCCTACCCTCTCCGTAATTCGGTTTCTCTCGCCCCCTCCCCTCTAACAAAGAACGCAATGCCTGGGAGTGCCATTGGCTGCAGACCTCTGGGAGAGCCTTTTTCCTTACAGTCGACATAAAAAAAGACCTTTCGTAATAGCGATTATTATGGCAAGGAAATAGATAACATTGCCAAACCGTCGTTGAAGTTCGAAGTTCACGTTGAAGTTCGAAGTTCACGAAGTTTGAAGTTCGACTTTTAGTTCGCGGTATGTTCTGACCTCTTTCGCCGAAGGCGTCCTAACGGTGCCCGTCGTAAGAACAGTATGCTGAGTACTAGTAACGCAATTGCATCAGGTACCCTATCTGTTAGGTTAGATCTTTTTCTTTCGCGGAGAAGAAGAGAATTTGTATTCGTGCAGTGATAGATGTTCGTCCTTCTTTTTTATTTCGTTTTCTTGTGAAGAATACAGCGATTGCAGAAGTGTTGTTTGACCGGGCATTGCTAAACGAATATTTCTCAGGCTATTGGCCGAAGCATTATAGCTAATACAGTTTTCTTTTTGCAGAAGTTGGTAGTAGTGTCAGTGGTTTATTTTTTATTATAAGCACGCAGTTTGATCCCACCCACGACGAGAATGTATGGAACATTATATCTTCGACAACGGCTTCTTTCTACCGATTCAGCATGGATCAAGTTGTCGTTCAGAGATGCTTGGCTGCCAGGACGCTTGCCAGTGCACAGAGGTAAAAAAATAACTATGGAGTTTCAAATATGTTGCCTCTAACTTTATGAAGACGCTCAAGTTTATTGTTTGCCCGAAAAGTTCGTAATCTCTTTAGTGTGTGCCGATTTCAGGCTAGAGACTCATGTACTCGTACATCGGGCTGACGCGAGACATTTTTTCCAATAGATTCCACACTGCCTACCGAAATATAACCTTATATTACCTATAGCCAGCCTGAATGACATGCGCGGCACCCTGATCACCTTAAAGCATATTCAAATATTTGCGAGCATTCTAGTATTCCTACAAGAAACCCTATAACAATC